>NC_066848.1:5640283-5949993 GCF_001640805.2 Lates calcarifer
GAGCATGGCTTAAAGAAAAAAATGAAGTAAAAGGAACACATCTGGAAATGTCAAAACTCCCCAGTGGGATACAGCAACACTTCCGAAGAGATGTGGGTCACAATGTTCGTGTCACACGGAGCTCTACACTTATGGACATTGTGGGAAATCTGTTTAATGTCTCTTTAAACAGATAAAAATAGGATACAGTATATCTGTAGATATCAGTGGCAACAAGATGGCTTAATGTACCGTAAAAACAGCAATACTCCTGAGTCAAATCAGAGAAATACTTAAACAACAGCTAATGCTTGGTTCATTTGATTCACTTATTTGGGAACACGATAAGAGCATTATTATGAACACCAAAAAGGAGACACACTGTAAGCAAGTGTATTGACAATTAGAAAGAGCTGGTGCAACACATACAGGTAAGATATTCAAACAAAAGTAAGCTGAATGCAGCTCTGGGAATGGATAAGAAAGGAATCAGACTCTCACTGAATATTTTAATGCCACAAGACAACATGAGTCAGATCTTAAAATGACAGTTTAAAGACCAGTGGGGGAAGAATATTTTCGGTCCTCAGGTCTCGCTTTATGAGCTGTGCCTGTTTTATTGTGGCTCTATCGGATGCTGATGGTTGGTCTTGGAATTTATTGAGTCAGGACTGACCTCCTGATACTTTGCCGAGGTTTTATGGGTCACCAATATGGGTCGCAGGTCATGAATTACTACCAAACAAGCCCATGTCAATGACTTGTTATCCATCTAGGGACACAGAGGGAAGAAAATCAAAAGACACCTCACTGCCTTTGATGTCTGTGTGACTTAAAGGCTGTTTTCAGGGAATGCCTGTTTAATGGCCTTTTAAAATATGCTCACAGATCCCATACATAAGCTTGGCTTTAAAGCTGCTCTAGTCAATATCTTTGTCATGTTGCTCCTGCCCTACCTCTGAATTAGCTTCTGTTTCACCAGCTTTCAGTTTCAAATATTTTTTCCATTCTTGCGTCACTCTTTTGAAACAAACAAAAAATTAACAACTGTTTGTCAAATAATGTTTTGTTAGCATTCAAAATTGCACCTCCCATGAGCCTTACACCACCATCAAACCCTTACCTGAGCTGTACTATAGTCGCTAAACAGCATTAAAAATAATGGTTAAAATTCAGAACAGCTAAAATGTTACTGTCCACTAGATTCCCATTTAGATTCAAACATGAAAAGAAACTCCCAGTTTCATGTTTAAGCCTTTCTCCTCTTAGCCTCCTATTAGAAAATACTTGGAGGCTAGAGGAACAGAAACTAGCTTGAAAAGGGATGAGGGACTTAGTACTCTATATAGAAAAAGGATTAGGCAAGATTAATAAAAGGTTTGGGCCCAAACAGTATCCCTGTCCCTAATCATAAAAAGGATATAACCCATCCAACAGTCTGCTCTGATTCTAGCAGCTACTGTATATCAGGTATTTTTGTGGTGTGATTACAGTTTTCAGCAAACTATTCATGGGCCATTGATTTTATCTACTGCAACTATGCAAATGCAAACTTATTGCGTTATTTTCAGTGGCAATAAGCCGCTTCTTATTGAAATCAACACATCGGCATCAGTAACAGCTACATTCCTAGGCTCTGGTAACTGAACTTAATGTCCTAAATTCATACCTGACAATCACTCTCTTATAGTATTTTCTGTACCTCAATATCAGCTTAATACAATATTAATTCTCACTTTGGCAAGACTTGACTATCACTGCTTCCTACGGGGAATATCAAGGTCTAGAGGAATGCCAGATAGTGTGACAAACAAAATGGGAAGATGTAATGTATAAGAAATGCTGTAAATATGATACGACTTTCAGCAGCAACAGTGCTTTATATTTTGGATACAAATTTAACTGACATTTATTCAGTGTGTCATTAGAAAAGTCAGCCCATCCAAGCAATAAGTCATATTATTATTACTATACTACAACAGTGGTACGAAATTCAATGCTTTACTTGATGTCTTAGAAGCATATCAGCCCCCACACCACGGTTTCACACAGCAGTCACTGAATGATACTTGTATGCATTTCACTCATCTAATCTCTATTATCTCTCTTCCCTTTATCCCTCTCTACAGTCCCTGCATCCTGCACATAGAAGTTCTGCCACTCTCATGTGCATGCAGCATGATTTATTTATACAAGTGTTTCTCTAGAGAATAAGCTGTTGCTCTCTTCCTCCATCAGTAAATGCAATCTCACCACAATATTGCCGTGGCAATTTGTCTTTATTTAAGTCCCCATTTGCCTTCTCATCCACTGCTGTGTGGGTCATTCTCTTCCAGTCTGCCAAAAGTGGCCTTTAGTTTCCTCACTACCTCATTTGTCACGTTTCATGCTTAAAGCAATATTTTAGTTTGGTAAAATATGTACATCGTAACCCTCATGCCTCACTATGGCATCATGAGAAATGCCATTCTCTTGTGTCAGCAGAAGTAGCCACCATGGTTAGCTTTCATTCATAAAGAAAAAATGTAGTGGAGAACATTTTTCAAATTAAAAGCAGGCAATTAACATTATTCACACTCCTACATGCAAGTAGGCTATTGGCTTTGTTGTATTAAGAATTCTAAAAGCAAAGTACTAAAATATCACTGAGATGACACAATACTACAAAATAAAAGTGTTTTTGTTTCAAGATTTTCTAAATAAGAATGCAGCTTGTTCAATATAAAAGCAACTGTGGCTTCATTTTTCTTTCGCTAAGTCCAAGAAAATTAGTTTTAAATCCATTAGGGAAGTTGTTTCCTGTGCTCATATGCTGACAATGTGCTTAGCATTCTAATATGAATTCACTTGAGTAGACCCAGCCTGTGTAGGTGTGGCTCTGTTCCTACTGTGGTCTGACCCAGCAGTGAAGACTGGGCATCTGACTTGAGGCGCTACATCTCAGGACTAATTACAGCAAGGGTTGCCAAGCAACTGCAGCAGTTGGGGCCTTGCGGGTGCAGGGGTGGCCTAGTGGTCCAACCACCACTAGTCAAGGCTGTGATGGATCTTCATCTGTCCCCAGTGACCCCCTGGCCCTGTGATTTAGACAAAGTGTCCATGCTCAACACTGCTTGCTGGACACTGAGCCATGAATTTGGTGAATACAATACACAACAAAATATATGAAATTTAACTCCCTTATTTACACTCATCTGCACCAACATACAGGATAACATATTTGACTTCTAAAAGCCACTCTCTCTCATACATTCTATTGTTCATGTAATTCCACATCATTGCCTCCCTATGCTGTGTTTAGCCCCCTTGCATGGCAATTACGAAGCTGTTTTGTCCGCTATGACAGCACGGACACATACAACACATGCCAGCCCTCCTCTCCCCGTGCCCTCCTGTTCCTGTCTCATTGTCTTATCCCCCGGTGAGTTATGTCTCTCGAAAAGAAGCAGACAGCAGTCCCAAGACCTCCTCCTCATAATTACCACCCTTGTTTTTACCACAGGGATGCCAACAAGCTAATTACTGAGGAATAATCACATGTTTGTCAAGACCCCTGCAATCTCAGGTATGTAAACTGTGTGTCTCCTGTCTCGCACACACACAAACACTCACAGTCTGCCTCCTCCCTGCACTCACTAATATAAAGATTCTCCTGTTCAGAAGCAAGGTGGTCATCTCTGCAAATAGCTATTAAAGGTCGTTAATGTTGACGAATCCATTCGATATTTGTAGAATTCAGTCAGAGCTTTATGTTGCCAGATAATTTAGCATGCTTTTAAAAAGGCTGAGCAAAAGAACAATAAGCCTCTATTACATGCATGGGTGCCAGATATGCTTGAGGTCAGTCTGGCTTTTGTGGGCCACTTTGTATTCTCACTGTGGGTGTAATGGTTGAAGATGCTCTGGAGATGCTATCTTCAAATGCTCACCCACACACACACAAATGCAAAGTGCATGCTTGACCTTTATATTGTAAAAAGCATATCACACACTGCCACGCACAATTAACAAAGTGGTTTTCTATACTTACAGTACTTAATGTAGGTGTGACAGAATTAATTTCAATGACAGACTCTATAAGCTTCTGCGTAGCTGTAATTGTTTTGACACACCTGCTTGAGCAGTTAATGTGTAACCAAAAAAAAATAAATAAATAAAAACAGAGTGACTTGACTAGCATTCTGGCATGAAAAGATGATATAGAATAATAAAAAAACAGCAATAGGATAGTTAATAACCAGTAACCTCACATTAATACACAGACCCTCATGTTTGTTTATCCAGCTGCTTGTTGTTTGGCTCTATTTGTAAACCTATTTGCCTTGTACGTAAGAGCTAAATGTCTGTTTACCTTTATGCGTGTTTGCTTTGGCTCTGCACATAAGTACACTGAGAGCTATTGATGGAGGGTGGATTGACTGGAGGCTGTTGCAGCCTATAGCTTTAGGAAAATGCCAACAGCAGCAATGGTTGCTATTTTTAACCCTATGCCTATCTCAAGATCCAAAAAAAAAATATTATTCTTATTGCACTGTAATGGGATATAGTGGTAAAATGCAATCACAAAAAACAAAGTTTGAGGAGATAAATAGATAATTAAGTAGTTATGTCAAGATGAGGAATGGTTGCTCACAGCTTCCATAAAACATGCTCTCTATTTTCCCTACAGCCTAGCGCTATATGTTTTGTATGGTAGCTGCTCGGTTTGTTACAACATGAAAATGCAGGGATCACAAGGACCCTTTAAAAAGCTTTATATGTCATGCAGTTTGTTCAAGTGCTTTGTATATTAAATCCTGAACTTTGGAACTGGGAACTTCCCTTTGAATGTTTACTGCTTTGGAAAGGACCAAGTAGAAAAATTACACAATTGCATCATCCTTTTCCTGCCAGATGTTGAAGACTTACACTAATATTCACCTCATGTCCTCGGTCAGGACTGATATCTCATTGGCTGGAGGGAGCCCACTGTTTTTGTGATAGCGGCCTTTATTGCCTTAGATGTGCTCAAGTTCTTACTGAAAGAAAACATTCATTTTTGTTGTTTTTATTCAGGATCATTAAGGTTGCAGTTTTGTTTCTCTTACATTCACAGTGACTCACACCTTCTTACATCAGCTGACCCATCTACAATACTGTGATGCCAGCTTTACAAAGAACATGTAAACTTTTCAAACAGACAAGACTAGTTTGTGCTTTTTCCCCCTCTCTGCATAATATTCTATATATATATTCCATTTATATTCCATATAATATTCCTAGAGTTGGGTGTCTTAGGTAAATCTATAATATATGTTAATGTATAGTGAAGCAATGTTTGACTTTTGGAAGGTCAGTTAAGTATTTTGGCTACCTCATATCTACTGTTCAGCCATTCAAAGAGCTGAGGCAGCAGGCAAACCAGAACTCTGCTTAATGCAACGGCTCACCTTTATTTGAAAATTAACAATGAACAGCAGAGCACAAGTTCATGCAATAAAGTGGGCCATTGTCAATGCTGTACTGTATTAGCATATGGGTAGCCATATGATGGTGATTCTATTTTTAAATATGCAAAAACACATTGGTAATTAACACAGTAAGCAGCAGTATTCCATTTTGTTCTATGACACCATTTTTACATACTGTACCACATATATGAATCATAAAGCAACCTTTTACTCATGAGAAATTGACTGCTAACAACATGCCAAGTTTTAACTGACATGAATATGTATGAACTACTGGACAAAGCCACATGGTACATGGTACTCCATGAGTTCTCTTTGTGGCCAATACTACATGTATACTTGGTATACAATCCTATACTAACACAATTATAGCACTAATATAGTTAGCTGTTTTTTACTGCTCTCTATCAAAAATATAGCATACTTTACATTAGTAATGGCTGCCAACAACCATTAAAACTCTCTTCAAAACAGATAAAACATGAGTACATGAGTAGAATTTAAGACTCAAGAACTGTGTGGTTGTGGTTTGATCAGATTTGACTGAGCGCTGGCAACCAAAACAACCCCTCAATTGTAACTGCATTTTGATTTAAATGTTGCTGAACTGTGACTGGAACACAGAGGTATGTGGCATCATATTTTTCTGAATTAGCCACACCAACTTCAAATCAGTAAACAAAGCACAGAGGGAGAAATCTTTTTCTCAAAAATAGTATAAACTATTCTCACAGAAAATAGTGTACTCATGAAGGATCCCATCACTCATAATAAGAGGTTGACTGAGAAAATAACTTATAAGTCCTAAATTGTCGATTCATTCAAATGATCAATGATGCATTATGCAGAGCAGTGATGGAGTCTAATTGCCAATTAATTTAAACCACATTAGGATTTAACACTTAGGCTCATCTTGAACTCTAATGAAAAAGTGCATTTCACACAAACTCACACACACACACATGCTGAGTTTCAAGATACTTCCTATTCTAAAATCATGGTCCTCTCCAAGGCTGCAGAAATACCAGCTGAAAGTGGCTGTGTCCTCTCTTTAGGTGCTCGGGTCACAGCTCCACAGACCTGACTGCTGCCTCCACAACATACAGCCCCCAAGTCAGCAGTAAGAAGCCCATTATTTATATTACGTCGATCACACGGCAAGGATCGGTGAAAGGCTTGTGACATTAAAAACTAGGACAAGCAAGGAGTGCAGAGGAGTGCTGGGTGTTCTAACATCCTATAAAGACTAGTTTCCTCAGTTGATCTGCCACTTTACTGAATATTCCCTTTATTCTTGCATTAGCACCCTGCTTCCGTCCTCCCTGTCCCCCTAGCTCACCTCCCTCTCTCCTGACCTCCTTCTGAGCGACTGTGGTCCTTGCAGTCCACACGTCTGGTCATTAATAACACTCTCTGCTCTGTTTTTCCTGCCAAACAGAGCAGTGCTTTCCTGTCATCCTGACACAAATTAATTCCCCTTATTTATCTTCTGGCACCAAGGCCGGCATAGGCGGAATAACTGTTTATGGAAAAAAAGAACAAAGAATTATAGATGGTGTGTTCTTGATGACAGGGCCATTTGTTTCTCAAATAAGACTCAAGATGAAGTTCATAACAATCATTTTGGTACCAGAAATCCATTGTCAGCTCTCTTCTCCTCTTATCAATCTTCGACTGAGGGATTTGTGCAGGGGGTTTTGTGTTAATATAATTATGTTTACATGTCAGAGTATAAGTATGCAATATTGTGGCTTGATGGTTCTTATGAGGATTAGCCATGAATAGTCAGGACTGTACTTTCAGTTCCAAAAATAGCAGCATTGGTCATTTGTTCAAAGGGCCTACATGTCTTTATTTTCCTGACATACAGCATATGTTTTCTAGACTGATGTGGTTTGGTTTGTGGTATGATGCGGTGGAAAGCTCTGGATAAAGCTTGTAAGTGGCCCTTGAGCTGAAAGTGTTTGTCATACTGCAATTTCCTGAGCATTTGCTGATATGGAAAGCTCCTGGAAAGGCTAGTAAGTTGCTAACCATGAGTTGGGATTGTGTTGCCATATTTATGTTAATGCTCAGTAAATATAAATTAGCATGACATTGTAATACTGCTACAAATATCTACAGGCACGAGGTTGACGTGAATAGCTGCGTATACACAGCATCTAAGTTTGACAGTTTCTATCTGTCCTCCTAACACATAGCATTTGATTAGGCACTCACAGCTCTTGGGTAAGCTTAAGGACAGATCAAGCTTTTTGTCAAAGATTATAAATGTCAAAAGTGACTTGTAGCTTAAGATGGGATGTGATTTAAAAATATTTAACTGAAAACACATTCTTTCCATAATCATAACCAAAGTGCTTTTATTGCCTAAATCAAACCACATATGGGAGTCAGGTTGGTCTCCAGTGTCAAAATCCTGTGCTCTGTATATCCTCCATCCACCCTAACCACCTTCTTTTTCCCTTAAACTTAATCTTTAATTAGCCTAAACTTAACCAGATCTCAATAATAGAGGTGGCAGATCAGAAAACTCGAGTTAGACCTATGCTTATATTAGGTATAAAGACTTGTCATACCCTGATAGATAAACAAGGCTGAGCTTAACAGAGTGTTTTTTGTGGAATACCTATGAAGCTAAACGCCACTGTACAATGTTATTGATGCTAAACATCAATACAGTCCTTATTACAGTCTCAAACAACCTTAGTTCCTCAATAATCCAATGGCAAATCAGTTGTGACACAATGCACAGTATAGACTCCATGTCCCTCAGTGTATATATAGGTCCCACAGCAGCAGGAGCACCAGCATCTCCTCATTCAAATCTAAGCCGCTCCAGCTCCACCGACAGTGAGAAATGGATTTAATAGCCAGAGAACAGCTTGTCAGCAGTCTAAAAAACCACAATGTTAGGAGACTTTTTTAAACTCATCTCTGGATCCCCAGGGTTCTGCAGCAGGAGGGATATTGGAGAGATTGGAAAATACCAATGTCAACATAGCATTCAGTTTTTTCTCTGTAATGTATATGATTCATTGTCCATTCACTGTGAAGCTGCACACAGTAGCAGTGATTCTGTGTGTAAAACTCAATGTGCAGATGGGTTACATATATGAGAAAGTACTGAAGAAAACCTATGATGTTTAATAAATTAAAGTTGGTGTTTGACTGGATGTGCTGCAGTTACTGCTGCTAATTATTCTTCCATTCCAAACGTATAATGAAATGACTCACTGAAGAGGTATTATATTTAAAAGCTGACAGAATGACAATGATGCTACCTTGCCAACATTTCCAGCCAAACATACTTGTACCTCTAAAATAAGTACACAGTTTCAGAGCAACGTTATCAGGCTTTTCATGCAAACGAAGAAACAAAAAGGGGAAGACGAGGCAGAGGAGCACAACATCCTGCCTTTTACAGAGTCTACTTCAGTTTTCAATTTTCTAGAGCTGTATCTTCATAGATAATGTAATGTTTTCTATGTCCCTTTCCAGGGAGTGCTTGGAGTGGTGTGAAATAATTCCATTGATAATCTGCCTCTAGGTACACTCTAGGCTCATGCATTGCTATACCTGTGCAAGGAGAACTTTAAGAGAAGCAGAAACACAATCAGAACTGCATCAGCTTTATCACTGCTTTACTGGTTCAGAGAACAAACAACATTCAAAGGCTTCCGCACCTTTGTTATCAGGTGCTTCATGCAGTGGTGTACTGCAATACTCTCCATCAGAGAGGCTTTAAAATGAAGCAATGTGAGGAAGGTAGGTCTGTGGCTCTCTCAGCCATAATTGTGCAGAGCCCTATCTAGCTGTCGTCTCTCCAGGGGAACAGTAGGCAGCTCAGGGGCGTGTTGTTATATTTCACACTTAATGATGTGCAAGGCATCCTCAGCTCTTATCTGCAGGCCTATTTTAGTCACTGACACAGTCTCTAAATTACACCTTAACAGCAAATGCAGCTCCAGCACTGTTAAATGGTACATATAATGTTTCCTGAGAACCATGAAACTGACAAGTTCATACAAATATCTTCATCTAATACTCCCAACACTGAGTCATCCAATGAAGAACCTAAACCTAAATCTTTATACATTTTAATGCTGTGGAAACGTAAATGCATAAATTAATAATCTATGAGACAATGTGATAAGTGATTTTTACACCAGTTAAAGTCCAACTTTTTAACTCTCTTTCTAACTAGAATTAGCCAATAACTTTTAATTTCCAATATGTTTTGCAAAAGCTCCTCAGGTCGGCACATTGTTGTTACACACCCTAGGCTGCTTACAAGACTACTGTCTCATTTCCTATGTCCTATCTGTGATGGGTCATTCAAACTGAATATTCACTTATCTTTGGTTGAGTTTATATGAAAATGTAGGATTACAAAATGGTAGTAAGCCATTATAGAGTGTGATTATATAATATTTTTTTCAAAGATGCCTATTTGGTTAATGAATCAGGAAAAAAAAAAAAAACAGAGCAGTATTAATCTCCAGCTGCTGGGTTTTTACTACAGTGTCATTAAGTTTGGTAATTAAATTAAAAAGTGTATTGGTCTTGAATTGTTTTATGCTACGATTCTCCAGCAGCAGAAAACTAGGGCAGCATACAGTATCCATACATAATTACACAAACATCACCTGCCTGTGTGCTTGTTTTTGACTTTCACCTAATATTTTATTGATCAAATGTTTGATACAGTATTATATATGTACAGCATAGCCATTTCCAGTGTCAATGTGCTTCACTCTACTGGCAATGTGCATGTTTCTCCATGTGTTTTTTCTTATCATTACATTTATTTTACTAGATATTGAAGATCAACCTTAACCTGTTTTTTGTTCCAAAGCTTTGTTGTCTTAATGTGTGGTAAAACCCCATAAAAAAACTGCTCTCTAACATAGTTGAGATTCTTGATGAAACCAACAGGCACTGGCTGCAGCTTCTGCCAAACACTATACACCTCCTAACAATGCCAAAAAGCCTTTTCCAGCAATGCTAAGGGATAATGATTTCTCCCATAATAGAACAAATATGATAAACATCAGAGTACAATCTGTTGCACTCACATCAAATTAAATGTATGTCACACAAAATCAGTGCATCAGAGATTGAACTGTTACCTGAAATAATGGCATTTCAGTGATTAGCCCTGCTTGTTCCTGACTAATCTCAGTACTAGAGGTTGATGTAATCCACAAATGTGGTTTCACTTGACAGGGTAAATGTAAAGGCTCGCTGTGCTGCTAGATTGCCAGTTCAAATTATGTACACACTGCCTCAAAGCAAAATCTAGCCCAATCCCACAAGCTGAAAATTGTAAAACCCAAGGATAAATAACAGCTGACAGTGAGCAAAAATGAAAATTAATGATCCAGCTTGGCTCGATTTAGATAGTCACTTTAATTCTTGGGAGCCTTGCCGTGGTAGCACATTCATGGGAACATGGACATTTTGACAGCTCCCCGGTGACCTTCACCTGAGCTCAGGGACAGGGAATTATGGCCTCAGCACGGCCATCTGAAAGAAATATATTTACAGTTCATAATGATATTCCCTACAGGCAGCACAAAGTTTATCAAGCACTATTAAGTATAAAAGTTTATGTTTTAAACAGTAGATTCTACTTTTTCAACAGGAAAACAAGCTCCTGCCTTAAGATGGCAATGAAATTACAATTATTCGAACATTTTAAGGGAGAAAATGTTTTTTGTTTTTGTTTTTGTTTTTTTTTTTGGTGTGAAAGTCAGTCATATACACTTGGTACATTATAGTAATGACATTAAAGTGTACATGTTTTGTCACATACTGACAGTAATTGGTCAGATCTATTCACAGCCTTAAATTAAGTTTGACAAATTCAAATCCATTAAATTCAACTAAATTCTCTTGCTTGATATTAGATTGTGTTTTGCTGCAATGTACCGAGACACAGAAACTTCTGTACACCGCAGTCATTCCTTTGTAAGATTATCATTCCACTGTTAGCTTAATTGTAATGTGAGATTTCAATGAGGCTTGTACAAAACACACCTATTACAGTGATAGAGATCAGGGAGAAAAAAAAAAGATAGATTACTAACACACCAAAGGGAATAACCACAAATGAAACAATTAGTTTCATCTATGATTCATGAGATGTGTGAATGCCACTAGAGAGATGTGGATGATAAATCCCCTATTTTATCTTATGAAGATATTGATACTGTAATACACCTTTAACTGCCCATTCTTACTGACAGGAGAGTAGTGAAATTATTAGCACAGACATATCAGCATTAGAGGGATCTTACATGTAATAGTTTCAAGCTGAATGCTGCAGTATCTTACTTTATTTATTTAAGTGCTCTGTGATACATTTAAATGACAAAGCAAATTCATTATTGACCTGTCAAAATAATGCATTTAAAACTTGTAAAATCTCATCTTAAATTATCAGGATGAGCTACATTTACAAATTCTAATTACATCACAGAGGTTTAGCTTTTTAGCAAAGGGATCATGCACAAATATATATCCAAAAATCAACAACTAGTCTTATTTATTCAAACCCAGTCATCCTGAAAAATCAACAGTCAGGCTGTAGCTTTGGTTCCTAAAGCACATAGACCATTTTAATTCTCAGATATCACTGTATTTGTGAATGTAGTGAGACAAAGGTTATGAAAAGTACTGTTAAAACCTATGGTGGAAAACAAAAGGGCTTTAACTTTCAATTAGTTTTAGGAGTTACACAGTGTATTGATGTTAAAGGATTATACCACTCAGTCTATGTTTGGCAGCATTAAACCATGTCTTTTAAAATGTCCTTTTAAAGAACTCTGCCAAAAGTACATCAAATTAATACTTGTCATTGCCCTAAAATATATTTTTCTGGGTGCATGCACAATTGTACATGATCATGTTTATGTGGTGTTATTTACCATGAAAAGTAGCCTGTTCTCAATTAACTGTTGAAAATAAGCTTTTCTGGTAGTTTTAAGATCCAGTTCATACATATATGGAAATCCAGGTTTGCGAGGTTTCACTGTGCTCTCCTGGCTCTCCTCTAACAATAATACAATGAAGGTGGAGCTCATCCACAAAACAAAGCAAGACTGAGCTGATAACTGGAAACTCACTGATAGAGCAGCTATGGATCAAGTGAGGTCATGTAATCTCCCACTGTCTTTCATCAGTTTGTTCTCTCTTTAAGGATGTGTGGGGAACATAAGGGTGATTTAAATCTGAGGAGCAGACAGAAAAAAAACAAGGCAGGAAATGAGAGGGATGGGAAAAGGATAGCACAGAGGCAGATGAATTCACTGCATCCAAAGTGAAAAACACTTCTTTATATCAGCAGCAGAAATAGGCACACTAATAAAGCAGGAAGGTTTTAGATGTACTGTAAACCTCATGTCTCATTCAAAGCCACGTTGCTTCCATTTCAACAAGTATTCCATGATGCACACAGAGCTCGAATATGAATAAAAGGTGGCACTATTGTAAATCAGTAACAGCATATATGACAGCTCTGCATTACTCTCATTTGGAAAAAGAAATGATATTACTCCTTGTCATTTCTAGTTATAGTTGTTTCCATTTTTTCCTGTGTGAACTGATCATTGACAACACAATCCTCAGCCAAGCCTATCTCTGAGCAATCAAATTAGCAAAGAGTTGCTTTGGATAAAATTACAGGGTAACAGCGTCCAGCCTACAAATTAGCAACCCAGTCAGTACTCATTACATATACGTATTTCTCAGAAGAAACCACTGTCAGGATCTTCAATTACAGTAACGATGAATGGTTAACAAGCAAGTATGAGAAAAATTATGAAAATTAAACTGTGTAATATGAAGTCATATGGCAGCAACTAAGAAAATAATCTCGGGGTTGTATATCTGAAAACATTTGCTTAAGCCACCCTCATCCTGCTAAAACATGAGTAAACTATAATGACTGATACCAGCACATTTTGTTCATTAAAATTCATGACACCTGTAATCTGAGCCAGTAGTAGATATGGCAGTTTGCTTATAATTAATGTAGGGACATGAACACTTTGTTAAACCAAGATGAGCAACTTGAAAATAGAGGTTAATGAGATGCTCCCTTTACTACGATAGAGGAAAATGTTGCATTGTGCTGGTTATTGTGCTGTTATGCAACATCCCATTCAGGTGTTACTCCTCTGAACAGGGAAAAAATCTTCACGCCTGTTTGCAAGAGGAAGCATAAGAAGGGAAGGCAAATATTTTGTATATATATCAAGAGGGAACACAAGTCTCCCTTTAAAGAATGGTTCTGTCCCTTGGGACATGTTGGTCTTGAGCGTAATGACTCTCAGTGTAGACCTCCTGAGACAAATTGCCACTGACCCCCATGGATTTTCCAGGGCACACTCAATTGGAAATGGACTATTCAATTTCCCACAGGGAGCCTTGCCATTTCCTCGCTATGCATCACTGAAACAGCATCCACTTTTTGGTTTGGATGCTCACATAGAAACATACACAGAATGTTGTATCAATTGAGCCAGAACTCTCTGGTCCTAATTATAGTTTAATTTACTTCATGTATATATATATATATTAATTCAGCCACTGAGATTAATGAAAGCTGATTCTTTCTGTTGTTTTGATTTAAATCTATGGCAAGAAATATGTGTCAATACTAGTGAGAAATGCATACATCATGCTAAAATTTCAAAAATGTTTCACAAAACTGTATGAGCATTTGTAAGGAAATTATGATGACCATAAATGCATCATCCTATCCAATTTTACAAATAAATACCCAGCCTAAACAAATAAGTTTCCATATATTTCCAGTTTAGTGTTCATTAATGTATGTTTGTTGCAAATTGTTTTCCAACTTGGAGATCTTAAATCTAAACTACAGGCACTGAAGGAAAATAGAGTCGTAAGCCTCTATTCAAAAAAGTGGTAAAATCCACATGTGTCATCTGTTATAAACGCAAAGGCATCACAAACACCTCTTGGGCAGTCATATGCACTGTTGGCACTCGAATGAGAATGAACTCAATTTATGTAGAACTTTTACTTCTATGATCAACATAGGGTTGCATTTATTCAAGTTCAACTGAATTTGTTTGTTAGAAAGATGTATTTATAATCACCATATTTTATTTTAAATTCCTCCTCTGTAACTTGTTTTATTTGTCACAGCTGTATTGACAGTTAACAGTATGCATTACGATGCCCTAATGAGGGGACAGGACAACATGGGAAGGACATATGAATATGGACTGGCTTATGAGTGTCTGTATAAATTAGTCACATGTCTGGAAAGTAACATGCTGCAGACTTACAGTGTAATGGGAGAAGATGAATGAACAATTAATGATGGGAGAAATAATAATCTCTTTTAAGGTGGCTAAGCCACTTGCTCGCTTTCATAAATAACCTACGCAAACCAGCCTCTCAGTACCATATAGCACTCTCTAAACACGTATTGTGTGCATTTTTATCTCATTTCATAATACCTACTGAAAGGATATATGTGATTTCATACCCTATACAGTACATTAACAGCAAAACCTGGCAGCATTCCATCAGTGGAGGCCAGTAAAATGGCCATAATCCATGATCTCAAAGCTGGAATATAACTAAACAAAGTGACATGCAAAGGATACATTTCACAGTCTACAGCTGAAGTATAGGTATCTCCCTTTTATCTATTTTCTGCTAGGATTCATCCACTCCCTTCTGCGGGCCAAGAAATAGAGTTTTTCATCACTGCAGTCTCTCACTGGCATCGACCAGCAATATTGATCTGGAGCAGATCTCCTTCCACTCTACCTGGGGAGCCAGATGAGCCTTGTTCATATTGATCCAACCTTTTTATTCTACATTCTCCTTCGCCCTCTCTTTAGGCTGGGAAAAATTATATTCTTGTCATTTTTTATAATAAATATTCTTTGGGAAAGGCACTGATAACTATTAATCCAAAGTCCACTGTTGGATTTTCTTGTCATTGATGATCTACGAGAAAAGACAGAGATGCTGTTGAAACCTGCCTCCGACCTCAGAAAAACTGTCTGTTATGACAGTTCAGAGATGTGAAGGCATGCTACTGTTTATCTGATTGAGGATGCTGGCAATGAAGCTTAGACTGGCATATAGAGGCAAAACATGTCTATCAGGAAACCAGGCAGGCAGTTCTGATGTATGAAAATAAATGTTTGCTCGAAACAAATAAACCTAATTTTCTTCAAAAAGAAAACATTCTCATTGAACTTCAGGCAACAGTCTGAATATTTTTCTTTATTCCTTCACCACTATATTTTCTCCTCTGTGTCTATTATAATCACATGCCTCTGTTTCATAATCCCACTTTATCACACTTCTTCTCTCCACATTGTACCCCCCTCTCCCTTTCTCTGCCCATTTCCTTGTGCTCATTCTTTAAATGCCTCTTTCTGTCTGCTTTAAGTCCTTCACTCTCTCTGTGTGTCTTCCTGCCTCCCCCTCAGGAGCAGAATCTGTGGTAATGTACTAATCTGTGGAGCTTTAGTGCAGTCTTGCCAATCTGCCATGTCAAGATACACAAATCTCACTCCAGGCAATTACAGGCCTTTTTTTCCTCTGCACCACAAAGGAATCTATTTCTTTCTTCATCTTTGTAGCTGTGAGAACTGCCTGTGTGACCCACCAAGTATAATTACCTTGTTTGTAACAAACACTGATGGCCCTGGGGTGGTATATGGAACAGGTAACCTGGCCAGTGCAGGCATGAAAGAGGTAAACTAGTGCACAGTAAATGAGCTGTAAGTGGGAAAAATTCACTGTGCATGGAACCTTCATGTAATAATGTTTGTTTGGGCAACCTGTGCAGGAAGTCCAACAAGGACAATATATGGATATGCTGGAAAATAATAGAGGTAGTGGATAAGTTGCCAAAGGCTCTAAAGCAGTAACTCTGTGTTGACTAGTGCACATCTGAAGCACAGGTCACAGCACATTTTTCATCACCACTCACTCTTAGACATATTCACATTTCTGATTAGAGTGAAAGTTCAATGGTATAAAGTCATTAAATCCACATTTCAATAACCACTGGCTTCTTTCTCTGTAGAGAGACAAAGTATGTGCAAAAATATGTGTACTTAGAAACTGAATTTGAATGATTCACATTTGAATTTGAATTGCTCAACTTGAGTAACAGCATTTAAAAAACTGAATTTGAATTTGTATTGTTTAACTTGATAGTATTGAGAATCTGTATCTGTATAGCATAATTTGAAACTGAATCTGTGCATTTGGAACTGAATTCCAATAAATTTGAAAATGAATGTCATATCATGAAACTGAATTAATTTGCTCTGAAACTGTATTTGATCCTCACTGAAAATTCAGCTCTTTATATACTTCCTCATTCAGTTCTCACAATTCAAATTCCGCTCTCATAATTCATATCCATTTCTTGCCAATGACAATACCAATGTACTGGATCTGTGCATCACTGCCATCACTGTTTGAGCATCAACTGTGTGCAACCAAATGATCAGATCCTGTCATATCTCACTAAAATAATTATGACAGTTATTCGCACTTCCCCCCTCACTCCAGCATTAATCATGCTTTTCACACTATTGTTATGAGGGAACGTGACTAATTTTATGTGTGAAATTAATTCTGACAGAATTTCAGTGGCATTTTCTTGACTCAATGCATATATAGTACATGTGGCTACTTTACCAATTCTTTTTAGATGGAGCAACAATCACACATCTTAGTAGCAGCCCTGAGTGCTCCGTTGCCTGCAGCTAATTAGAGTTTGAGATAAAACTGTAAATCAGTATTTGCTAAATTATTTATTAGAACCTTAAAGATAAGAATTTAAAAATATTTAAGGGAGGAGCCTGCTTCAATACTTGTCATGCTGAGGGATGAGCTTTAAAATTTATGTCAGTCAACAGGAATATTTGCTTAAGCTTGCAAAAATAAAGGTGTGCTAAAGCACTTCTTGAGGACTTCTCAGCAGAAATCTTCACAAAGAATAAAAAAAGAAAAAAATATATATTTGCTGAGACTTAAAACCTGGAACTGAGCAAGACTGTGACACTTGCAAAATAATGCCATGGTAAACATTTTCCCCTCACCTCCATGTTTATAATTTCTTGGTGAGTTTCTCTTTGAATATGACAGAAATTGCAAGGCAACACAGAAATATAAGGGCAGCTCCCTGACTTTCTGTGAGCACTTGGATTTTACTTCACTGACATTTTGAAAGCTTTGCCTGCTATAAGTACATGCTGTATACAGGATGTTCTTACAACTTATCTTCACAACAGTAAATCACATTCTTAAGAAGCTAGTTCTTACTAAAAACTAATCTGAAATGGACCAAATGAACATTATTTTCCATATAATAGGTTCACAATCATTTTGATTGGGGAAAAAACAAAGAGCTACTGATTTATATGCAGTACGTGCTTCAGTCAGGTTCTTCAGATTGGGGTTTTTGGACCAGATGGCAAAGAACATCTTGGCACATATGCCAAGACCTAGAGATAAACCCAATTGAGTCTTTGTTGAAAATTCTGCATCAGCTTCTCAAACAGCACTTCCACTGACATTTTACATGATGAGAGTACAGATGACCACTCACTGTAAGGTGTTATTAACTCTGAGTATGCCCTTCAGGAGGCATATGAATCAAGACTGCCAGAAGTGAGCACTTGGTGCCACCCTCTCTAAAGGATGTCTTAGTTTTCTTAATTTTGTCCCTAGCATCCACCTTAGATGTTAATATCTATTCAGGAGGAAAAGACTGCAGCCACAGATTTGCGTAATATCTAAGGTCAAAACTGAGAAATTGTAATCATGGAGGAGTCAGTGAAGCTGAGATGATTTCACTGACAGTCTTCCAGGTTTCATGTGAAGCTACAAAGGCAACATCTGTTGTTGATTCAACACCACATGGTATTGTGTTACCTGTCAGATTAAGATGGCTGACAAGTCTTTATGAGTTGCACCCTGACATGTCATTCTACCTTGTTTAAAAGAATGTGTTGTGCTCTCACTGCAAACATCCCACATGCTTCAGATGGACTACTACTCTGCATTATAGCCATCAATGGAAAATATAAAGCAAATCTCAGTAAGATCGCTTCAATAATATTACACTGGAAGCTAATCTTTCCAATATGTGTGTAAGATTTCTAAGAAGAATCTCTGAAAGAGAGGTTTTGATGCATATATGTGAGTGCTTTCTAAACTTTTTTAAACTACTCCACCATCCCACAGTTATTTTTTTCATATTGTTTCACCACCACCTCCATCACCACTATCATACATACACAGTAACACACACAAGCACCCACATGCAACCCTTAAAGTTCAAAATGACACTATGAATGTCTACTATAGGAATACTGTAGGAAAGCTTTTCATTGCTTGTCATAATAATCACTATTTCTGACTGACATGTACTTGTACAGTCACATGTAAAAGTATGTTGTCGTACCCTGACAACCAGCAAACTTCAGCTGTCATCTCACAAACCCATCAAATTAACTGTAAAGGAAAGAAGGAAATGTGAAAGCCATGAGACCACCCAACCCTTACACAAGCCCACATGGAAATAGCATGCACCGCTCTGCCACATTTTCCTCACATGCCACTTTAACACACTGCTCTGCTGCTCTCTGCACTGGTACATACTGTAACCCTTGTGAGGTCACTTATACAAAAGCCAAAACATACCAGACAATCAAAATTACTCTGGCACTGCCTCTACTGATACCGAATGTGCAGTCAGAGGCAGAATGAAGCCAAGGGAGCACTGCATGGTGCATTGGCATTTTATTGCTACAAAAGGATTACACATGCT
The DNA here is from genome assembly GCF_001640805.2 of Lates calcarifer. NCBI lineage: Eukaryota > Metazoa > Chordata > Actinopteri > Centropomidae > Lates > Lates calcarifer. The sequence continues at coordinate 5,659,562 of NC_066848.1, forward strand.
TTTCTGTTTCTTTGACAGTTAAAATCTATGACATTTTCATTTGATGGGTGAAGACGACCCCGAAGTCACTAAACTTTGCAGCCTCACAAGGAAAGTATGAGACACATTGCAGCATAGCTGCTGTGGCATCCTCTTTGTGCGCAATTGACTAAAGGAGTTTTTAGTGGTTGATGGTGAGAAGTCTAATCCTTACAAACAAGTTAGACAAGACAAAAACATCAGTCAAACAGAGTTTCAGCAGATTTCACAGCAAGAAGCTAGATAGCAGAATGGAGGTTAGAAATTAGATTATATAGAATATTCTAAAATATGTATATAGAAAGAGTGTTACTAATATTTTTTTCAAGTGTTGGAGTGAAAGCATCACGTGTTAGAGCTCTGGAAACTTTGGATAAATAAATAATCTTCTGTTATGACCTTTGCAGTTACACGGATGGCAAAACTTAGATACTAAAGCTTGTGTTGAAGTGAATTTGATGGTACTTGAAAATCCCACATACTGTATGTCAAGTGAGGATTTTTTCAGTGTCTTTCTCTAAACACACTCCTACAGCACTTACTCATTGAGCTGTGCTAAATCCTTGCTTAAGTACTATCTATTACTGTACCATGCCATAAGGGATGCAAACATATGCACACCTCCTTACGAGGTGCTTTTTCTTCAGGGTTGAGTCAACATGTCCTGGATTAGATGGGGCACTAACATTAGAACAGAGCCATGGCACTTGTTTGGCTCAAGCTGAATTTTAATCTTCTTGCATGGATGTCAAACATGTTATTTATTTACTCATATTCACTATACTAGTGCCAATAAACATCTATGTTTTGATCAATTGATTTTTTGTGTAGATTAACTAATGCACACAAATTGCTGTTCTACACAACTGTGTGATTTTTTACTGTTAAAACCCACAAACCCACAATATGTATGTGTGAGAAGATAACTAATATCCATACCATGTGAACTCCTACAGTGGCTGTGAAACTGTATTATTTGATGTTCTATTTCTACTTCAGCTCATGCAAATCAAGCAAAAAACTAGATAAACAAAACAAGATTCAAAAAGTATACCAGCAAACTTAAATAGCACTGGCTTGTGAAGGTGATTACTGGACATGAGTCCAAAGTTACTATTAAAGGCATCTGTGAGTTTGTGCCATCTTTAAGTGTGTGACACCCAGTTAAAGGCCCTGGTGTATCAGTTTTCTGTGATAGTCATAGTGCATTTTAAATTACAGTTTAATTTGACATGTAAAATACAGCCCATCATTTGCAAATAAACCAGCAAAAGGATCTCTAGCCCACTTAACAGAAATTCATGAGAATGTGCGTGGTATAATGAAAAGGGACAATTTCCATCTTCAGAAAGTGAAAGCAATTACATTAGAAAGTATACTAATTTAGAAATAGCCCAGTTGTACCTGTAAGCCTGCCTGCACAGCCTGCAGTTCCTCTTAAGCTGCACATGGCAGTTTATTGTGATGACAGCAATTAAATACCCTGGTGATTTGTGTGCCAGCGGTATTATGACTTATCCTACTGTATGCCCTGCTTTCTAGAGCTGGATGGGAATGAGGTTTTACAAATCCAGTGTCAGCACACCAGCTGAAAGCAACACACATAAACTAACCCATCCTCAAAGGAGCAGCCATGAAACAGAGGATAAACCATATAAGTGGTTAACGTGACACAGGAGGACCTCAGGGACACTAACATAATACACAATATTTTCACAAGATTAAAACAGACAATGAATACAGGCACTATCCTCACCTCTAGATTTAATACTCAAATGGGGAATATGTGTTTGTGACCACATAGTACATAACTGGACTGACTAGGTTTAACACAGTACAGCACAAGGGACAACTAACCATGGCCCAAATTAGAAGCAGTGTGCTACGTATGTCAGATTTGTGCCTCATCAGCATTCTCCCAATCTCTCCCTGTGGCTTTCCTTCTGCCACATCCAAGCTGGGTGTTTGGTTTAGTGTAGTGCAAACCTGTTACTGTAGCTTCAGTTGGAGCCTTTTAGTGTACATTAAAAACACTGGTCAGTACCAAGTGTGTATTAGCAGTCTAACAGGGGTTTAAAAGTTATTTGATTATTTTTTTGTAAAAGTACCAGTTGACATATTATAGAGAGATTATATGCAATATGATTATATTATGAAATGCCAATTTTTTATTTATTTATTTTTTTTTTTGTTTTGTTTTTGTTTTTTTCAATAGTTTTACATAGTATAGTTTTGGAAACACTAACCATGGTAATTTTCTAATTCAAATTATGTCAAGTATATGTGTACTGAAAATGGAAATCACACTTACCTTAGGAGTTGGAAATATCAATCTCAGCATTTTGTTATGGGTATGTGTGTGTGTGTGTGTGTGTGGATATGGATGTTATTCATATATATATATATCACTACAGCTTAGACTTCTAGCAGCAGAACATCTGACATTACAATAGCTATGATCCCTTGTCACACAGCATAAAGTAAAACCTCACACTGTACATTCACAGGGCAGTTTAAAGACTTACCTGTTCAGATGATGCTTGACAAGTATATGATAAAAGATAGCATTTAATATAACATACTATATATATATATATATATATATATATATATATATATATTATATATATATATATATAATTTTTTACATTTTTTTCTTCTGGTGTAACGAAATAGAAATGTACTAAAACTGCTTATAAGAGTTTGTGAAACCAGAACTAATTACATAGTAAATGTCAAAGCAACAACAAGAGCAGAATCAAGGAAAAACATTTTTCAGAATGCAAGTGGAACGCTTGAATGTCATAGTGTTAATCAGTACTTTCAAAATTTGAAGGTGTACCGTTTGATTTCGTGTCATTTTCCAATTAGTAAAGCACACACAGTGACATTCAAGTTACCCACACTTCAGTAAGCTAATGACGACTTGCTAAATTTGGCTTTAATTCAGTAACCAACTTGAAAGAATCAAAGTTTTACCTTGAATGCTCAGTAGGGACCTTACATGCCAAGCTTCCCCTCTCTGCCCTGAGGAGGAGAGTCAAATGGGAAAGATCAGAAGTCCACTTACCCCACAGGGAGAAGAGGTGAGGATCACAGCCAGGATGGGAGGCCCACAACACTATGATCAAGCCTCACCCGCACCCCCAAACCCATTATTTGAACAAAAAGAGTGTAGTTACCCCTGGGTGGTGGTGGTGTGCTGGAACTAGGACAGCAACTATTGTGTGCATATGCTCATATGAGTCTAATTTATAATTCCCATGCATCAAGCAGAAAAGAAATAGGTGGCACAACTGAAACGGGTGAACGCAAAGCGAAAGCAGCACCTACCTTGAAAAGCTTTCATTAATAGTTGAGAAAGCAATTTTAAAAATGCCAGTGACTTTATATACTTCATTTAGTATGAGTATATAATGCCACAAACACTGCTGTCATAGTTTAATGAATTCAGAGAATTAAAAGGGTAGTACCTTTACTTTTACCTATGAGATTTGATGAAATGTTCCATGAAGAAAGCAGATTCCAGACAAAAAGGGAGAACAAAAGGAGAGGAGACACCCATAAGTGTCATGGTCAAGTTGGAAAAGGACAGAGGAGAGGAGAAAGAGGCTTGATGGCTACATATATGTGTAAATATAAGAGAGGGAATGTGTGACAGCAAAGGGGACTAGCAAATGAAAATGGAAAAAGAGGAACAATATTTCACATCCTTTCTCTGCTGCATGACAAGGATATGCATTGGCCACAGAAATGGAAAGATGAAGATAGAATAGACAGACTGTCTGTGCAACATGCATTACAGCAGTCAGGACAGATGAGGATTAGCTTAAAAATTCAGTAAGCCATTTTCCACCACCATGCATTATGTCCTAATAATGCTAATGCAAATGTCCCTTTACTTGAACCACATCATCATAAAACATTGGAATGTACAGTAGATGTTAATAATTAAAATGAAACAAAGAAAATATGGAGAGAAATGATGCAGCTACCCAGCAGAGTGGGGAGTAGAAAGCCAAATGAGCTTGAAAAAGGGCTCATATAGAAAAAAAAGTCACTGGGAGAATGAAAATCAACTAGGTCATTCAAAATAAGTGAAATGACAGCCCATATCTGAAGCTTCAAGCCTGAGCATTACAGAAGAGTTAGAGGCACACACATTTCTTGGCACAATGGGAGCAGGAGGGACAATGGAGGGATGACAGGATAAAGGAACAGAGCTCATACCTTGGTCGCCCATCATCAGGTGTGCCGGACCTTAAAGGAAAACAAGAGCACAGTCAGCAGAGAACAAGGGATCATGGGAAGCTGTGTGACACTGACATGCAGGCATCTCTTTCACAGCAGATGTCTGTGTTACTTAAGGAGCATCGGGATAAGGGAAAACTGGGACGGAAAGAAATAGGAGGATGCACAGACAGGGTTAGTGTGATGAGCATTCAGTCAACCAAAGCAGGTTGCAATGCATCATCAGCCACTTACTAGACATCATTCAGAAATCTAAATTCAGGTTGACCTGTTTTTCTCTAAGATGAGGAGTACGCAGACTATCATCCCACATACCAATGACATAGCAATCCCTATACACAGACAGAGCTGAAGACTGTTTTACCTTGACCTTCAACAACAACAGTAAAGTGAACATTTGAGTCATACAGAAAAAAGGGAAGATGATTGGACATGGTCTGGTCACCATACCATTTTGAGGCATTTTAAGAGACAAATTTTAATTGTAATACATTAATTTTATTGACACAGTTAACCAATATATATTAACAATGAACACTAGGCTCTAGGCACAGAACTAACTGCTTTGTTTGGGTTAGTGGATCAATTTGCTCTCCATAGTTCTTCTGGCATTCAGGTGACATGTTTTTAATGTAGCAATTTAACTCCAACTCTTTCAACAGAACCTGAAAGCTGAAAATGCGGATATTTGTTTGTTAATAATGAATCTACCGGTTAGCTTGCTGCCTGATAATGAAAGCTAGGTATTATAGGAAGGGGCTCAATGTTACCCTCAAACTAGTTAAGTCTGGTGCTTTCTATTAGAAAGCATTTCTTTCTGCTAGAGTGTACATTGTCATTAGCTTGCTATTAAAAAAGGGTAATTTCAACTACAAATTAACAATAATTCAATCTGAAATCTGAATACAAGATAAGTGAGCTTGACATTTTAGATTATTTCATTATCATTAGTCTGTATTAACAATACCTCAATTATAGTATTTCTCTACTGAACTTTTCAAGATGATTTTTCACTTTTTTTTTAAACTTTCTTCTTGATTGATTTGCTAATGTAAAGTAAACAGCTCAGCCTGGTTCCAGTGTTGCTCTCAGGGTTCTTTGTTATTAAGGTAATTAAACTAAGCACTGAATTTACACCTGAGATGAAAGCATTCAGAGTTAGTAGCTTAGAAAACCAGCAGGTACTCAGAGGCTACACAAAGTACTATTGAGTAGTTTAGAGCTAGAAAACTCCAACCTTATTCATCAGAAATTGGAACACACACAGAAAAAAAATCACAGTGAGCTGTGCAATGTCTTCCTCTGTGAAAAAAAGATACAATCTCCCATGTTTTTACAATTTCAATACAATATATTACTCACTTTAAATGCCAGAGAAACCTTTATTCAGGTTTCAAATTTAAATTGATTTTCATTGGCTTAGTTTTTTGACTGTGACAGCTGCAGCATTTTTAGAAAATGAATTAAATGCCCGATATAACAAAACAATAAATAAAAGCAACAATGAAAACCACATTAATCAGACTTACCACTCCAGTTATTTTAATACCATAACCATTATGAAACATTGGCTTACATTTATTTGAAGAGCCTCAGCCATGACAATGTGTAGGCATACAAATTTTAGCAAGAATGGAAACCAAGAATTACAGTGATATACCCACCTTCAGAATAGTTGTCTTCTGGAAGCACGGACAGGCAAAGAGAAAGAGAGGAAGACATTCATTAAGCAGCATGCAGACTAGTACTGGCCATTGCATGTCGTTACCATGCAAGGCATTATACATTACATGCAAGTGACCTATTGTTACCCCTGCAGAGGAAAGGCTGCTTTATGCATAGGTCTATATTTTGTTCTCCCCCTTTTTGCTCATACACTGACCTGGAATACAGGACAGAGTTGTAACTGAATGAGCCTTTCTGAATATTTGATATAACCTTGAAGAATTATATTCTTTCAAACAAATCAAAAAAAAAAAAAAAAAAAAAAACTGGCATCACCTTTAAATGATTAAAGAACCAGTATTGATCACAAGCATAAGATGCTGAGGGGATGAAAAGCACATCTTGGGGCTTGAAGCCAGCTCATCGTTAAATCTATTTGTCCTTTTTTTTTTTTTTTTTTTTTTTTTTTCAAAAACATGATGGACTGTAACTGTGGTATCAACAGCTATTTAATTCAGCAGACTCAATGGAATCTGTGTGCAGTGTTTTTTGTTTCTTTTTCCCCCTTTAATAAAAAGCTGCTCTACACCACATGTGATGAAATGCGCTGAAAGAGAAAATAACTTAAATAAATAGAGTTGCCTGTGGTAAAGCAATGGCTCTAAGGTTTCAGAATGGGCAGTGGGGTCTTGTGTTACTGGAACTCTATTCAGGTGATTTGGTCACAGTACTGAAAGCAATGACCAGTGAGCACATATTGGCAATGTAAAAGGAGATTGCTTCCCAAATGAAATTGCCTTAACATTAATTTTGGCAATCAAAGTGAGGTTTGTGGAGGTGAGAAAAGTGCCATGTAAAATCTGTCGCCTTGAACAAAGGAGACTGAGAGAAGAATTACATGTTGGTAATGTCATAGCAAACAGGTGAGGTAAACATCATGCTGCCAGTGGGTAAATAAATTAGTCTGACAAAATGATGTGACTGGAAACATGCAAAACCAATGACATGAGAGTGTGTAAGGGCCCATAGACTGCCTATAAAAAGAACAATAAAAAAGGTCAGTCAACAGTTCTATTCATCATTAAGTCCTTATGAGTTCTCTGGAAACTGGTTCCAGATTTAATATTTAAGTATCTAAAATCATAATAGCACAATTACAAAAAATGGTATAAAATGAAAACAGAAAAAACTGAATTTGATGATATTACAATGTTATTCTTTTTTCAAGAAATCAATCATGAACTGAAATCATGCATGCAATGTCTAATAAATATTTGTACAACAAAAAAAATGGTCCTGTCAATCCAGATATTGTAACCATGCAGCCAGATTGGCACAAACGCCCAATTCCCACTGCAAAATAAACTCCTACCTCTTTAAAATGGTTTCTTGCCCAGATTCAAGCGATTTTTTGACCCAAAACTTACCATCACCACAGGTTCCCCTTCCAAATCAGACACCATGCACAAACACCAATCCAAAGCATCATTTTGTGAACAAATTGCAGCACAATTAAACAGTTCTCTGCTTCAGTTAACATCCCATGATCAATTTAATTAAATTTTGTGTAAAATTTGGTTTACATACATTTTGTGAGTTGTTGTGTTCCCAAGTACTATTATCAATTAAAATAGTGCCTCATTTATCCAAGGCTTTATTTATTTATTTATTTATTTATTTGCAACTTTATATATCAAGTGCATCGCATTTCCTAATTTTGGATAGATTGGACATCAAGATAAATGAGATTTTATTGTGACAGAAATTAAAAGTGCACTTTGTTCACAAAACATTAGCTTGATGATGAGAAGCACGCTGCTGAAAAAGCATTCTGACAAAGCAGGCATGAAGCTGGCAGTTGCAGTGACCACATGAGAAGAGAAACATAAAAAGAATCAAGACCATTTGCTGATGTCAAGACCCCAAAGACTGATGCTGACTTACACATTTTGCCACAATAACTAATAATTTCTCCCACTGCATTTCACCTCAGCTAGTGGTCCCTTTAAGAGCACTACTTTAATGGTTTGTTTTAGATTTGTTTTAAAGTTATTATACAATTAATGTTGTATTTAGTGATTCCCTTCCTCTAAAGATTGAAGATATTGGTGAAAACTAAATTAAAAACAGGTTTAGATTTATCCTATTATTTAAAGTTCGGGGAGCATGCAGTACACAGTACCATTATATTAAATCTGATCTGAGCACATTATTTTCACAGAAATCTACTCACAATTTAAACCACAACATGAAGGAAACAGACATAATTATGAACAGCAAATTTCTGAATGTGATACATAAACACAATGTAAGTGTTCAGATAATTTGAATGAATTGGATGAAAGGATTATACTACAGCAATTTATGCAAATTGTGTCTAATAAGTACAGGTAATTCTTTTGAATCAAACTTCAGCAATTGACACAATAAACAAGGTTTAATTTGGTGGTGTTTTAAAGAAAAGAAGCTTTCCTCTAACAGCAGTATTACCTGACAGGGACCATTAAAACAAGCCCCCTATCATACACACACGCGCGCGCGCGCACACACACACACACACACACACACACACTTTCCTTCACAAATGTACCCAGCTGGTTACATCCTAATCCAGAGACGTAAATCCATTTAATCCCCTTGACAAAGTGATCCCAGTGCTATTGTGCCGGTAACACTACACCAAAATGCACTCAACTATCAGATGATCTGCATCTCTGATGGTCCTGTGCTGTTGATCATGCACATGGTGTATGGCTCATGGAAAATAATTACTTTACTATTAAAGTTGATGCCTCACTGAATGGAACATCTGGAGTGCAACAAAAAAAGGCAAAGGATGGTAAATAAAAAAAAAAATTAAAAAAAATTCTTTTCTGTTGGATTTGCCTCCTGCAGACATGAATCTGACACCTCAATATAACCTTGACCCTCTGACTGTGAGCTCAAAACTGTGATAACTGATCCAAAGTGACAGTCTGTAGAAAAGCCAAGTTAGCCAAGCTCAATCCACTATTACACATTGTGCTGGCTGTACATCAGCCAGCTCGACAAAATGTCATTAAGACATCCATGTCTGTCCTGCTGTTTGTCTGAAAGCAGTTGGCTAAAGAGACATGGCAAGAGCAGGGAGGGTTGTGGGTGACACTACATTTCACATAAAGCAACATGTGTCACATTCACTAGACACAACAGTGTCCGTCAGCACTGCAGTGCTTTAGGTTTGTTGGGATTTCTTCTGTCTCTTTTATTGCCTTGTTTCAGCTGGATTTATTGTAAATTAAATAAATTTTGAATTCAAGATGTGTGAAGAAGCTTGATAGTAATGCACCCTAAAATTAAATGGTTACTGCCTTTGAATCTGTTAGATTACGGTCATTATTCTGGTCTCTTCTGAAAGGAAATTCTTCATTGTTAACTATCATGAAGTCAAAATGAATGTAAATGATTATGAACTAAATTTACTTATCCTTTTAATCACAGATAGAATCATCAAGTTTTGTGCATTTAAATGATGTCTATTTTGTCAAAATGCATCCCAACTCAAATAAGGTAACAAGATAGCTGTTCCCCAAAAATTCTTTACTCAAAGACTATGTCTAAGCATAGCCGCCTTACAGAAATTGCAGAAATTATTTCTGCAGCACGTTCTAAGAGAACCTAATTGTGTGTGTAATGTAGCAGCACTTAAACAAATGGCCCCATTCTCTCTTAGAAAGTTGTGTATTTAATGAATGAAAATCTAAAAGTCAGACTTTACCTTAAACTTTCAAAAAACAAGTTTTACACCAAAAAAAAATGCATGTGTGTTCATTTTCTGAATCTGTTTCATGCAGTCATTACTCAGGGAATTTTTTTTCCCTCACAGCATTACACCTATTTGGTAGACTGGTCAGTTAGAGGTGAGACTCACTTGAATAAGGGCATGTTATATAATATGTAAAATGTATTATCACTGTAATTAAATGAAAAAAGTAATATATTAAATAATGTTCAATAATATGAATTATTAAGCAACTGACACTTCCTAATGAAAGCAGTTCAATTCCATTTTAAATAGCCTCAAACTGAAGCAGTTTATCATGCCAGCATTGCTTTGAAAAAGTGGGTCAGCTACCACTAAGTTTCATTGTGGGAAAGCTGAAACTCAAAGCCCAAGTTATGTGTGCTCAAATTATGTGTGAATATCCCCTTAAAGATGCTGCAGAGCACTTTGCAGGTTGACAGCTGTGAATGACAGTAAGAGGTAAGTGACGGAAAATGTTTAAGACACATTATGCAATGTGATGTCAGTAAACTGTACAAAATGGTTCTGTCTTTGCCAATGTGCACTGCTGTTAACATTTCATTCTGGAGCTTCAGTTTGTGATTTACAATTGATAAATGATTAAGACTGGCTCCTGCTCCTGCTACTATTTTACTAATAAACAGCATTTTGACAATACAGTTCAATTGTCTCTTTAGTACTCCTTTTGACAAGTAAACTGAACTTCACAAAATTGGCAAAGCACCCCTTTACATTTTTTGTGCAAAACTAGTGCATTCTCCACATGGTCTCCTCTAACAAAAACACATACAACTCCCTATCTAAAATTTCTAAAATGCATCAGATAAAATAAGAACCTTTGTTTAACTTTTCCTTTTTCTACAGCATTATTAATCAAGGAGTCCTAATGTCATCATCATACATGCAATAACAAAGAGGAATAGAAGGCACTGAATCCACTGCCAGCCCATTAGACAGTTGCAGAATTGAAAAATACGAGCAAGAAAGCTGCTCTAAAATCCCTTGTCGCAGAGGCGCTTTAAGGGAAAATGTAAAAGCCTCGCAGCAAAGGTCAGAGCTACCAGAGGATCGATTTGTTGTTAAATTACAATTTGGACCAAATCAAGAGTAATGAATATAAGTGAGGGCTCATCTCTTAGTACCACAGCCTAAACCCAATGCATCTATCTAACAGGGGAGTGTTAGTGGCATTACACAGCTCACCATCTCCCTCATTATCCTCCTCAACAACAGAGAGAAGGCTGAGTGACCAGCCACTCTCATGGAAATTGATAGCTCCCACAGCTGTGGCTATAGTGCACAATTTCTATTCTCCAGCTGAGACAGTCAAAGGTGCCACATGTAGGCTTCTAGAACAATACGCTCTTCATATCACTTTTTTATGAGAGCACCCCTCTGACACTGGATTCCTCAAAATGGGACCGTGTCCAATAGTAGAGTTCCACTTTCTTGCAGAATGTACACTGTCATTTTACTAAACTAAGTTGGTAAAATCTACTTCTTGGCTAGTTTGTTGCATGTGGAGATTGGTGGTTTGTCTGTCTGAATACTGCTCGCACATTAATTAAAGGAGTAGTTCAGCATTTTTGTAAATACTCTTATTTGCTTTCTGACTGAGAATAAGATGAGAAGATCAATGCCATCTCTCATGTCTGTCTGTTGAAAATACAGCTACAGTCAACTCATAGTTACCTAGCAGAGAACAAGCGCTGGATACTCTGGGAAACAGATAGCCTGGGTCTGCCTTAAGGCTATCTGTTAGTATTTCCCAAAATGTAACTTTTTTAAAAATTAATATTTTCTTTGTTTTTTTCTCATGAGAATGGGACAATGGTGGTCATACAGACACTGATAAAAAATATAGCTTTTAATTTGACTAATTAAATATACTTGAACAGTCCTAGTGTTAGTGATTTAATTAATCTTATTATACAGCTACTCTGAGGTTCTCGGGACAGATGGCGTGTGGACGATATATTCCAATCCAGATATTTCCAAGGAGACAGACCAAGCAGAGAGGATTGTGGGAGCAGATGTGCTGAAGACCTCTCCATTCTTTTACATCTTGTGGGTTAGAATGATCCAACGGGATAATCAGACCAGCTTATATAGTAGCTCTAATAACCTTAATCCCAGGATTGACAATATCTAGGATAGTATTACAGATGTGGAGTAAATCTTTTTTTTGCGATGCAGGAGCTGTTAAACACAGGCTTGCAGAGGAATTAAGAAATCAGTGTAAACTGCAAGTTTGTGAGTATGGGCTCAGCTTATTTGTAACTTGTTATAAAAAGTCTCACAGCTTCATGTTTGAGCAATATACACCAATGTTCACCAAGCACTTTTTCTGGCTAAACATGCTCAGTAGTTGCTTAAGGAAACTGTAGTTGTAGCTCCCACTGTTGACATGTGACAAATCCCTATCTGAAGAGCAGCTCTTCAGCTCAAGTTTTTAAAAAAAAAGTATTAATAAAGCACAGTGAGCATTAAATACAGCTAAGCTCTAAGTACTGTTGACATTAAACTACATCCTTTTCCATTCTAAATGACAAGAAGACAGAGCTATTAAAAAAGGATCCCCTGATGGACATGCAGCCAATGATTAGTGCCAGTGAAATCTGCATTGACTGCAGTACTGTTAGTCATCTTATTATAGAATTCACCATCTATATTAAGGGTAAAGATATGGATATGGAAAGAGGGAGCAGTCTCCTACACGTGCTTTAAGTAGAAAAGCCTCGAAATGTGGCACATAACCTACAATACACTGTTGTCAAGTAAGGTTTATCAGTGCTGTTACAGTCACAAAGGGTTTCAAAGTCATGAAAACTGTTCCTGAAAACTGATCTGATTCTTTGCTCTATCATTAGTATGACAGCTTTCAAATTAAGGCAGTGCACTTTTGACTTGTTTTTAGTACTTCAGACAACTCTCATGGAGGATGACACCCAACCAGCAGCATCAAAGGCAACTTATGTTCAAAGCAAAAATATCATCTACAGCCTGGAATTTAAAGAAGCAAATTTTTTGGCCTCGAAACAGCTTTCTTTATTCTGTATCAGTTTAGGGAAGATCAAACCATTCAGATTGCACAGGGAAATGACAGCAAAGAATGCAAATTGAAAAACAAACAAAGAAGAAAAATTAGTTTAAAGCCATGATTGCCATACATACATGGCAGTGGTTAAGAAATAACAGCATTCAATCAATGAATTACGCATCTTATGATATACTGTAAGCACCATATGTCAGCTTAACATGCTCCAGTAAGAGACATACTGTATAGCCTAGTTTAATTCAAGCGTATATGTGCATGTGTGTGCCATGGTATATTCCGATGTGTTTATTTGTGCTGTGGGACGAATCCCGTTAAAGGAGGAGTTTGGTGTCAAAGAATTTCACAAACACCCTTTGACAGTCGGGAGCAGTTGTATTTAAACAAGGCAAAAATCCTCCGGGAAAATCCCTCTAATCTTTTGATCCCAATATCTGTCTTTGGACTCAGAGACAGCAGTATACTGTTAATCTGCTTTTGTCTGAATGAAGCTGCAGGAGGCTTCTAGACAGAGTGACACTTTCAGAGATACAGTGAAGTCACGTGGTCTGTACTCATACAATGACAGACATGCCTGAAAGGGAGCGCTCATTCCAATTAAGAATTCATCTGCCTACACACTGTTTCTCAAAGCAGTTTAATTCATGAATGTAAACATGAGGATGAATTCATAAAACCATGTGATCAAAAATCATATATGCCATTCACATGGAGTCAGCCATATAAATCATTTATAAATGACAGTCTTGCTTTTGATTTTTTTTTATGTCAAACACAAGCTACTTCCTCAACTCACTAAATGAACTGTACATTTTCTATTTGTGGTTACACTGACAGGGAAATTATTGACTTAGTGTATTGAGAAAGTTCCTCCCCTCTATGTACACCAGAAGGTCAGTCTGTCTGTTTAAACTGATCTCGCTCTCGGTCTGTAAGTATGTAGCCAAACTTAAAGCTAGACTAATCGGTGCATCAAATTCTGCAGTTCTCCTCAGCTCTACGGAGCCTTTTAGCATCCTTCAGGTCATTGTTTTGATTTTTGGGTTTGTTAATGTATCAACTTCATTTCTAGATACTGCATTCAGCTGTTCATTTAAACAGCTCTGATTAACCCACTGTAAACTACCTGCTCACCACCAAACCACAGACAGACTAAGATTTTGACTAGCTGGTGAACAAAGTGAATGGTGGAGACAAAAAACAGAGCGAAAAGGGACAGATGTCTTCACCAACGCAATGCGGTGAAGCAAAGTAGCAAAAAATTACATTAAGACTGCAGTAACAGCCACAAACTGTTCTAGTACACTGAGCAAGAATTTCTTGTTAGCACTGAGTTAACTTGCTAAATTCTGACCTTTTTACACAAAGAAGCTTCACTAATTCAATCTAGCTATACCTAAAATATATATATAAACACCTAAAATCTTTGTTAATTTCCACCATTGTGGGACTAATAAAGGATTATTTGATCTTATCTCATCTTAATCTTCATCTGCAAATAAATAATCACCAGATCAGATGCTAGAGAGAGAGAGATTACTATCTTACTGATGAAAATGTAGGCTGTACGCTACTGTGAAAAAAAAAAAACTCAGTCCATTCCTAGTATTCAATTTGCATTATGACATTTCACGCCTCCTTCTCCTCCTCCATATACCAAGTGATGTTATAGTGACAGATAATGTAAAACAGTACCTCAAATGTAATTAGAAGTTGCCAAAGTCATCACGTGTCAAATTCTACTGGCAGAACATTTTACTCGGCAGTCTCATTGCCACTGATTAAAAATCAGAACAGATCCAGTCATGGAACAAGTGTCATGAAAAACAATGACACATACAGTAACATTTAAAAAATCATGTTTTTATGTCGTAAGTAAAATTCAGTATGTAAACATCAGTCACCTAAACATATTTTTCAGAAGTTATACATAGAAGTGACACTGTAAGGTAAGGTTCAAACTATTATCTGTGGGGAAAGATTCAGGAAAGTTTCCTCAAATTGGGAAATTGACTTCTCATTCATCATGCTGAAACCTAAAATACCAGTAATTCAGAAACAAATCTGCTGTGGAAAAATATAAACAAAGCCCAGGGCATGGTCAAAAACCTCTGTTGCACTATTCCTTATGTAACAAAGCAGGCGCCAGCATGTCGTTGTTCTGCTCAGTTATTTAAAATTTCCACATCAATGAAGCCAGCTGATGATTATGATTCAAATGTGTTCAATAGGTGTGACATTCAATACCTTCACTTAATAATAGGCAATAGTCATTCTTGGTACCCTGTCATCATGCATTAGCAGTTTAATCGAGTGGCTTAAGTTATCTGACTGCCTGTCCTACAATGAGTGACGTTAGTTTCCGGGAATTCTTACTACATCTTTACAAGGACGTATAGAAGCTTCACTCTAAATCAAAATGCTAAGCAATGACAGTTATTTACTGTACATCCAGTCAATATGAGTTATCCTGTGAATTACATCATATACAAAATGAAAAATAACATGTTGTACAGTCTTAGTGAGGTCTGCCCTACTTTTTTTTTTTTTTTTTACCTGGACTGATTTATGTTTGGCTAATGTACAATGAAATAAACAACATCATTCCATTTTTATCAGGATAAAATACAGAGCAGTGCAATGCATCTATGTTATTTCTCTAATGAGAAACAAGAGGACAGATTCTGGGAACTTACTGGCCATAGAACAGTGCATTTAAATAATTGTTTTAACCGATCAAAAGGATTTATGTGTGTGTCTATGTGTGTGTGTGTGTCTGTGTATATGTGTGTGTGTGTGTGTGAGGTCAGGCAATGTGCGAGCTTGTGGTTGGATAGAGGCGAGTTGACAGGTCTTGTGGCAAATCCTGTAATCCTTTCATCTGATCAAAGTAACACAACAGCTTTTAAATGATTTAATGGAAAGGTACATTTTAAACTTCAATGTACTTCACTGTTGAATCAGTGTATGGGCTTTTAGGTAAACTTATGAGAGGGCAGATTTGTATTACTACACTTCTACAATTATTTTTTTTTTTCTACTGCTGAATACAGATTCTGATTCTGACTGGGATAAGAGCATTTATTTGACAATACTCCAAGCTAGGACGTTAGCTTTAATGACTATTTTAAATTATTGTCTGATAAAATTTTCCATGCACAGACATTTGCAGCAGTTGTTTTTGTTGCTTGCCTCCTCCATTCAGCTCAGGGTGGTGAGAAAGTAAGCAGCAATACTACATTAGCTTGGGGTGGAAGAAAATCTCTGTACTTGCTAGAATACTGAATTAGCTGGCAAAGGTACAATTTGGTGGATGTTTTCATCCAAAGTGACTTAAGGTACCATGAGTTCATACAATTTCAGCATGGATGGCTCTGCTGGGAATTGAGTTTCTACATCTTGCAATGTTAATACCATGCTAAAATGAGCTAGAAAGAGCTACCAGTCTTTTCTCACTGCAGGTAGTATTACCAGGATTTATATGGTCAGGTGTCAAATATGCATTGCTAAAAACACGACTGACATAAACATAAAATATAACTGATGTCAAGAATTCAACATGGACTAAAAGTCTAATACTGATTAAGCTAAAAAAAAAAAAAAAAAAAAAAAACGACAGGTGTCAAGAACTCTCACTGTTAACTCAAAGCAGTTGCTCTTTTTTTGCTATTTAGATTTGGGAGGCAAGGCAAGGTAAACAGGTTTGCTGCTTTATCCTCGCTTTGTTACAGGCACATAAACACAAGGATGTGATACACCAAAGCCAAACATTCCCAATTTTGTGTTTAAACTGATCTCGCTCTCTGTTCTTAATGTATCTAAGTATATTTTTGCACTTGCAGGATCCCTTTGTGTTTTACACAGCTTTTGTGAATTCTTTGTCCTGTAATCTTACTTAGATTTAAAGCTGCACAAATCAATATTTGTTTTTTATATTTTATTACCAGTGGATCAAATGACTATGCGTAATGTGAGAGGGACCCCTCATAGTGACAAACTAACAGACAGTTATCACCTCACTCTGAAATCCCTGCAGGTCTGTGGGGTTTTATAGCAGCTCATTGTTTCTCATTGTTTTGGTTTTACTATTTCTCATGAAAAAGCTATGATGAACAGACTGTACAATACCTGTCCAAATGGCAGACAAAGTTGGCAAGTAGCTGGTGAACAGAGTGACGCATTTAGTAGCTAAAAAGCTAAATGTCCCCTAAGGAGTTGAATGTATAATTAGGCAACCTGTTTACCAAAACAACTTTATATGATAAATTTGTATGTCAGTGATATGTTACAGATTGGTGTACTGTTCCCAAGTGGACAAAAAAATAAATTAATACTGTTTATAGTCTAGAAAACATTGACTATGACAAGCCCAACCTGATCAATCAGCTAACAAATGGACAACAAATACAGATGATGACATAACAAACTACCACTCAAAACTCCCAAACCTTTTAAATTCATTGTTACGCTCATGAACAGGAGCAAATAGTCAGCTGTGTAACTCTAACTGAGTGCCTGCTTGTATGTTTTGTGCTGTTCCATCAAAACAGAACAGGGGCATGACTGAGAGAGGGGTTGCAGTCCCACAGTGTGCTTTGTGGATATCTGGGGTGACAGCAGCAGACAGCTCTACTGACAGATTGCTTGTTTGTCTTTGAGGCTTCTGTTGTATATTGTAGTAGATCTAATGAATTGCATTTAGTTACCTGTAGTTTCTCTTCCATGATTCAATGTGATAATTCACACAAGATGTATATAAGAAGTGATAAGACGTACAATAGTGAATACAGATCTTCAGATCAAGTGTTTTTCCTCCCACCATCTTGCAACTTGCAAAATGAGCTCTCCATTCAGGACAGCTCCTAAATCTGGAAAAAGTGTCTCCTTTGTCACTGTCACTGCAGCACAGTTAAAATGAGGGTAAACATTGTAACGTTCAGGGTTTCAGATCTAAGCTTTTACAGGTTTTCATAACAATAAGGCCAGGTTTATTTTATCCGTAAATTGATGAGTTTGTTTGGGTTTATCTATGAGAGCAGTGAGACCTCCTCTACACCTCCTCTGCATATAGACCTACTGCATAGGAAGTGATTAGGACAATATCTTTAGCATTGTTCATCTTAACACAAAAGTTATAAAACCAATTAGTCATTTAATTGCTGTAAAACTGTCACTAACCACACTGAAAATTATGATCTCTTCCTATAATTTATCAACTTAATTTCCTCCATTACAGTATCAAAGAGTTTTAATTATTTGTTTGTTTCCTTTTAAATTGGTGTTACATGCTTCCTTTACAATTCAAAAATGTATTCAGCGCTTATACATTTAATGTCTCTCTGTATCAATCCTTTTCAATTTGTCTGTTGTAGCCCTTTTCCAGTATTCTTGAACAACACGATCATAAATAGAGTTTTAAAGCTAGTTTGCTTTGTCTTTAATGACTATCAAGGCCATAAAGTTACTGAGTATGCATTGTGATTTACAATGTCTGAAAAGATTAAGAATCTTCATAAGAGGCTGAGGCAGTTGTCTTTTTTGGATTTCCACTCCTCTATACTGGAATAAGCATTACTTTCTCCCCAACTCAGAGCATAGAAAAAAATGCCAAGTGGGCTCTTGTACATTCTCATACACTTTCAACTCTACAAGAAAAATGGCCAATGTGTAATCAACAAATGTAATGTATTCTCTTTATCAAATATTGATGCCAAATGCAAACTGACTCTCACAAACTCTCACAGTGAACCATCAGACAGGCTGGCAAGCCTTTTGAAATCAGTGCCCAGTATGGAGAGAGGTTTGATGGGCAGTTTTTGTCAAATTAACTCTTGACACAAATCTGAAATGTGATTTACAGAACAACCAGAATTTAACATAGCAAGGCAGTGCAATAAATAATGGCAACACTACAGAAAAAGCTTGTGATAATGGACTGCAGAGTCTGCATTTGAAAAGAGCAAAAGAGAACGATAATACCATTTGGGTAGCATGTCCAAGTATATTTACTGCCACAGTTAATTTTTGATCTTGATTTATTCAGGGCGCTTTGATGCAGTGTGGCAATAGAGCCTACCATTTCTCACTGATGTGGGGTAGTTTAAATAAACAAAGACTTAATGCTGCCCAACACTGAAATCCTGTTAGTGAACAACAGCAACAATCATTCAATCTGTCAATGCATGAGGCTGGTTAAAGAGCCCCTGCTCCCTCCTGACAACAGAACCTGAATACAGCAGAAAATAAAACATAGCCTACACAGTTTGTAGGGGACATTTTAATTAGTGGTGTTCCATATTTGCCTCAATAACTAATGGCAATCAGATGGGAATTTCTTATGCTGCAGTAGTGAGTCCAACCCTGGCCTAATGAGCTTATTGTTAATAAAAGATTTATGTGCTTGAATAAAGATACATGAGCTTATGAAATGAAATGTAAATTAAATATGGACAACATTATCCCAAAGTATATGGTAAAATGAGCCATAAAGCCCATCTTCATTTGAATAAACTTGAAAAATAAATTTAAGAACACATTAACACTCACACCCTTCCCCCATCAACAACAACAACCAACAACAACCCCCCAACCCCCACCCCACCACCACAGCAGTAAGCTGCCAACCTGTGGGAAGCTCTGCATTGAATACCCTGAATACTGATACATTTTCAATACAAGCAATGCTAAGGATGAAAACCAAAAGAGATCTTGATATCATGATCAAAATATTGGACCACGACAGAGTGATACTGTTCTTGCTACCTCAAAGAACCCTGTGTTCTCTTTGTGTATCGATTAGCTGGGTCTCTAGCTGTTTTATTCTCCTGCATTACGCTGCTGACTTTTTTATCTGTTAGAATTAAATTACATCAGGTAGACCCAAAGCTTTGAGGGAAGTCGTGGCTCAGTCATGCTACAGTTGTTTTTTTTCTAAAAAATCATAGGATAATGATTGATCATAATTCTGTGTTTAATGGAGCTTAATGGGCTTAAAATATAAGTGTATTAATAACAACACTGTTATCCAACTGATACAAATCCTCACCCACTTAATACTTGGGGTCTCTACTGATACCAACTGCACAAATATACTGGATGCTTTTTGCACTGTCTGAAGTTGATGATATCATTCATGTTTACATCATCTGACTCGCAGATGATTACTCCTTCTGCATTTGAGGTGAGCCATTGGAGATGATATTTCAAAGGTCAACCAATCCCTATGGATCTATTTGGTAAGAATGGAAGACACCTTTGGGGATGAAGAACACCTGTATGTTTTGCTAATGAGGCCTTGCAGGAGATTCACTCATTACAAACAGCTGTATTGCAGATCAATGGCACACATCATCAGACTAACACAAACATATGGCTTTAGCCACATAGAGGAAGGGAATGCATTACTTTAGGACTGATGGTAATTTAATTTGAATTTGTAAATTCAGTCCATGTTGCCTGAAAAGGCTACAGAGAACATGTTGCACTGACTGTATGGTCTAAACTCAATCCAGATGTCTTACCTTCACTGCAGTCCTTTCCTTGGAAGCCCGTCTGAGAGCAGTCACATGTTGGTTCGTTGTTAATTAAACTACAGACTCCTCCATTTAAGCACATGTTGGATGTACCACAAAGGTCTTTTAAGACCCCTTCACTGTTGATCATTACAGACTCCGTGTTGTTGACCTTTATGTCTGTTATCCATCCAGTGAAAGGCAGCTGATCCTTGACTGCAGTTGATGTCATTTGTAACGCCAAAGATCGTAATTTCGGTGATATTCCACCAACAAACAAAGGGCTGAAAACAGTCATATCCCGTCTTTTTGACTTCACCTCGACCCACTTTATCTCATTGTCCACCATTAGGGTTGTGTTCTTAAAGTTTCTCCTTATTGTGACTGTGTGCCATTGGTTGTCGTTGACTGCTGTGTCAGATATGACGGTTGCAGGC
The DNA here is from genome assembly GCF_001640805.2 of Lates calcarifer. Classification (NCBI taxonomy): domain Eukaryota; kingdom Metazoa; phylum Chordata; class Actinopteri; family Centropomidae; genus Lates; species Lates calcarifer. The sequence continues at coordinate 5,680,283 of NC_066848.1, forward strand.
TCGGCGCAGAAGATCGAGAAACGAAGACTGAGTTTACCATTCAGTATGAGAAGTTCTAAAAAGTCACAAAATCCCTCATCGTCGAAGTAAACTAGCAGCCCATGGGAACTCTTGGTTTTCATATTGAAGCTCATTTCACTTTCGCAACATGCATTCCACACTGGAAATCTAGCCCACTGTCCCTCAGCACCTGTGAATTCTAGACAAGTGCCAGTTTCTACAAAGCAACAAATGAGCAGCCCAACCCATATGATATGGGCACCATGTGGCTTTTGTAAAACCATTGTGTGATCACAAATTCTGTGTAGGTGGATAGGGACTTATAGGGCTGAATTTACTTACAAAAACCTTTGTGTGAGCTGGAAATATGTGGGGTTGACTGTGAAATAGTAGACTGGCATGTAAGTGACTGTCTACATGAATATACAACTGTGAACTGATGCATTTTAAGATGAAAGATTAAATGCTATAATATATTTGCATAGCAATAGGCTTGGCCAACACTTATTTCCCGGAGCAAATACCATTACCTCACACAGTCCAGGCCACTGGCCAAACGTCTCACTGTTCGCGCCAAAATAGTTTGAACTGTTTAAAGGTCCTCTCTGCCATGACTATTTAGAGCAAAGTGACGAGAATTCAAATATCCATTGGGCACACTTGGTCTAATTTATGTAATTATGGAACAGTCCCTTCTGGTGCCAGTTAGAGTGTGCGCGGTTTCACTTGAGTTGAAATGGCAGCTTTAATCTTCATGTTCATGCCAGCATTCTTTGGCGGGTAACTGGAAGCCTTGCTCGGGGCTTTTCACCCTGTATCCTCTGTAGCAATGAGAAAAAATGCCATATGGAGCCACGCTGGAGATAAGCTCAGCAATAGAGGCAGTCTGTCCGTCAAGGCAGTCCTCAGTCCCAGAGCTCTCTACAAGAGAAAAGCAAATTCAGTACAGTATCAGCATTTTCACCATATCCCTTTCCAAATCCACTTTGGCCAAAGCCTTAATCAAAAGTCAGAGTTAATAGTATGGTTAAGGCAGAAGCGCCAATCAGGCACTTATTATCCAGAGAGGCCTTTGTTACAACAAACACGAGCCGTATCATTAGATTAATATCAGCGGGGCTTTCCAGGAAGCACATAGCAGCAGTGGACAGTCAGTATCACCGAATCCACGCATTACTTCATATCAGGGGCACTGTATACTGTGTCGGAAACACTGTGTTTTAACATGCAGTTCTTCGAGGATTTAAAAAACAGCATGCATAAATCCATGCAACATAAGAAAAAACTATCAGTAAATTAGGGTGTTTGATCTTTACAGCCTGCATCATTAATAGTATTCAGATGGTCGCGCATCTAAAACACTTCATGCAGACAATTTCAGTCGCACCAAAGTATAAAAGGAAATGGCTGATTTACAACTCTTATTTGGGGGGGGGATGTTACTTTTGCTTACGCTTGTTACAACTTCTGCAACCGTGAATGGCCATTATGATCAGCATTCCGATATACAGGATCCTATTCACTGGCCTGCCCTCTATTGAAGACCTAACAGGAGGAAAAAGTGCGTCATTTGATTCACAGTGGTTGGTTTGTGTAAGACGAACCAGTCGGGCTGCCACTGGGTCTCAGTCAGACCCCAAAATGTGCTCCTCATATGGTCTAATATTTGCCTCGTCACTATTTTTTCACCCGGGATGTGAAACGGATTCTAGTTTTTCTCCAAATCACCAAGCGTGTCTCTAAGTATTTACATTTTTTTTAAAAAGACAGTGACCTGATTCAAAATCTCCGCAATTAGTTTGCATTTCAAAGAAGAAAAATGTAACCGCTGCCCGGGCTGTAGATCCGCTTTACTTAGGCACTGCACTTTATACAGACTGAAACATCTCCAGAAACAGCAAATGTGATGAATACCAGTGAGACATTTAAATGATCATGATGCTCTTACTAAGATATGAGATAATCCTCGCCGGAATTTAGTGTTTCATGTGATTTGCCAAAACGGGACAGCGTTCCTATTTTCGCCATCACCTCATCAATAACATGCCCCATACCATAACATCTTACCCTGGACGACAGCTGTAAAGGGCGCACTATAATGAGGATGTTATTTTATGCCCATATCTGCGGCGTTATCAGCTCACAACTATAAAATCCTCTGCTAAAAAAGACAAGGCATTATTATTATTACCTTTGCGTGCGCACCTTTACTTCTACGGGACCCTAAATAGTTGGCACAAGAGAGAAACAACAAAAAAAGGCGATTTCATGCAGAGCAGGACCGGGCTGAGCTCCTGTAAAATCACGACCGTCCGTATTTTCGGTGTTTCAGAGCCTGTTTATCTCAAATCCTCTCTGGCGAAACCTTCACATCAAGATCTGCTTTCAAGTGAATCAGCGTGAGAGGGAGAGAAAGAGAGAGAGAGAGACGGGTCCACTTTCACTCTAACTCCTCTAAAAACCTTACTGGCTTAGTGGTATAAAAATTACCTTTAATATTTCGTCCTCCAAGTTTGTTTCCCGATTAAGAATCACAAAATATAACCAAAGAGAAAATGAAACCGCTGGATGGAGACGGCAGGGAGCGCGGGGCGAAAATCCAGTTATCTATGTGGAGGAGAAGGTGCAATCTGGTTTCCCTGTTGAGCTTATCCAGCGACTGTCAGGAGCCACAGACAGAGCACATCACGTGTCTCTCCGTGATGTCTGCCGGGGAGGGGCTGAATGCAGTACCTTGGACAGCGCCTCTTGCCTCCATGAGCATCCATCCTCGGACATTTATGGCATATTAGGCAACTTTGGAGATAAGGCTTGTAAAACTGCTGTGACTGATTAATTGATGGCACTAAAAGACACTAAACGCAGGGAGGCAATCAGAGATGCTTTGGTACACTTGGAGCACCGTGTAGAGTCTTTAAAGCAAACTACAGCCGCTTCTGTTCCTATATGTGTGTATTATATATAAATCTTCAAAATCGATTCTGTTGAATTATTGCAGCACATAGCAAAAGAAAGAAAATGAAAACAGCCAACCAAGAGTTCTCAGTTTAGTGGTTATTATGAGATCCAGCCGAATGATTAAATGTTCAAGGGGTGTTTAATGCCCTTTTCTGGAGTAGTACTTTATTTTTATGACATTTATGGTACATTGTATATTTATTACCTTCTCCAGCATCTCTAAGGAGGTTCATACTGTATTTAATACTGTATGAATGATAAAGGAAATAACCCTATAGCACATATTGTATAGTCAGGTATAGTCTAGTCTTGGATTTGTCAGATGATGAGCATTTTTTAAATTTCATGTTTCAAATTATTTGTGCATTTCTGTATTTCTGTATTTTCTTCCTTACTTGTTTTCACAATTTAAACAACTGTATTAATCCAATACAGTACTATCCAGTGCATTACTACCAATGTAAAATGGTGAAAAGACTGAAGAAAAGGTCATCATACAGTGCTATCATTAGCTCTGTTTGGACAGCAAAGGAAAGGTCACTTATTGAGAATGTAGATGTATTTTCAAATTAACAAATTAACACAAAGAACAAATATTATATAACTTGCTAAAGTTTTTATGTATGTTGATGTTAACTTTAAGTCACTGCAGCAGTGTTTTTTTTCTTATAGCTAGGTGAAGGAATTCTAGCTTTCTGAAACTTATACTACAATACCTTGTAAACTCTAATACTGTTTGTTCTTCACATAGACTAACACAAAAGAGTATAGTGCAGTTGTTTGACTATACTGTGGGCTATGTACTGTAAGTCCTCACCCCTCCTCTTACCCATGACTCTAAAGAGTGGTAAGTCTGGCTATTGCTTTCTGCATTTTATTCTAATTATCAGAACCTGACAGATGTAAGTAAACCACACAGTGCAGACCAACACCAACATTTGTCACTGGCTTCTATAAAGACACTGTACAAGTGAAATAATAATAATAATGCTTTTCATTTTTAAGATAAACAGTTAACAATGAATTATACAGTTGTAGCATACTGTATAGGGTAACAAATTAGGTGAGATAAAATTAATAATGTTGTTTTTGTATATTAAGCCACTTGATGCTAATTTCATGTACACATTGTAAATGTATCTAAGCTTTATCTATACACTAGTACAGACAACTAAACACGCATGATGCATGTTTCATCTACACAAGTCAGGCCCTGCACCAGAATCTGCAGACTCACGTCTGGTGCAATTTTGGTGCAATCAGTCTTTCAGTTTGTGGATGAAAAGCTTTCTTGTGTGTTTCATGTGATCAGTAACCTCACACATTTCTAAAAAAGCATGCACAATGAGAATAATGTGTTGTTGTCAGGGACATTTGAGCTGAAAATATCAAATTTTATTTTCCATTTAAGAATATTTTCCTCTCCCCTTTTGGCAGAGTTTTCTTGCATGCTAACAGTCAGGATATTTTAGTGCTGAATGTAGGCAGGCTATGTATGAATATTAATGCGGCCTAGTGGTGGTGGGGAACAGGTATTTGAATCAAGCTATAATATACAAATATGTACATGTACTGATTTTAATACTGTACTTTAGTGGTAAATTGTCTCTGTAAACTGATGGTGTTGTGTTTACAAATTGATGTGAATGCGTGTGGATGCCGCTAGGCTTATTTTTGGTAATTGAATGGAAACCAAATTTGGGATTTGTTCACCCTCCAGGAGGTCTGCAGGCTCACAGTATACAAAGTAAGTACGCTGGATTATCCACACATCCCTTTTTATTAACTTTCGAAGAGAAAATTAAGAAGTCATAATAAATCGGGCTTTGTCTCAAGGGATAGATGCTGCAGGAACCAAAGTTTCAAAACCAAAACTATTTTCTTAAAGTTTTGAGGTTACAGCACTTCTTGTGTCACTATGATGACAGATTGAGGAGAACAGAGAGATAGTGTATTCAAGATTAATAGAGGTCTGAGCCTTCTGGGTTCATACTATGATAAGATAAGCCAGCTTTTTGTTTATACATTAGTAATCTCTCACTTTCCAAAGTAATCCAAGTGAGAAGTTTAAAAAAATCATATAACATTAAAATCAACCAATTTTCGTATGTTACTGGTCAACAAAAATAAGTTAAGGTAGCTTTTTCTGCTGCTGATGCTTCTCTTCTTTAATTTAACATGACCTCAGAAACCGTGGCCCACAGCATCCAGACATTTCAGATGTTTTCTAAATGTCACACATTTCTCAAACATAAAAAATTTCCCAATGGGACAGATGTTGCTGGGGGAAAAAAAAAAAAAAAACATTTTCAAGATTTGGCCACTAACCTTCATCTAACCATCCACCTGTTCATTTTTCCTACATTCTGCAGCACAATATGATTTTGTTGTGACATACTGCTAGTAATGCTATATACTTATTACTACAACTACTATATACTACCATACACTAATTTTCTGTGACTCTCTGGACCAGTTTGACACCTAAAAGTGAGCAAACTATTTTTCATAGTCCATACTCCAATGACTTTAGAATCCTGCACATAATTTACCAAATCAACTATGACTTTTGTGAACTTTTGTGGTTTGCTAAACATTTGGCTCCTCTTCCAGCTAGGCTAAACACATCCTGGTCCAGATGGTCTGCTGAATGTACAGAGATGAAATTGATATTGATCTTCTCATCTAACTCCGGGTGAGAAATCTAATATATTTCCCCAAATACTGAAGCAGATTATTATTAAGGGAGGTAAGGGAGGGATGCATTTTTGAAATTTTTCACAGGTATACCATAACAGGCCCATAATGGACTCTTATGAGAGTAGATGCATGCTTTTGACCATGTATAAAGTGGTTCTTTACAGTTTAAGGCCTTATTCACTTGATGTCTGCTGCAGAAACAACCACAGGAGTGTGTGTAAATGTATATGTGACATTTGCATGAATTAAAACAAACAAATGTAAATGAATTTTTGCTGATCATAGAAGCTGTAAGGGAAGGGATATTGTGTCTAAGATTTGCATTTGGTAACTGTGGTAACACACAAGCATTTTGGCTTCACTCTAAAAGTCAAAAGCTTGATTAAAAAAAGGTTTATTGTGTGTGTATGTGTGACTTTTTTGTCAGCTCTTCATTAAAGAGGTGGGCACTCTCTTCCACAGCCATAATATTGGGTTACAACTCTTTCCTGTCCACTGTTTCTAACCATCCGTCGTTATTTCTGATGCAGTTCATTCTCAGTCTTGACTGATGCTAGTGATCAATCATATCTTCAAGAACTCTTTGTGACCACTAGAGAAGATAAATAAAGTTCTGAAACACAATGTAGAGCAGCACGACTTGCTCCTGCGCATTAGAATAAACTTTAACCCCCCCACTCCTGCTTATTGTTACTTCACTTGGATGTTTGACCTTCACAGCACAGAATGAGCTATTTTCAAATTAATCTTGAATGGAAAAGTTTCTCTTCTCCGAGTTTTACACATGTACATCATATAAGCATGATTTTATGACATCACACTACAGTATAGGATGGATGTAAGCAGTAAGTGGCTACCTATTACAAGTGACTTTTTGGCATTGTATGAAATATCAGCCATCTGATGCAAGATGACTCCAGCATCAACTCCAACATTGCCTTAATCAAGTGTCATTAATGGAGCAAACCTGGAACCAATTAACTGAAAAGCCACTGTGAAATATTTGTACAGATCACATGCCTTCCTGTATCAGTGCGTTACACTGCTTCAGAGTCAAGGTTCAATATCAAATGTAAAATCAGAATTAAATTACATCAAATTCACTGAATACAATTGTCAGTTCCATGTCAATAATAATCTCAATTTGTCTATTTACGTTTATGTATATGTTGACAAGCAAGGGAAGGTGTTTATCTGGCTGTCAAGATAAACACATATCTTAAAGAAAGTGCGCAGTGTGTTGGGCAAAAGCAGATGTAAGTAGAGCTTGATATTACTGATATTTTTTTCTTGGACTGGGGAGTAGAACAGAAGAACATGGTAAGCAATATTCTCTCAAGCTAATTTATCATTTCCCAGACTAATGTAAGATAGTGTGTATTTACCTGTGGCAATTCTGAACCTCACAAGGTCATTACTTTGTTTCTTCTTACACCACCATAGTACATAGTGCATATTATTCCCTGTAATAAAAAGAATAAAAAGATGTTAAAAAAGATGTGTGTATCTGACTTTGGAATTAACATCTTCAAATGCAATGTAATGATTACATCTATTTTCCTTTTTTTCCCTTAAACCCACAGTTGAATAAAGATTACAAATTAATTCAATTTATTCTGGTTTGCTCTCTTTGAAGTGAGGTTGTAGCAGAGGGGTGTGGTTTCACAACTGGCTGTAGATGGAGAGCCAAGGTGGCTCAGCCAGGCAGCAGGCACAGCTGCATGTTACTAGGCTGATTAGCAGCCTGATAGGCCAGAAACATGTGCTTGCGCTCCTGGTTTTGCAGAGAGGCTGGGAATAAAGACACTCACACAGTACAACTGACAAAGACAAGAAGGACTTACAGATGGAATTCATTACATACTCAGCACAACTGGCCCATGCCAACAAAGTTAGGGTATTTGTCTGTCTTGAGTCCCTAAATTAATTTATATTCCTGTGTGTCTGAAGTGCCAGGTACAGCATAAGTTTAAGATGTACTTCGATAAGTACACTGGTAAAATGTGATGCAATCAAAAACAATATCCCTGTCATAAATTTATCTCTGAAGATGTTCAGTTTTTGTTCAGGCTATTTCAGTATCCACTCCCCCGGGTAAAACAAAGAAGTCTGTGTGGAAATGAAAAGATAATTGCTTTTAAATCGACTATAATCTTGTTAGAAGTTAGAGGTAGTTTGATATTAGTGCTCATTGCTTGCCGCCACTGGCAGAGTAATGTTACTTCTCAATCAAAGGACCAGGCCTGCTGTTTAAACTTTAAATCCTCCTTAGTGATAAAAACAGTCATTTTACTCACCTTGACACTGGCCACATCACACAATAGAAAAATAGTAGAAAATTGGCTTAAATGCCCTTCACGCCCACACAGGTGTTTTCAATTACCCTGACTGATTAGATCTTTAGTCGGTGGGTGGTAGGTGGGTGGAGCTATGCTAGAGGGTGATGTAATAAAATGAGTGAAGGCCGAATGCTATTTAGCTGCTTCAGTTTCAGGGTCTTATAGTGGGCATGCTGGCTCACTGTCACCGCTTACTGGGACACTAGAACAGAGCCATTGCCAGAGATGTCAATCAAGCCTAGTATGTACATGCCTACACAGTTCTGAGAAGAGGTGTATTCAGTCCAGCTATAAGTATTTGGACCATTACAACAGGATGTTTTCAGGGCTTCACTGCAGCCACCTGCAGCTCTTGCTTGCTGTGGAGTATCTCTGCCTTTACTCTGGTCTTCAGCCAGTGGAATGCAGTTCAACTGGATTGAGGTCAGGTCTTGGCTAGTTAAGCATATTCCACCTCTTCTCCCTGAAAAGCTCTGTGGTTGCTTTGGCTGTACGTTTAGGGTTGTTGTCCGGCTGAATGATGAAATGTTGTCCAGTGAGTTTTGATGCATTTGGCTGAATCTAAGTCACAGAATGGTCCTGTATCCGTCTGCATTCATCCTGTTATTTTCATCAGCAGTGAAATCATCAATAAATGCCAGCATGCCAGTCCCACTGGCAGCCATACATGCCCAAGCCATAACAGAACCACCAGAATGTTTGACAGATGAGGTGGTACGCTTTGGGTCACAAGCTGCACTTTAATGTAGTTTCCATTATTGTATTTCAAATTGAATGTGCTGAGGCACAGGGCCTGGAGAACAAAATGTGTAACTGTCCAAATAGTTATGGTCAGGACTGCAAGGGAAAACACCTAGAAAAAACAGAGAGAAACACTGCTTGAACATACAAAACCAGTTACAAAAAAGTACTCCAGACCTACATAATATGACTTTAGGGATTTTCATTTTCTAGTACAACAGTGAAAATCTTTCTCAAGCTTCAATAGTCGCATAAACATTATTATTATTATTATTATTTTCATAGTGAAGCAACAACTGTTTGTTTTTTCAGTTCAGTTGGACATCAACAGTCCAATTTGTTTTCCTTTAACCTCACATAAGGCCATGACACATAGTCTCATTCCATGACAGAGGAGGTACAGGACACCTTTACTAAAAAGATACAAATAGTCTTTTTAGTAAAAGTATACATCTTGTATGAGTCCTCATCCCTCTAATGTAGCTACATTTTTTTAGTGTTTCACTACTCACCAGCTGGGACCATTTTTCTCTCCCTATTGAGAGCATCTGTATCCCCTAGATTAAAGCTGATTGAATTTAGAAATCTGTATCATTACAGTTATTAGATTAGGAGGGAGGGAAAAGGACATTGCAACTCTGAATTTCATTTCAGAGGAATTAATGAAACGTAGGAGTGTGGACCACAAAGAGCTGGTCACATGTCCAGCTTGAATGAGCTTACTGATTGTATTGACTCTTACATAATGACCCTACTGAAGATGCATGAGAAAAGCATTAACATGCCAAAAATCTGATTAAAACCTAGATTTCAAAGCCTCACCAAACAGCCTGGAACAAATTGCTTCAGCCCTTATTGACACAGGATCCAGGGATTATTGAATCAATTGATCTTCAAATCCTCACTATTTTTTTTCACAATATTTGCATTTTCTGTTTTGTACAATGCTTTTCATTGTATATTACCATTGCTCTAGGTTTGAAAAGTAGGTAACTGGTTGAACAAACAGGTTTGTTTTATCAAGCTTACATTTTGATTCTGTTTGTAGATTATTTGGCTCCAGTGCAGCAGTGTAGAGAGGAAACTGAGTGATGCTAAAGTTTGTCATCATCTGTCATTTCGTCTCATTTAAATTTTTGCAAGTATGCCTCAATTGAAACAGTTGTTAGAACCATAAACCATTTAATATTCTTCAATAAAACATATGTGATGGCTTGTCCTTATTGAAATTTTTACTCTTTTCCAGCATGAATTCGCTGACCATTCAGAATCACTTATTCTTATCTATATTTGGCTGGATAGTACACTAGCATGTAATTGAAGTGCTGCATGGATTTGCTGGTGCTTATAATAAACAGAAGTGATAACAAATGATGGTTTCTGTTCCTCATGCGCTATGACCGGCAGGCTCTAGGCAGCATAGACTTGTTTATTATCTAATTTGCAAATGACAGCAGTTGCAAATTTAGACCTTCTTGTCAGGGTTTCATTTTGCCAAGTTATGAAGTTATAGAGCTTTAACAGTGCTTAGATTATTAGGCCCTTGTCATTTCAAACCTTACAGCATCCACAATTACTGCTAAGATAGTGATTTACAATAAGGTATTGGACCTTTTGCTAAGCTGGCACACTGTAACAGAAAAACAACACATTGTTAATGGTAAAAGGCTTTCTTGCATTTTGGAGCATATTGCATATATTTTATTTCTACAAATTATAATCAAGATATTACCAGGGATAAAATCAATATAGGTGTTGATTTGTGGCAGGTTTTTGATAGAGCACACAAATAGTTAATGTGAATTTCTGACTTTGGCACCTCTCTGTGGCAGTTTCCGAGAAATTAATGTGGTTGTCAGGTCAAAGTTCACCAAAGTTGAAAAGATTACTGTGATTCCACTGAAATGAATGGAAACACAGAGAAATCTGCTTTCCCCAGAGGGATAAACTCACTCAAAGCAAGACTAGACCAACTGTCACTGTCTTCTCTGAAAACAAAACAAAACAAAACAAACAAACAAGAACCTTTGCATTATATGACAGAAGTTACACTTGCACACTGGCATGCATTCTCAGCCAACCATCATTTAGGACTGGAACATTTTGTCTCATTATCATTGAAGTAGAAGTCATACAACACTGAATGACATATAGATGTCACAGCTGAAACACTTTAGTAGTATCTCTTATGCAACTGTGTTAGAAACCTGTCATGATGACTTTAACATGTGTCTTTGTGTGTCATGGGGCAGGACTGGTATTTGTATCGATCATTCCTGGTCCATACTGGGGTTTGTCGATTGGTCCCCTTGACCTAGCTTTCTACCCATAGCAAGCCTAGTACACAGAATTATCCTTGTATCCCTGTTTTCTAATCTTGAAGTCAGGCCACTGGGTCCACCAATCTGAGGAATTTCTTGTGAAAGATTGGGTCAGTAGATCACAAGAGATCATCTCAGGCAGTACAATGCTTCTGCATTCATGAAAGATGAAAGATTGATTTTTCTCTCTCAGGTCTTCATCCAGTCATATCTGCTCTATTCATGAGATTTTCAGTCTGTGTTGCCTTGGGGACTCTCATGACTATGTGTAAACAAACATGCAAGCAGCTGTTTACCCATAATATCTGTTTGTGTGTGCGAGTGCGTGTGTAATTCCTGCACATTTCTGATGAATAATGGATTTGAACAAGAATCCTCAAAGGTATTAAGGCAAACCTTGACCGTATCAGTAAATGAGCATTAATCCTCACTGAAGCATGCTGCAGCATTCCTTATTTTTTCATATCGTGTTCCGTCAGGTGCAGCCATTAAAGGATTAATTGCACACATGTCTAGGTGGAATTCCTAGAGTTGAGCAATTTACACATCACACAACCAGCGCTTTATTCAGCCTAAAACTGGACCGACTTGCTTTGGTGCAAAATGCATCATTACTGCTTTCTGTTCACTAGGTGACACTAGGTGTCATTTCATGTTTCTGCGACCTTTACAAAGCCTTATCAAAATCTCCCCACACAAGATTAGCATCTCTGTGGACATGATTGAATCCAAATTTATTTCAGACTTTAGAGAACGGTGAGTCTTATACAACAGCTAAACTTGGCAAAGTTCATGAGATCAGTGTGCACTGCAAAGGGAGTTATAAAGGAGCAGCCATATCATTGGCCAGTATCTGTAAAGCATATGATAATGTGGAATAATATTCATTGGAGTGCAAGCTGGTGTGAAATGGCCTGATAAGATGAGAATGTTGACACACCTGCTGATCACATATAATAATCCCAGCATTTTATGGCAGCTTCTTTGCCTTATCGTTTGGGATTGTCAGTGCCTTTGCAATAGAAAAGGCTTTTTACTGAATGCAGGCTCAACAACCCCAAAATAGCAAAACAGCATTCATGCACACTAAAAAGTGATTTTAAAATGAAATCCTAAATTCCATTTAGGTGTAGGTGTACTTTCACTTATCAGATATTGAACAGGACAGATGTCAGTGAAAATGCATGTGCGTGAATTTCTTCATATTTCATATTTGCTTTATGTATATTAGCCACAACAAATTTTAATTGCAAAAGATTAAACATGCAAGTGAAGTCTAGTTCTCAGAGATGAAAAGGAAAAACTCTAGTCAGTAGTCCAATTCAATGAATACACACAAATGACTAAGAAAGAAATCTCTCTCTGAGCCACTACTGCTGTCAGACAAGTCACCAGCATTTCTCTTTTGCATTCAGCATGTGTAGTTGAATGTGTGTATGAGCCAATCATGACACCAACAATGGAAAGTAGGATATACAGTGGAATTTCCCAAGATAATATAATACATTTTCTATACATTGAAAAGCTACTGGTGAATACTGTGGTATTTTTAATGCAAACACACATACTATACGTATACTATTACCCCTTATAACAAAGGGAAAATGCAACTTCAAAATAATTTTGAGGTGTTTCAGACTTCAGGTCTTGCTGATGTGCAAAGTTACAAATATTCACATGGCTAAACTTGCAGTCAAATTACAGATGTAAGTACAATTCTCAGCTTATAAATTGGTGATATAATAACTTCAAACCGGGGTAGCACAATACTCTTGAAGGAACAGACAATACAATATTGTAAAATTCACAAGGTATTCAGACACCACTGGGTAACCACAGGTTTATGTGACTTCTTATATGTCAATACAGGTTATCAATAATGTTCAAATAGTGCATTTTACTTTCTTATTCTCATAAATTTGTCACTTTCTCTGCCTGTCATGCTCCTGCTGTTCCCCCGAACCTTAGAGTTTGAGATTTTAAATACATCATCGATTGAAATTTTGAAAATAACAAGGCTCCCCAAAAATATCATATCCTAAAGATTTAAAAACAATGTGTTAAAAGCAGCCTGGTGTCATTGTGATTCAAATATGACTCAGTTGCAAGTGTGACTGGAGTGCAGTGATAAAAGAATGACGAGGCAGACAATGACTAAGTGATTAATGGCCACAGAGCCCTATCATTCTTGTGCTTAAAGATTTCTTGTCTTTCACTTCATTAAACGGTCAGATCAAGTAGGTTTTCAACAAAGCGCTGTTTTGAAATGCACAGTGCTTGAGCAATGCCTGCTGTCTTGGAGTATATGACACTGTAGGCTGAGGACAAAAGATGAATACATAAATCTTTGACTCAGTTAAATGGGTGTATGAATGACAAAGTATGATTCAGTGAATGAAGCTTAACCTAATAAAAGCTCCAACGACAAATCATGGCACTGACAATCATGAAAATGTTACAGTCAACATGGTAAAGCTATATAGGATGAAGAGACTGATGAAACTGTTAACAACACATTACCAACTAGCAATGGCATTTTGTTGTTGTGGTTAGCATTCTTAGCATTACAGCTACCTACTACTGGCCTACATGTGAGTCTTATGTCTTTGCATTTACTGTAGCTAAGTAGCAAAAACTGTGTTCATGCTAGGTCTCCAAACAGGCTTACATAATATATTAATTACTTCCTGTAACATATCATAATGTTCATGCTACGTGGAAGAAAGGTGTGCTGTGAGTATGTCATCCTGATTTGGTGTTTATTCCTGGCTTGAAATAGTACAGTCTGCACAGTACAAGCAACTGACTGTGCACCAAAGGGTTACAGCAATAATGTCTGCAGCAGTAAACACCCATTGCAGTAAGGGTGTGTATGATAAGGGTAGACACTACAGGGCAGCAGAGTGTTTGTCTCAGCTCAGGATACTGTCACAGACTGACACAGGAAGCAGGTCAGTGGCTACCTGACAGTGCTGGACTGGAGTGGACTCTAAAAGTGCTTACACAAGTAAAACTACATAATACTTACCTGGAGCATCTGCTGGAGGTGGCTTGGTTCCACTGTCTACTGGAAGCTTTTCAGAAGCTTTGTCTTCAGCAGCCAGGTTTTTTTTGTTGCTGTTCTGTCTCTTTCCCTCTTCAACAGAATATGCAGTAAGCCACAGTATAAGCAGTAACTTTTTTACATTCTAAGCAATAATTCCGACAATAATCAGTGGCTTGTTTTTATAGTTTTTCATATAGGTCTGTTACATATACTGCAGGTACTGCTTACATGCAAAATTCATAGAGTTCTGGGACATTTCCGGTACACTATTTCTGACTTTTTCTGTTAAGAGTCAAGATAGCTGAGCGCTCATTCCCTGAGCTAAAGATAATTTATTATGAACAATTTGAGGGGCATCATGGGACCAGAGATGCAAAATGGATTGACCATATGGTCAGCTGAGAGCAAATGCTGGACTTTGGGTAAACTTGATGACTTTGCAGAGAACATGGCTAATCTAGTGTCCTTCATATGGGTGTTAAGGTCTACAACAGACTTGTGTAGTTAAAAATTATGTAAACTAATTTGGCAAGCTCACTGTGTCAATACAAAAACATAAATGAAGACTGTTTCTCATGTTTTACCATATATTTTTAACTGTAAGGCTAAAAGCTACAGTCTGGCCTGTAGTCCACCATGTGTATATGCATGTGCATGAGGGAGGCCATTTCCACTAATAACAACAAATCTTGATAATACATCAGTGTGCGCATACAGAGATTAATTTAATGGCAAGCAACATCCCAAAAATCCTGATACAGTACCACTAGCATAAAAAAGGCGAGATAAATGTTCCAGTATTGTTAACATGAGGTCAGCTGAGCTGTCTTGTCGCTGCTATTCTGAGGCAAACAGACTTTGTCACCCGTGGGCCAGTAGGATTGCTTCTTATCAGCCTAAATTCTTTTCTCTCTTGGATTAATGCAGAAATTACTTTTACATGCCTCAGTAACCCACTGCATTAACAGAAAGACTTAACTTTTTTTTGTCTGTTGAAGATAGACCAGTAAAACAGCAACTAATGATGAAGTATGTAGAAACCATGGAGCTTCTCTAACTATTTATACCACCCTAAGTATACCTCAGGAGAGAGGACGTTCAAAGGGCAATCATTCGGAAATAGTCTAAACAACATCACAGAAATGATTTTGCCAATCCAAAGAGAGGGCTCAAAGAAAGCCTATTAATGTATTCGTACACTGAATCCTCCTTCAACTTGTGTTAGAAACAGATTTAGGGAACAGGTCAAGTAGCTAAAAATGCATAAAGTATAGTTTGGAAATTGAAATAACATCATAATTTGCTTCAAAGATTAAAGTGAGGAGTAATTTTATAATTCAGAGCCTAATTGTATTCAAAGCACTGGAAAGAGCTACAAAAAAAGCATTAAACAGCTGCATGGCAAAGGCTGGTTGCGTCCACATGTCTGTTCCCAACAGGAGGAAAAATCAGCTGATTCATAATCATCTCACTCCCCTGTCTTTTCATTGCGGGGGTAGGGAGGAGGATCGCCCCATTCTGTGGTTTCGTCAAACTGCCAACCAAGGCCCAGGAACACACTTCATTAACCACTCCTATGGCAGAGGATGGTGGCTTTTCCAGACAGCAAGCACAAATCTGAAGTCTTAGGAAGACCACAATGCATTACACTGAATAGGCTTGTCACTCCTGCCCAGGTTCATTTCCTTTTAACTGTGAGCTTGAGTCAATCAAAGGAAATGAGCTGAGAAACCCTGGCTATTATTTATCAGTTTATCCACGGAGGTTGTTTCATCACCCTTCCACATGTCACACACTATAGGAAAGGTAGATGACTAAGAAAATATATTTAGCCTTGGAACCACACTCACACACATATTACATAGGCATGCTTCTAGCAGCGTAGAGTAAAATATGTTTTTCATCTAGGGACATTGATCTTTATACAGAAACCACTGGTATGTAGTAAATCATTCACATTCACTAATTTTCTTGAGCTTAGAGTTTTCCTTTAAGTATGCATGAAAATCGCAAGCAGTGCAGATAATACATTCAATCTGTGGATGATATAAACTATTCAAGCAATTTTTATAACATTGGAAGCTACTCTGCCACCTGTTTTTAACAAAGCTGACATCAGGATTTTCTGTCACTTTTACAAGTGTTTTAATAAAGGCGTTAACAAGAAATTTACTCACTGAACAGCTCAAATTTTTTGATACTCTGATAGAGTATAAATTTTTTTTCTGATAAATTTGTTATATTGTCATCTGCTAATTTCCAACATCAGGATTGCACAGTATTAGTTCTTCTTTTGACTCGGGTAACATATTTTGAATAAAACGTGCCCACAATTGAGGAAGAACAAGCAGCCTTAGTTTGAAAGCTTATCAGACGCCCAAACACTGCAGAGCAGTTTATTATACTCTGTGACAGGATTTCATTTAATTCAATGTTTTGTCACAATGATCACAAGGTAGAAAGTAGAGTAGTGCCGTATTCATGTTACAAAGTATCTGCTGGCAATATGTGGTTGCATGTATTCGATTAGCCACCAAGACACCATGGGATGGCACAGTGTTGTTGTTACATGTTGCCAGAGCCCTGTGCTACATTATTTGACTGGTGCCACTAAAACAAATTAGGGGGCTATGTGAGCAAAAGTCAGCCTGAACACAGCCATATAGCAATGAATGTGTATTCATCATTCTAATGATGACAATTTACAAAATTTGTGACATTAAGAGTGTATCGGATGAATTTAACTCTTAAAAACTCCAAAATATTTAAGAGAGTAAAAGATAACAATACCAGAATGTTCTTGCATGAGACCCACTGAATCCCATATGAACACTGTGCGTACCTGTTATGTGCTTCCTCTTACTGTATTGTCAAGTGCAAAGATCAAAGCTAAGCACTTGAATAATAACGGTATCGTGTACGCCAACTAATGTACACCAATTTGGCGCACTGTCTCATTTGCTTGGTCATTATTCATAGTAATTTCAATGATCCTCCACAGCATCCTCAATTAAATGATTATTCATTCATTTATTTTCAGTTATCCACTGGAACTCTCTTTTTCCGCTACTTGTTATTGTCACCCTATCTGGCATTGCTGGGGGAAGTGAGAGAGAGGCGGGTGGGATCTTAATGATTTCTGAAAGACTCACTGTTTGAGTCTTTGAAAACATGCATCTGACTATAAATGTACATGCAGCCTCAGCATCATCGTTCCATATATTCCATTTTACAGCATTAATGTTTGATGTAAACATTTGGCACAATAAGCGGTAATTCTTCTCTCGGTTGTGCACTTAATGCCACAAACGTCTTTGCAGTTCATGCAGTGGCAGGGTAATCCTATTCATTCAAAGAAAGGAATTCATGCAATAAAAGCAAAACCACAAGTTATGGTCTCACAAACACCCTAAAGTCATGCCCATGGCACAAGCATTTAAAGTTAATAAGGGTACATGAACTACAGCTTTTCTTTATTCATGCTGAGTACACACATTACTCTGTTTGATTTCAGCTCCACACTTCACCAAATACTTTCAGAGTGTCTCAGAGCTGAGTGTTTGTTTCTTATTATTCATTTTTCTGGAGTTCTATCCAATCTATCATTCTCTGACAGGTCATTCTGAAGTATATGGGAACATGGGCATTCTTAATACTACTTTTGACAATGATAGGTAAATCCTTAACCATCAGATTGTTTGTTTCAGTGCCTGCTAAGCTTACAAGACCTGAAACTCAATAGGACACAAGCTGCATAAAATGGAGAGGAGTGGGGAACACACTGCACATGACATACATTTTCTAGGTAGTAGATATGCTTTCTGACCCCACCTGCATCTTATCTTAGATTTTTCCTACAGAATCCAGTGAAAGATCTGCAAAGGATTTCCTCTGCTCTTCCATTCAACAACAGACTTCAAACTTGAAGTAACCTCCTGCTTCAGAGCAAAAAGTATTATTTTATTGAATACATTTACATTGGAATGACTTCTTTATTTTTGATTCTGTTTTTAGATTGTAGCTGTAAGAAAAGGCTTTGAGGATTGGAAAATGCTAATTTTATCTCTCTCATTTAATTCTCTGACAATATCTATAAAATTGATTAAGACTTTAAAGAGCGGGTATCCTTCCTCTTAAAATATTTAATTTCTCATTATTCTAATCAAGACTTAGTCTGGTAGTAATGAGTGTCTGCCAAGCAGCAGGCTGGAGGAGCTCACCCATGTGATAGACAGATCCGGTAGGAGCATAAAGAATGTCTCCAGAATGACAACGAGAACAATTGGCACCCCAGCTAAATTCAAGATTACTCAGATGCATGCATCAAATGGAGACTGATCAGTGATAGATATGGGTGACAAAAAAACCTCTACAAGTAAACATACACACCATATAAATGAAGTAAGCAACTCATTATGTGGGGTGATAAGATGCATGAGTGAGCATGAGTCCAATAGTGGGAGTGTTAATGTCTCCTTGTGAAGATAGTCAGGCTGTTTATATTGAGTACATTCTGCATCAGTGGATAAAAGACAAAGTTAGAAAAGAGTATGTTCCTGAAGCAACAGTCTGAAGATATAATGTCTAATCCCTTTGAGCCATAAAGCTCCATTATCCTCTGTACACTATTAAAAACATATCAATGAGCCACATTGTTGCACTGGGTGACATATTTCTTAATTATCATGAACACACACACACACACACACACACATACACACACAGAGTAGTATGTTGTGGGTCGATCCTGAAATCACCACCCTGCAACAGTGTGTACTCACTGGAGCATCATACATGTATCAAACTGTTATGGTAAGAGACTCTAACAATCCCTGCTATCAACTGCTTTTCACCAATCAATATTGATGGGACACCACCCCGTTTGTTGAGCTAAGCTAATCACCTCCTGGCTCTAGCTTCATACCTTGACTGAAAGATATTGAAGTTCATTTTCTTGTCGCAACAAAAACATAAATCAGTGTATTGCTCAAAATGCTGAACTATTCCTAAATCCCAGTCCTCAATCTTTGGCTATAAGTATTCCCCAACAATTGCACCTTAACTCTTTTCTGAACAAATGCTGCTAGAAGCATCTTAAAGAATTTATTAAATGAAATTAAATATTTAATTTAAAGATTATATTTTCAGTAAAAACTAAATGGGCTTGGGGCTGAGTGCCACAGAAGAGGTAGGGTCTTTTCATGATATTTGCTGACAATAACAATGAATTATTTCAAGTCAACATTAAACTGATGGGTTTGATTTTATTGTATGTTATTTCTAAATTATTTATGTTTAATATTCTTTGGCAAAAACATTGATGTAAGCCCACAGTGGACATAAAAACTCAATTTCCTCAGATGGCACAACACTACTGCATGAAACAAATCACATACCATGTCTGACAATGAATCCATAGTCATTCCTGTAGGTAGAAATGTCATGCTGCCAAGGTTCCCCTTCATCTTTCCATCTCAGCTGGGAGATATCCTCATTTAGCTAAATTAGCTCAAGTCAAGCTCGGCTTTAATGTGCAGACAGTAATGACATCCCAAGGTTAAAGTGAGGAGTCAAGCATTGATTTGTCTGTCTTCAACGTCTGAAATGAGAATGAAAAAACAGGCCTCTGTACAAGGCCACGTCATGGAGAAAGAAAGGCCAACAGCTATAAACAAAAATTCATTCCCATAATTTGACTATGATTTCATCAATAGGTTTTACATTGTACCATTTAGGTTGGTATGTTAATGGCATGTTTAAGTGGGATGACATTTCACAGAAGATTATAATAAATTCCTCACTAACTATCTGACAGTGTAATGACTTGTTATTAATTAAGTATGCACTCTCAGCATTGACATGCAGTGTGCGTATGAATTCACTGAACCATATGTGAGAAAAACTAAAGAAAGTGACAAGTGAAAGGAAAAGAGCAAGAGAGACTGAGGACTGGGGGTGGAGATAGACTTGGAAGTGCTGTTTTCACCTGTAGCCCATCTCTTAGTATGAGGAGATATGGAGATTTGCTGTGGAGGTTGGATGGAGTGATGAACTAGGCTGAGATAAGGAGCTGCTGAGGATTATTCAATCAATCACCTGTAGCCATATCTTTACACAGCTTGTCTGAGGAGACACAGGAAGTAGTCAGTGCCTTAAAGGATAAAAGCAGAAAAGAAATTACATGGGGTCTCTCCAGTTCACAAAGGCCGCCCTGCAAGTATTGTGTAAGAGAATGTAATTATGGGAGATTGTGATGGTGTGCATGCCAATTTGCTGATTCAGGATATGGACAGTTTAAATAACTACTATATTTCTGTTACTTAGATAACATTATTCTGTATTTAAGAATTAAAGCATCATTTGTATTTTAATTACATTTTAATAATGCACATTAGCTCTACCACATTCATGGGGAAAGAAACGAAGCAACCTTAAGTGTCATACATGATTGATAACTCCTAAAAGCATGCTTAGAGTACATCAGGGTAAAACAGATATTAAGGCCTGTGCTTGGTATTGAAAGCATAAAAATCACCTTCCATCTTAGAAGCACAATGTATGACTTTAAATGACTGTAAATGTATACATAGGGTTGCCCTTACATCAAAATCAAAAATGGAGCTTTAGAACCTGCTATTACTACCAAAGTAATATACAGACATTTAAAGAAAGAGTATTTTTCATCATATTTCAAACTCTTCAACTGGGTATTTGAACACACCTGTCAAAGCCTGACGGATTGAGGCAGTGACAAAAAAGATTTTGGCTGGAACACTATAATGACTAAATTAAGGGCATCAAAACACTGCTGCTGGTAGAGTATTTATTGATGGATGAATGGACATAATGAAGACATTTTAGTTTTTGCTTCTTGCATTCTTGCAGTCTGTGCATTATAGTGTTATATCACTTGTGTTTTGTTTCTAGTTTATTGCCTCGCTGATATAAATTATTCCTTGACAATATCTGTGTAATCTTTCTCCTTTCTTCTCTTTCATTCTAAATAAAGTCCGCTTTGACACAACACCATCTTTCATTGCATAACAGAGATAACAGTTACAAATGCTATGCCTGGTTACAATGGAGATAAAAGAGAGTGTGAGATAATATGAGAGAAAAGGTATGAATTTTGACCTGTGAAGGTTGAATCACACCAGGCAGATAATGTGTATTTTTAAGATACTCCACTGTGATATATTGCTATCCAAAGAGGAGGAAAAACAAAGGGTGCTTGACAAGCTTAAAGCAAAGACCATATGATCCTACTGGGTGTTTTTGCAGTATAACCTGAAACAGAATTCTCTGAGTGTGTCCTTTCAGGAGAACTGCTGCTTGTTCCACACATCCACAAATTTATTCTGAAATTTGGTTCTCTTATCACAGAGCATGAAGCCTTCTGGACAAAATGTTAGGTGGATCAAGTTCCTCTTTGGATTGAAAAGTTTAAAAGAAGTGCCAAAATCTGATATTATCATTATCAGGGGCATACAATGCATAGTACCCCCAAAAAACACCAGACTTTAATATAAGGTTTAATTTTGAGGACTTTCAATTTAGGTTCACTCATAATAAATTCCAACAATTGGTGAAAAGAATTAACGACAGACTGCAGCTATTTTCACTACTGAACTTTGCATCAGCTTTTAAAAAAAGGGGCAGATGGGCTTGGCAATGGAGGAGTCCTATTGATTCTTGGTTTCATTGATTTCCTCTCTTTTTTTTCGTCAGTGGCGAAGCAAAGGGATGGGAGACGCGGTAGCTGTGAGAAGGTTTCTCTCTGAATAAGAATTGTGAAGCACTGGGCACCAGGGTGAGGTGCTGCATGAACAATAACTGCCGGTGATGCTGCAGATTGTGCTGCACTCCAGACTTGGTGTGCTAAGGGGCTCTCACTGCAGATGTGCTCTCGACACGTTACAGCAGGTAAATTGCCAACACTTAATGAGACCCCAGAATTATTGAATTCCTGTCAGCTTGATGTGAGACACAAAGAGACATGCTGGCTCTGTCTAAAAGCTCACTTAAAAGCTTCCTCGATTCCCATCCTTACTGTATGGATGTAATGTTAACAGGTTGCACCAGTTCCCAAGATGAAGATATCAGTTGCTGGCTTTTTACAGTTCAGTGGTTTCACATTTAAATAAAACGAAAAACTAGAGCGTCCTATATATTAGAGGAATAACATGGCTGGTTAAAGCAGTATAATATCTTAATTAGTCAAAGCAAAGAAAAAAATCTGAAAGTACGAAAGTACTGATTTATATTTTTGGACACAAGTTGTCATGGACATTAGCTGAGGCTATAGATCCTGGGAAGACAGATGCCTGACAAGGTGGCAATTTGTCTCACAACAATGAATACTGTAGCAGCAAAAATGGGCCTAAATAAAACATTTTGCACACGACACAGCATACATTTTTTATAATTGTGCTAATTTGGGAGGTGATTCATGCTTTATTAGAAAGTTGGAGGTAGAGAGAAGGGAGGAGAGAAAGACGAAATGACATTTTAGGTTTATGACCAGGAATTAAAATCTTTTGCACCTTTCTAATGCTTGATTTCTAGGAACAAAAAATCTTGTAAACAACTTTTTGTTTCTCCCTGTGGATTCTTCCTTTAATATCTTCTTTACTTTTTAAGTCTAAATTTCTGTAATTTTGTAGGTCAGTGCCCCTGAGTTTGTGTTAAAAAATGAAATTAAAAGAGGAGAGTGCTTTTTCTTTCCCATTTTATTTTCAAATTTGTGTTTGATGCTGACGGGGCTAAGGCTAGTTTGCTTCAGTATGGGATGAAAGTGTATTGGGGACTACACTGCTAGTTTCACATCACAAAGCATACAGAATGAATGGCATATATGTAAGAATGTAAGTATCTTTTTCTTCTGTTTTGGTTCGCTCTTAGTTTGGGTAATTGTGTCCTTGGGAAAATCAAAAATCAATGTTTTAAATTAAAGTCAAGACCTGTAAGAGGCTGCCAGTCAGCTCGTAATAAAACATTTCTTGATCAAAAGGTGCAGAGTCCCGAGATGCAAGTAGGTAGTACTGCAGTATGAGTAGTACCACAAACAGCCCTGCAAATATATTGCCAAGAGCACATGATGTCCCTCCTTGGTTGAATTAGCATTTGATAACATACAGAACTCTCTATCACTGAGTTTTCTCAACACCTACTTTGATTGTCTACTTCAGCTGACCCAAAAGTGTGTCTTCCATTTTGAGGTTGTCACAAACTGGCAATGACTTGTGGAGGATGTGAAAGAAAAAGATTTGACAAAGACTTTAGGCTAAAAAGCTGGTTAAAGAGAAATATGAAAGTGCAAATAAACAGCAGTGAAGAGGCAGGAAAACTATACTTGAAGTGCCTGCATTTGTTGGAAGTATCACTTTCTGAGCTTGGAGAGAATGACTCAAGCTCTGTGACAAAGAGTTTTGACAGTATGAGTTATCTCCTCCCCATGGCTAATCTTCGGTGGTGGCTGGCTGAGGTCACAGTAATGTCTAGGCTAAGGTGCTATGGGAACAGTGCAGGTGAAAGGCTATGCTGTAATTCATTCCCTCAACTGCCTGGACTTCACAAGTGAGAACAACCACACACTGTTTTCTCCTGGCAGACTCTGCACTCCTGGGACCCAAGTAATTTCACTGAATAATCAAACTGTGAGTGAGTCATTTTATTGATATGTGTTTTGTTTGTCTTACCAAAGTTGAAAATAACCCTGAACCTACACCTACTGTGCAGATAGTCTATGAAATGTTCAGGCCTCTTGTGTTAGGTTTCTTCTGTTTCTTGTTTCTTCAGTTTTTTCCAAAATAAAAGCTCCCTTTGTCTTGGTCATCTGCCAATGTGACCACTTAATCTATAGTGAAACCTATTACCTGTATGTTCTGCCAAGTGGTTATTTTCAAACAAGTCAGTGCATGAAATTTTTTTTTAGGTTTTTAAACATATCTTTCATTAATTAACATAAGAAAGAAGAAATCGAAAAGGTCTCTTATAATTGCTGTTATTATTGTCTTAATGTTGAGAGTGGGGAATTCAAAATAATTTATGTCTTCACAGTATTAATCACATTAGGATGCCATGTTTCCACAGTGGTAATCCTCACAGCAAGAATGCTCTGGGTTTGAACACAACCATGGCCGACTGGGAGTTTCCTGTGTAGAATTTGCATGCTCACCGTGTTCATGTGTGTTTCCTCTGGGTGCCCCCGTACCCTCCCCCAGTTCAGTCATGCAGGTCAGGTGAATTGGATATTCTAAATTGCCCATAGGACTGAGTTTGTTTATGTTTGGCTCTGCAGGAGACTCCAGCCCCCCCATGATCCTGCAAAGGAGTAAGGGTGTAGAAAATGGATGGATAATTACATTACAGTACAACAGTCATGCAATATTCAACATCTTATTGCGTTAGGTTTCATTTTTAAAAAGAAACACAGTAGTACACACAGTAGTACACACAGTAGTAGTCTAACTTGCATATGTTATGTTTGCTGTAGTTAGGTATATCTGAGGAGAACGACTAACAGGAGTCTATAATACTTCAAAAGCCCATCAAAAGACGCTGTTGTTGCCCATTAGACATTAACATGAAACACTGGTTTGTCTTACTTTGTTTTTCTCTATTCATCAAACTGACATGTCCTTAAAGAGTAACTACACCCAAACTGATAAGTTGCTTGTGCTGCCATCAAGCATTTGCTGTATGCTCACTGACATACTACACCACAGTTGGACTTTAACATTTTAAGTCAAACGAGGCTTTTCCTCCATACGCACTTGGCTGTTTTTGTTGTTACATGTTTTGCAGGGTAAAAATGGTAAGTAAGAATGATATTAAATATATCAAGCAGCAAAGCGGAATGCTGAACATGATCATTCTAGATCTTTACTGAGAGATGACAAGGCTTCTCACTTTTGTGTTGAGTGCAGAAAGACTTTGCCTAAATCCTGTGCTTAGTTTGCAGCTGTGTTTGATTCTTCCAACCTAACTAAATTATTCAGTAACATGCTCTTGTTGCATGACTTAAGCATAGGACTTGGCAGTTACAGTGCACTGATTATCCTAGTGTTGACACAACAACATTCATTCATCCATGTGTTTGGCTACTACATCACAATCACATCGAAAATTGGTGAAATGTTCAGTTCTTTCAAAAAGCTGATAAAGCTTCATGAAGCTTCACTTCATGATGGTAGTACTACCCTGGATGTATTTTTCTGTCCATTTACACTCCCACTGGTTCTAAATTCTTTGTCATTCCAAACCCTGACGTAGACCCCTTTCACACACACAGACATTTTGAAAAGCAAAGGTGGAATTAATAACATTAATAACAGCATCATTCCATTTAGTTGAGCCAGTTCCAGGGTCCTGGTATTGTGCATGCTCAATTACTGACCTGGTTTACTGGGATTTTTCTCTCAGGAGGAAGACCATTTGATTATTGACCCCTCACTATATACAGTATAGGTTCCCAATATCCTTAATCATTTGCCAAATTGGCTTCTGTGCTGCTCAGCCTTAGTCTGTCTGCCTATAAGGTCATGATCTCCTTTTGCCTGACTACCCACTCCCAGTGTTCCCCCTAATTTTTCATGTGTCTGAGCATACACACAAACTCCAACATCAGACGTGCACACTGTCGCACACTGTAATTTTCGGCGCTACATAGTTTTGCTGTGTGCGGAGAAAGCGGGAGCAGTGCGCGATTGTGCAGGCACGCAGCTTAGAGGGAACATTGCCCACTCCCCTCTGAACTTGTTTGCCATCATTGCCTCTTACCTATTGCTGGCCTTATTTTTGAAAAAAAAAAAACAAAACAAAACAAACAAACCTCATTTTAATCTTAAGAGCTTTGCTTCTGTGTCTTGCCTCAAAGTCGTCTCAATACTTGTCATGGACACAGTGTAATTCAGGCTAACACTGAAATAGCCATAATCTGAACCCTTTTTATCACCTCTCTGCCAACACTTTAGTAAATCACAATAGCATAACGGCATCCCATATGTTGCCAAGAATGGACTGACAGTGAAGAGATCTCCCACAAAAAACATACATAAGACAAAGTTAGAGCAAATAGAGACCAGAGCAGTGATGAAGGTCATATGATATGTCACATGAAGTATTTTTAACTGTTTGATTACCCCTGGTTGTTTGTACCTAGTGACATAAAATGTGACTTGTAATTTATCGGCCTCAGTGACACTTCCATTAACCCATCCACAGCTTAGAATCCCTATGGAGAGGGGTGTGTGCTGAATTGTTAAGCATCACAAGATTACTGGGGTGATAGGATGGTCTCTGGTGCAATCTAATGAGGCTGTGTTTGTTTACCTCTTCCCCTACACTGCTTTCAGTAGAATGTGCCAGCACTTGCCCGACATGAATGCCAGTGTTTTGATAAAGGTCAATGAGAGTGAGACAAGGCCGCTGAAGTTTGCCTACTTTAATTAGCTCTGGCTTTGTGCTCTCTTCTCATCCTGTAGTGTCAGTACAGCCATGTTCAGCCTTCAAGACATGGCCAGAACAAAGATGGAGCTGAGAGGGAGTCAAATGAGAAAGGAGAGGTTCACTATCAGTGATGATTCACTGAGATGAGACACTTGAATCAGTCAGTGGCTAAAAATAGACAAAAAGAACTTTAATGAATTTGGGGTGATATGATCATGGAGGCAACTTGTTAAAACTGGATTATTTGTGATCATTGCTGTACTTGATGTTTGACCACTGTACCCGCAGCAGCTGGATCACAGTTGCATTTTTCATATAGAATTACAATTCCAAGAAGTGCAGAGCGTGCCTGTGCGTTTGTGTGTGTGAACATGCCTTTTTCTGTGTATTATCAATTACAGCTGTGTGCAGCAAAGATTTTAATCAAATATCCAATCCTCCAGATCATCAGATCTCGCAGTGAGAAAGCTTCGCTGGTCACTCATTCTTGCCTCTCTCCTAGGGCTGCCAGTAACAAGAGCAGGAAGTAGTGAGAAAAGGTCAGATATTTGTCACAGTCTTTTAGTAGGAGTTCGTTTCATAGTGTTATGGTCAGATACATGTGCTGGTAAACTAAAGCTGATTCAGTTTATCTGCTTTTGAGTTTCAGTAGCTTTGTTTCTTGGTTCTTAGTTTATATATGGGTATATAGTGATGAAAGGCAAAACACAGTTAACAATACCATTGCTCTGGATGAAAGATTTCTCACTCGGCTACCATCGTGACTCTGGGGATGTCAATGTTTTCTCAGTTAGTAGCTTGGCCATCTGGTCACTCAGTCAACCACTTTGGTCTAGACTGAAATCTCTCGACAGCTATCTTATCTGCTTACCATCAGCATGTTAGCATTGTAATTGTTGGCATGCTGACATAAGCATTAAGCTTAAAGCACCACTGTGCAAAGTACAGCCATACGGAGCAGCAAGCATGACTGTAGACTCTTAAATTTGTTTTTTGTCTTGTTTTTCTATTATAGGCAAATTAAATCATGTAAACAATGAAACAACCTCAAAGAGTCAAAAAGGACAAATCCATATGGCTGAAGTTGCTATGGCAACATGCGAACTGAGACATAAAATAGTAAATTTAATAGAAGAATCCTTCAGCCCATCTTATGTAACCAGCACAAAATCTATTAAACACAAAATCTTAAAATTAATCTCAAAGCAATGTCTGTACTTCATTATTTGTGTGTGTCTGTCATTTCAGTGATACCAACAAGCTGCATAATATTCCACATCTACACAACTATAGCTATGGCAGTGAAATAACAGAGAAGACATAATAGCCAGTTCAATTGAAAGGAAAAAAATCATCTGTTGCTAAGCTCCACAAATATTTACTGGTTCCTCCGAATGAGCTGTTGCCTGGCATAGACACACAGATAAATTTTGAAATACAAGGAATAGACCTCATGCTAACGAAAGTTATGCAAGGCTACCAGGACTGTCATAATAAAACAGCGTTCTTGTTTTGAGGCAATTTTCAATTGCCTTATTTCTTGAGAGCTGCCCCAATTCAGCAAATTACACTTCTTCAGTAAAGATAAATGTTTCAAGTGATGGTTATTGAAATTCTGTCTTACAATAAAGGTCATTCAGAATTAATTAGAAAATGCACTTGGTGCAAGGTTGAGCTGCAGAACTGGATACACCCTCCAACATGCTAATGGAAGCCAAGAATATTTTATAATAACAACTGAAGTGTAATTTCTATTCTCAGTTTAATCAAAAGCCATACTGCCACCATACTGAAGAAAATCCTAGTTTGTGAGACTATTGACACTCTCATCTGCTTATCAAAAAGAGAACCTAAAATAAGACTGAAATAGGTGCAGTTAGAAGCTGAGGACTTCAATCCTTTCAATCCATCAAGTGATCATTTAGAATGAGTAAATGTGGTGAGAGAGTTTAACTATAGGAAAATAATAGGATATAATAGGCTAAATCAAGTCTCAGGCCATTTCTGATCATGATCATACCTTATACTGTGTTACCATATGTAATTATAATGCTCCAAAATAAATCTCTGGGAAACATTTAAATGTTGGTGGTCATGCCCAAGTGTGATGTAGCAGGGTTCTTATGAAAGTCAAGGTTGGGAAAAACGTGGGAAATAATACATGCAATAATACATGCCAGAGAACAGCAGAGTAGAAAAATGCATGATTTGTGATTGCAGCCTCTCATAACACCTCCCAGAGTCATTAGCCTGTGTCTGCTTCTTAACACATCATTTATAGGCAACAGCATTTTCATGCAAGCTGATTTTTAAGAGCCACATAAAAAAGGAGTGAAGAATTTGTCTGCGAAATCAGTACACAACATGCTAGGTGAAGTGCAACTAAGTTGATAGCATAGCCACAGTCTGTTAATCCTGTCAGGATTACTGTGTTGTTGTGTTATAATATTTCAGTGACAACATGGCCAACAAAACAAAAGGGTGTATAAATACACATAACATCAAAAATAAATGTGATTCATCATCATTCAACATCAGCGCTCAACCATTTGCATAGCTACAACATGGAGGCTACACATACAGCTGTCTCCCACTTTCTACCCTAGGGTAAAGTGTAATGCACTTCCTCTGTTTATGCAGCATG
Organism: Lates calcarifer; assembly: GCF_001640805.2. Classification (NCBI taxonomy): domain Eukaryota; kingdom Metazoa; phylum Chordata; class Actinopteri; family Centropomidae; genus Lates; species Lates calcarifer. The sequence goes on from NC_066848.1 coordinate 5,709,482, forward strand.
GAGCCCGCTATGGGAATAGGCAAGTCTGATGTCTGCAAAAAGTCAAGATGACTTACTAGTGGGCAAGTGTAAGTATGAGAAGGGTCGACTCAAAAGAGTTAAGAGGGTCCTCAAGCTGCCTGCTGGGGACTTTCACTCTCTCCTGTATCGATTACTCTGTCCACCATGTAATTAGGCCTTGGTGAAAGCAAGTGGAAAAGAAATAGAAAAGAGAAGGGGGAGTCTGCAGTTCTGGCAGAGAAAGGCCATTTTCGTATGTTGTGTCAATAAAGGAAGAAAGGAAAATAAGGGTAGATGAGATACTAGTGGATCTGCCACAAAAACCTCAATATTTTCTGCCTGCTTGGCCATCTGTAGCCACGTGGGGTGAGAGTGATTGAAAGAAAGAAGAGATGAAATGGGTGGATAGGCCAGCGAGGGGACCGGAAAAACAAAATGTCACTTTGTGCTGTTGATTGATTGGTCAGTTTAGTCATACCTGACCTATTGTTCCCACAGTTTAAAAGGTGGCTGGGGTGAAGGTGTCGGTGGGAACTATTGATAAATTCCCATGTATCCACATCCATCTATTCATCTTCATGTTCATCAGGGATAAACATGTAGATGAACAGATCCTGACCGCATTTTATTCTAATTGAAGGCACAACACTCAGTTTTTTTTCTTAAAATAAAAGATTCCTCTCATCAAGGAGCCTTTACCACTTAACACTAACATAAAAAATGAAACTTATTTGCCCTCTTACTTAGGGGGTGCAAGGCTATGATTGTTTTTTTTAACATATACAGTTTAGTTTAATTGATCATATTGACTCCCTCCAATCCATAATTTTATTTTCTTAGTACTTAGCATAATTTCAAAGTCAGTGCATTTACATTAACCACCTGCGGCTTTTTTTTTTTTTTTTTTTTTGTAAAACTGCTACTTTTGTCTACACATTGTGCCATATGTTCAAAGGGCAGAAGAACATCTGTAATTGCAAGCAATCTCATGCAGCCTGACTACTGCAAAGGACTCTCACAGTAAACTAATATAAATATTTGGTTACTTTTTGATTTGCAGTCTAGAGCACTTCTCTATTATATGACCTTCCTATCATTCCCTTTCCTGTGACTGAGGAGAGTTCATCCAGCTCTTGGCTGCTCTTTTTTTTTTTTTTTTTTTTTTTTTGGATTTATTTTTTTCCCAGCTCCCCTCGGAACAGGACATTTTATGTGTAAAAAGCTTTGCTGTTTCCCTTGACACAGTCCACTACATAAAATTGTGGGGAAAACATCCCTGCAGTGCAAATTCCACTTAGCGAATTCCTTGAGGTTATGAGACATGTTTTCTTACACAGCTGTAATAGTTTAGGATGTGTGACACTGTCTGAAGAGGTAAATGTGGCAGAATCATTCTACTATTGCACTATTGCTACTATTCTTAGTAATGCATGTTGGTGAAATAAAATAAGTTTAATTGACTTTTTATGTACAAAATTGGGGTTTTGACTATTACTGACCAGTGTTATCAAAAATATACAAGAGAAAAATGACACATTGTAACATGCATTGATCTTTGCTGCTCTGTTAGTTTTAAGTTTGTTTCAGTATTGGAGCAATTTTTCATAAATGTTTTCCTAGCAGGAACCCAAACCTACCTTCTTTTTTTGTATTATCTTATTCATATATTTGTTTTGGGCAACACAAAGGCCACAAAGCTGGCAGAGCTCAGAGCAACTGACAAACAAGGCCAACAAAACACATTCAAGGATATCACATATAAATCTGCTGAGAATTCATTTATCAAAATATGATTACACTACAGTGGCAGCTAATTATTACCAAATCAGCTGTAAAAAAAAACAAAAAAGAGTGGTCCATTTACATAACAACCACTGAGGTGTGGTCTGATACCAGTGGTGGCTGTGAATTTAACAATGAAAATTAAACACATCTTTAATCACACAGCTTTATTCATTCAGCGTAATTCTGCTTAACATTCAGCAATGCTGATTTGGTTACAGTAATTATAACTGGCATCTCAACCATGAAATGTGTAAAGAGAAACCATGCAGGCAAAACTTTCAGACACAGAAATGCCATGTTTGAATAATCAACTTCAAAGAGTAATTGTTTCCATATTGTAGGAGTGATGGTGAATGCATCATAAACAACTATCAAATCATGTTCTAACTTATAATTAACCAGTGGTCGGTAGCATGTTGATAGGTATCTAGCTCTGGGCAGTGTGGACTAAATCTTCAAATGATGCAAACGACTATTAAAAAAGCAAGAAATGGGGGAGAAAACAAAGGGGAGAAATGGGAAGTAATATTCATATATGTAAGAAAGTGTACTTTTATATTCAACCCTCATTCAATGCTACAAGCCAATACCTCTTACCACTAGGGGAGAAAACAATTCCAAAGGTTACCCTGTTTCCTAACTTGTCTTTGAGGGGAAATGCTGATCAAAACATTCTGAAATTAAATTACTATATAGGTCAAATCCCATTCACCCAATTAACATTTACACTGTCCCCCACACATTTAAACTGATTAAATTGCAGTATATTATTTTGTTTCCTGAGGTGCATATGTAAAAACTTCCATTTCCTTGTGGATAAGAAATTAAAATTAAGAGTGAGATTCCTTCTTATTTTATGTCTATTTTATAGTGCAACAGCAACTCATGATGTAAGCTATAATACAATGGTGAGACTATAAGAAAAATGCAATTCCACTCACCACCTGTTGCCTTAATCACCTTCTCTCTCATGTGGGCCACATTATGCATCTACAGTAGTTTCCAAAATATAAAGAAGCTACATTTGGTAAATGGAGTTCAAGCAACAGATCCTCCACAAAACTAAACTGAAAAAGAAACAAATGTATAAAATTGGATGAATTAATATTCTAGTCAAGGTACATATAGTTTTACTTTCTGGCATCTCTCATCTTTCAACAGATCTTGACACAACATAAATATAAAAGATCATGTATAAAATAAGAATGTGGAGGCCTGTGTAAAATGTTAATCTCAGTTGCTTGCCTTGATCAAACCAATGCCTCATTCAGTATTTTCAAAGAATATGGAAAAAATCTTCAGTGCCAATAATGTGTTTGATGAGCAAAAAGAAAGCAAATAAAGTCAAGCGCAGTGATCCAAAGAGACGACATTAGAGGGAGACTCTGGGTGCTATGTACTACAATATGTACATAGGGTTATAGAAAAATGATGTAAAAATAAGATGCCAGCAGCTTGCATGAACTAACATATACTAAGAGCATGAGAAGAGAAATTGATCAAGGCTAATTAACTGAAAATCAGAATACTGAGGAGGTACAAAGGCTCTTGAGACTTGGAGGAGAAATCAAATGCTGGAATAAAAAAGAGAGTGCTGTGCAGGGAAGAATCCCTGGATGCTCGTGCAGATCTGGGACCAGTTTGGAGGTTGGACTCTCTGACACTAGTCATTATGGAAGACCTAATTAGGTATAAAATACAGCTCAAGACAGACATCTGTCAAATTGGTAGTAAAAGAAAAACGTTGCTGATGTAAATAAAACAATTGCAGAAGATTAACAACATTGGAAGGAGATTTATTCTTTAAATTTTGGTCACAGTCAAAGATTACATGATTTTTGTCTTTTAGCCATTTCACCTTCATGTGCTTATGGGTAAGTACAAATCTGGAACTTCAGACTTTGCTGTTATGACAAATTGCATTAAAATGATACTTTGCTGGAAAATCAAACACAGATTATTTTATTTGGCATCATGCACATCTCATTTCTCTGTAATTGCACTGCTCTAAACAGCTGTACTTGCATGAGTTGACACTCCAAGAGTTGTAATTTTTAGTATTAATTTTAAGACAAATACAGAATATTGTTGCCTTTATTGTTTGTGTTAGGCACTTCTTAAGCATTAATATATTTATGAATGCAGAAATTACAAATATTCATATCTAGTAAAAAGTTTGGTTGACCAGAGAAAAATGTAATTGCTCATCAACTTCAGACACTACAGCTTCCAAATTGTCTCTCACCAACAAAGTATATGTGAAGACATTAGTATTACAATGAAGCAGCATCATTGATAATGTGAGAAAGCTGCTAAGGAAAAAACAAGAAGCCATGGTGTCATGGACATTTTGTAACGCAAGATTACATTAAATAACCACTTCAAAAAAGACTGTACAGTACAGTCCCCAAATCTAAACTCTTTCTCCAGCAAGCAGCTGTGGGACAGTGACAACAAGGTCTCTCTCTCTCTTGAACTCAGTCTTCCTCTCTCTCTGCATTTACACAAGGGACATCTATGGAACTAATGATGCCACATGAGGATGAAAAAAATGTGCCTGAAGAAAACATGCCTTTCCTCAAACAGGAGGATAACTACACTAAAACAATATCACAAGCAGTGCTCAAAACTATAATTCAGGAACATTAATTATTTTTGAATGTGTTTTTCTTGCTCAGTTGAATGATGGCAACGATTAACAGTCTGACCAACGCAACACAGAGACCTTCCAGATGTGGATAAGAGCAGAAAAATTTATTTGTTCTCAGCTCATACATATCTGATTTAAATAAGCAAAGATAATGACAAGGCACTTGGTTACCACTGTACTGATTTGTACTGTACTGTGTTGAATGCATCAATTTCACAGTTTTCCCTCAAGTTGGAGTTTCTATTTTAGGGGCAGCAGGATGGCCTTGTGTGTTGTGACACTGCCCCTGCAGCAGAGGACTCAAACACCTGCCCTGTGTACCCTTTAACACTGCTCTGAAGGCCTACAAGCTTGAAAGGTGTTGTTACAGTTGGGTACAAAGAGAGTTTGGCTCTAAGTAAGCCTTCCCTGAATGAATAAAGGTTCAAATTCTTCAATCTTTAATCAAATCATTATCAAATCGTAAAAAGGCTAACAAGTACTGTCTATTGTCTCACTTTGGTACATGAATGAATCTGTCAAGCCCTGAAGCCCCCTTTCGGTCTCTTCAGCTTTCTTCATTATACAAACTACGTCGTACAAGGCCCACAGGAAGTGCCAAAAGCAGCGAGTGCATCTGAGAGCTTTGTAGAAATTTGTAGTACTGAACAGTCTAAGCAACAAGTACACACAGCTATTTTAAAGGGAAGCATGATTAAAGCAAGCTAAACTTTGTCAGAAAGAACTCAGGTGGACTTGTAACAGCATTTAAGACTGTATATGGTTTCACTGATATGGCTGATAGTGTGGTAACATATTAAAGTCGCATTGGCTGGAGAAGGTGAAAGCATTTGTGAGTGTCAGACCTTTTTGAACAAGGATATGGCTCTTTCCTGGAGGCAGTGTAAATTTGTATCAAACGCTCAAAAATACCAGTAGAAAAGATTAGTTTGTTCATTTTGAGCCAGCGTTACTTTACTGTCTAAAGAACTAACTGTTAAACCTGTTTCCTGCAATATGCTGCACCGCCCATGGGATGTCAACAAATGACAAAATAATGAAAATGCAGCAGACTGGGCTCTAATGCTGGAATCAGGTAATGAAGACAAAAAAGTAAGGCTATTACAGTGTGCGAGACATACAGGAATGAGTTAGTCATCAAGAAAATAGAATTAGAGAACAGCACTATTCAGCTTCCAGCAAAAGAAAATGAGGATTAGCTGCTTTTCACTCATGACTCATCATGCTTCAGTGGTATTACCAATCATTATGACATCCTTAAATTGATTTCACCTGGCTTGATGCTTGTTAACACAAATCAATGACTGATGAGCACTGCAAATGAAATCAAGTCATTGATTAATTCCCTAATATATAAACAATACTGAAGAAGTGCTGCCTGTTTCCTTGTCTTAAAAAACATGTGATTGCGAACAAATAGCACACCACTTGCATGACATTTTGTGCATCATGTCTATGCATTTTAAACTTTTTGTGCGTCATTTGACACTGTTTCAGTAAGGGTTAGGGTTGGGAGGAGGGGTTCGTAAGTGAAGAAATTACGTAAGGTGGAATGACAAACGAAAAGTACAAAAATGCATAGTGACAACACACAAAATGTCATAAGGAAACTGCCGTGTTATTCATACACCATTTGGTGAAACCAGGCTGTAAAATAGTGCAGTCCATAGTAGTTCAGTTAGTCCTCACTGAACCTCACTCAGTTGACTGCACTCACACAGTCTCTTATTGCTCTTTCTCTTTCTCAAACTAGAGAACATTAATGTCCAATGTTTGAAAAAAAAAAATTATTCATGCTATTTTAATTATCCACCTTTTATACTATTTCAAACATTTAATTACTTAACAATGAGAAGGGAACATTTTGTCTTTCCACCACAAACAACACTGTCTATTTTTTCCATCTGGCTTGTAACAAATGTTGGACAAAAATTCCCAGAGTCCTGCGATTTTTTCAGCCCTTACATTTTATCAGGCTTGGTTTCCGTTCTTACTATTTAAATAAAACAACTGGGCCTTGTCTATGTTTATACAATATGAGGTGATGCATTGGGCATCTAAAGAAATGTTCAAAACCTAGGTGGGTCATTATTCTAGAAAAGATCAGAAAATAGTTGCTTACATTGCTCAGGTCTATTAAAAGGATTTATTAAAGTGTTGTAAGGCTGTTTGCAACACAGCAGTGTAAGGCAGGACTGTGAAGACAGTGACTGAAGTCAAATCAGAGACAGTCAAATCACAACTAACTTTATTTGATGTTTACAAGAGCTCTCTAGAGAATCTATTAGCAACCACAATCACAAGCCAGAAGGCATGAGGCCGTGCATGAAAATAACATATCTGCATGTCCTGCCAACACCATGAGCCTGTGAATTCACTGCTGAATGTTAGCTCAGTATTTATGTTCTCACATTACAAAGTAAGATTATATCAGTTGATTTGTTTTTTTGTTTTTGTTTTTTTCCACAGATGGTGTCTACTTTTGGTTATCATGTCTTCATGCTATATTATTAAGTGGAGTCCATATTTTAACTTGTTCTCAACATTGGTATTCAGTGGTCCAGTTACAACAAACCATTTATAAATCAAAATCCCAGTATATTAGCATTTTTAGAGAGGGTAGTAATGTGTAATGACACCTCTGAGTAGCTTAATCTCCTCTGAAATTAAATTTATATTAAATGACGACATGCCTGGTTGAGACATGACGTGACACTGCTATAAGCCTCATAAAAGGAGTAAAAGGGCAGTCTGAGGTGCATCTTACAAGTTTTATTGCAGAGACACATGAGGTGTCACACAGTTGGTAATAGTATCATAGTACAGACAGCTGAACTGGCTTGTTTTTTGAGTTTTTTTTTTTTTTTTTGTATTCAGTGTTATTTGAACAACTGTCCTGTATTATGATATAAAATAGTAATAAGTTTGAAAACTTTCATTTTCCAGTACAGATGCATATACCCACAAGGTTTTCATATTTCCACTGTACAAGTGGTGTACAATTCAAAGTGGATTCTTTTTCAATAATACATACACTTACACTCATTCTTTCATTCACTTTGAGAAAAATTTTGCACATGATTCCTAAAACTCACCACAACCAGATAGTAACCATGTGAGAATGTGTGTTTTGTTTGCCAAATTTCTTTTCCTATGAACATGAAATACAAGCAATCAAGAGTAAGAGCAGAAAGAAGCCAAATGCAATAGTCACTGCAAGTTATTGCACCTCTCCACATCTGTTCAGTAAATTATGTGCAGTTCACAGAAAGTACAGTACATTCATATGTTTCTTTTGTATTTTAATAAGCTGTAAAGCTTTAATATCTTAACTAAGCCTTTGATTTACCTGTTCTAGGCTTGGCAAAAGGATGTAAATCAAGGTTGCCTAAGTATATGTAGGTCAAGTGTCATAGCTCACATCAAAGAAGGGGTCAACCCCTACAGAAATGTTGATTACAACATTTTGTACAGTGACTGACTCATCACTCAGTATATCTAATAAAACCTTGTCTCATAATAATTATATTTATATGCAGCAATTCTGAATTAGCAATATATTCAATGGTTCAAAGAGCAGAAGCAGTATAAAATAGCTAAATACATTTCTTTGCTCATCAACATGCATATTTTAGACAAGACTTGACAAATACACCTATTGATAAAATCTGCAGAAGAGGAGGACTTGAGCTATTTGATACTTACATCTTATTTTCTGACCTGATGATTTCACTTTTAGCTACTGGCTGGGGAAAGCAAGGAATGTGAATGAGAAAATGCCTCTCCTCTCTCCTCAGTTAAGTGTCAAGGTGCCTTTCAAGTCTCTCAATTAAGTGACCTATAATACAGACTGTAGGTGTACTGGGCAGCCCCCATATACGACTGTCTGCAACCTACGATCTGGCCTTAATGGAAAAGTGTGTGATCTAATCACCCAAGGAAAACACGAACAGACTGCCCAGTTGTTGAGGTAATGTACACGCTTTCAAATAAATAATAGTTTATTTTTTGGGACTGGGCACATTGCCAATGAGACAAACACCGCAGAGAGGCAGCTAGGGACCAGTTTAAGCAGGGACTGACAAATGTGGTTTAGCGAGTGATTTGCTTGCTAAGATTAGAAATTAGTTACCTGTAGATTGTTTTAGAAACTACTTCAAATAGTATAACAAACACAGGGATGACATTATTGATCTGAGTTTGGTCTAAATGCCATAAAATAAAAGACGAAAATAATTGGAAAAAAACAGAATTAGCCACTTTGGGTTTTGCCTCAGCTAGCTGTCTCATGTTCAACAAATGTTTAGAGGTACATACAAAGAACAGAAGTGCTTTTGAATATGGTGCTGACTTCCTTCTCAACAGCCTATTGTAATTTTATTTCCACTATTTATTTGACATGTTGATAGATTTAATGAAATAGCATTCCCTCCCTGATGATTTTGAAGTTCACCTCTAATAATTTCTAGTGCACTAATTACTATTCCTGTTATTGCTCCAATTTGCAGCTGTATATACTTAAGTGAAACAAGTAATTATGATGAGGGCCTGACCTCATCAGAAAAGGAGTTACAACTCCTTAATAGCGTCACCATAGGAGTACTGGTGATAGTAATTACTATTAAAAAGCCTCCATGTCATCTATTCCCCTCCAAGTTGATCATCTGATGCTTTCCCCTGGACAGTCTTTTAATAATTCCATTTCAAAGCATTCATTGCCCTCTGTGACCATATTTCTATTCTAATAAAAGTCAAAATAATATGGCTACGTGACATTAGACATTATATGTGGCAAACTTTTATTTTACATCCCAAACAAAAGGAACTTTTAGGTAGCTTAAGTACCATTTGGTTACTCTGAGTAGCATGAGGGAGACATCTCACTGTGGGATTGGTCCACATATACAGTGGAGACAGTAAAATAAAGGAGGTCTGAGATGACCATGCTTACAATTATCATTATGACCAACATTATGACCTTAAAATAGGGCTACACAATTCTGGATGAAATGGAAAGAAAATGTTTTGCTCTCAAAACAAAATTATGATTTTCTCTCAAAATTTTTGGGTTAACCATTATAAAAACATATTAATTATTATATTTTCTTGTGACTTGATACAGACTGAAACACAATGATAAAAACATGATTGTGACTGGTATTATATTATGATATTTTTTCCACTACTGTTTGATACACCATTAATGGCAACCTCAAAATTGACTGTACACTGCAGAAACTATGCTGTAGAGTGTTAACAAAAACTGAATACTAAGCATTAGATGTTGTGCTGTGAAATTATTGTCTCGCTAGTTCTAACTAATTTTTGTTGTTTTCCCCTGTCTGCCTGTGGACTGTTCCTCACATACTGCAACGCTATCTTATAATTACTGCAAAGAATCTTCCTGTGAATACAAATATCACAGAATCATCATGTAAGTATGAGTTATGAGGCACAGAAATACAAAACAAAATTGCAGTTTTAACATGGTAAATTTGGCCACAACACTTTGAAGGTGTCAGTGATGAAGATGATTCATACAACAAATGGAGACCTTAAGCTCTGTCAGGACAGGAAGAGCTTTGTATGAATAAGAGTTGTTATTATTTCTGAGTCACCGAGTGTGTTACAGATGTGCCTAAGATGTAGCGACGTATGAAAAGTGAATTTGGCTCACAAAGTCTACGCTGTCAGATCAGAATCCAATAAATGAGTTATATGCGTATCACGCTCATACCAACTGTACAGTGATAGCATCTGTAGAAGACCCCGCTGAAAGACATGTGGAGTGGGCCTCTGTCCTATACTACATCAGTCATATGCATCACTGGGTATGTAGCACAACAAGGACAAGATGGGAGCATCCTCCCTTAAAGAAGAGACCACTCCCCCCCATAATCTAACAAAACTCTGTTGCATTTGAGAATCTTTGAAGGATCAGAAGCTTCCGTGCAAAGCAGAGAGAAGAATAAAACCATCCATAAAGACCAACTTGAGCTTTCATCCTCTGTATACAAAAACTGCCAAATGTTCCTTAAAATGAGTTTTGAGGTTTGCCTATCATGCTGAACCACAACTACAAAAGTAGCAGAAAAATGGCAAAAACAAAAAGGGGGCACAAAGCATATATTGCAACAGTGCTCAAATGTTTTTTGGCCTTCCTTCTCAAAGGAAGCAGGACAAAGGTGTGGAAAAACCTGATCCTCTAGCTGCAAATCAGGCAAATCAGGAAACATCCCTAAAAACAGAGACAGAGAAGATAACAGAGAAGGTAGAGACTGAAAGAAAAAGAGAGAAGTTAACTTTGAATAACTTAACCCATAAAGATGAGTTATTGAAAACAAATTCCAAATATCTTCATGAACAAATAGAGGTAACAAAAAAGTAACATGGCAGAAAAGGAGAGAGAAGAGAAGGAAAAGGAAAAGGAAAGGAGAAGAGATATTCAGAAACATGGCTCAGAAATTGTTATCTTTAAATTAAATTAACCTGTGAGGTTATGTCAACTCTGACTTAGTTTGTTTAATTAAAAACATGTTGCTCAACCACAACACTATTGAAATTATAGATTCTTTGGAACTCCACAGTCTTAGAAGAGTCCTTTTCTTTTCTATTACTCTTCACAAGTCACACAGTGTGCAGAAAGAAAGGATAGTTCAGGCAAGGAAACAAAGAGAGGGTCACCTTCAGAGCTTGTCTAATCCTTTAGTTCATCTATCCCAAATTTAATTCACTTTAAAGTAGAGATAAGGAAACATTTTGCTCACTTAACTTCAAATCCGTGGATAATGGATGATGACGTCAGAGCAGCATTGTTAAATTTGGTTTAGGTTTAGGATCTGCATGGTTTCTGTGGTCAGTACCTCAACTTCTAATGAGATACAGATTAGCAGGTGTGCTATGGCTATTCAAAGTAAAAAAAGAATCAAAACGTGTGTGTGTGTATATATATTATTATATATATTATTAATGCATGACGAGCACTGCAGCAGTCTGTAGCAGCAGTGGTAGCAAAGGTGTTAAGAGTGGAGGATGTGAAAATGAAAAAAACTTGAGCATAAAGGGGTAATATTTCACGGCCCTGTTTTGTCTGGTGGCAGTTATCAGCAGCTGCCAGTCTGATAATTGCTGCTTGAGGCCCAGTGCTACTTCTTCAAGTCTGCACTGACAGCCCAATTCAAGTTTTCAGCCATGGGAGCTGCTGCCTGCTGCTATGTAGCTGTTGGCGTAACACTGGCTTTAGTTTGATATCGTAGTTGCTTGTGTCAAGCACTTACTTGAAATAGTTATGTGAAGTTTGTTTTATTCAAATTTAGGCCTATACATATAGTAAATACAGTGCTTGAGCATACTGCATTCTAAATGCATGTGAATGCACAACATCTACTGCATCTGGTGGCGGAACCAATTGACATTATTCTACAGCTTGTACAGAGTTGTATCATACATAATTTGCTTTGAGTTTAAAAATCTACAGTGCAGTGGAGCTGGCCAAAGTTTTTGTCTGGTCATTTGTAAAGAGTGAAACAAGCTAACATACAGTGCTGGGGCGTGTGCGCGTGAAAAAATATTAAGGAGAAATAGATTGCCAAGGAGGGCAAGAGAAAAACGACAGGGATTTTCTTTGATTTAAGACCCAGCGTTCCTCTTCGAAGAGTTGTGGCTGTGTTGTGTACAATCAACACGCTCTGTCACTTAGCCACCAGATAACTGATGTTCCACTCCCCTCATAACCAGAAGCTATCAGTCTGGGACTTCTGCTTGTATCTTTCCTGTCGTCTCTCAAGTAAATTACAGCTCAGCAGTTCCAGATAGCTTGATGTTCTTCCTCTGCCCTCCATCTCTCTTTCTCCTTTGCCCTTCATTTCTCTTTTTTATTATTTCATTCAGTCTGCAGATGGTTTGCACAATTAGGATATTAACTTAGCGAAATTTAAGCAAGAGGTGTGCACCACCAGTCAGTATTGTTATTCAAATGTTAAGTGTTTGTTGTCTTTTTTTAGTCCTCTGTTCCAGTTGATTGAGTTCTCTCATCAGTAATGACGATTTCATAAATTTGCTGATGGAGGGTGGTGGATAGACTGGCCACTTTGACCAGAAAATACACACTATTGTATAGCCTTGCTGTCTCGTTGTCATACACAATGTCCCATTGTCCCAATGACAATAAAGTTCTTGACTTGATTGGCTTTCCATAAGACTGTCCAATAACAAGTCACAACACTGACTGGGAGAAGTCATAGTCTAATAAATCTAACTGCTTTAATGCAACAAAGCTTGCTAAGAGATGGAGGAAGACATTCTACAAAGACATTAAAATAGCATAAAGGTTCATTTTTGACCTTTGAAACTGTGGTACAAAAAAGGTTCCGTCTTTACACTGGACAAGCAGCGATCTTAAGGTGTTCAAGAAACAGTTTGACATTTTGGAAAATACACCTATTCACTTTCTTGCTGTGAATAAGTTGAAGAAGCAGCTACAGCCAGCAGCCAGCACACTCTAAAGCTCACTGATTAATACATTATATATACAGACTAGCTGTTCCCTCTGTTTCCTGTCTTTATGCTAAGCTAAGCTATCCAGCTGCTGGCTGTAGCTTCATATTTACTAGACAGGCAAAGTGGTATCAATCACCTCATCTAACTTGTGAGCAAGAAAGCAAGTAAGTGACGTTTCCCAAAATGCTGATATATTTCTTTACAAAACTTTTACTTTTAAAATACTATTCTGGGATGTTATATCCTCCACCAATCAGGCTACATGTGTAATGTCTCTTAACAGGATATTAAGAGGTGACCATACAAATACACTTGCAAAACCCAGCTAGCTTATAGTTTCATTACAGTTTCTTAACAACTGTGAAGGTCTTGTTAGTGAGAAATCTTGGAATCTCAAAGTTTGAACCATGTGTATTAATAAAAGACAAAACTAAGTTGGCTGGAGTCCAATTTGCTCAACTGCCAAAAAGCAGTATGCTTTCCTCTCTTGTATAACAGTCTTACAGCAACTAACAAGTGAAAGTTGATGTAGGATTTGTTATATAACCGTTTCTGTGATTTGCTGTAACTTATACAAAGACCACAGTTAGCCTGAGGTGGGCTAAGCAGGGCACAGACAAGGAAATTAAGAACAAGGTTATTTTGAACACCATAAAATCATCTTTTAGGCTCATATGGGTAAATATGGGATATACATATCTGTAGCTTATGTAACTTAAGCTAAAGCCCATTCCTAATTCAAACCAAATGAACCAAGGTCTGGTTCATTTGTAGGAACTACTTCATCAAGATTTTGGTGTTCTCTTCCAACCGACTGCTCTGCCATCCAAACAGGAGGTGTTAGTGAGAGGTGATAAAACCTCACCATCCTGCTTTCATTAGAGTCAGCCTGGCCAGAAATAGAAGGCTCAACTGGAATTAATTACACCAAATGTCACATGGCTGAAGATTAGGATGAAGACAACTCATCTCGCAGGGTATAACGAGAAAATCTTAATAATTAGTCCCACAGGAAACGATCCATCAAAATGAGAGAGCAGGGAACATACAGTACTTTGAGCTGTAAATTGAACTATATGGCTGCATGAGCCTACATAGTGGTGGGCATTTGTTTGGGTTTTGTAAATCAATACTAGCTGTGATTTTTCTGTTACAGCTGTCACTGAATTATTTTGGATTAAGTCTCCTCACAGAGAAGAAACCACAACTCAGTGGTCTCATTATAAATCGCACTCAGATCAAAAGTCTTCCCTAAAAATTCACACTTGAATAAACCCTGGGTTAATTAACAAGTAGCTACCTGCTGCAAATGTTTCGACCAGCTTAAAAAATTATCTTTCTCTGCCAAATGGAGTCTTTTTTTTAACTATAATGATTGGCTGATACATTCTCTTTTAAAGAAACATGGTTACTGTATGACATGGATCACACTGTCTCCATTTGCATAAATATTTCCACAGTCACAAGTGATCATTTCCTTTCTAAAGTTTTGAATTTCTGCCACTAAATGTTCTTTTATGTCAGAGCTGAAATTTAAAGGTTGCGCAGCTCTAACAAACTTAATTTCATAAATCTGTGAGTAATGTGGTTTGTTTCAGTATGAAGTCTTCACGCTGACACTACAGTGCCAAGTGAATATAATGTAGACAGTGTTGAATCATTAGTGTGAAACTGTAATCTGAGGACAAACAAAGTTGCTTTACTTTAACAGTGACAAGAGACAATCTAAATGTCAGTTAATTAGGACGATAAACCCTCTCACAGGAGCATACTATATAAACACCACAGCAGCTTGCAGTCTGACAAACATATTTTTAGTGTTGCTGAAGATGCAGCTTGCATGGTTGCAATTGGAGTTTGCCATGGTGCACCCTGGTGTTCAAAGTGCCAATTTAGGAACAGTCCCGGAGACAGATATTGAGTCTGGAGAGCCGTATATTACAATCACTGGGTGTTGCTTCCAATTATATGTCAGATTTCTTTGTAAAAGACACTTTACTTGCTCTATAAATTTGTGTTTCATTTTCTTGCTTTGCTTTACCAGAATATCATACATTATTTTTTTCAGTTGTTGTTGATTTACTGTTGCCTGAAAAAACATGAAAATAAGTCTGTCTCTATTCACTCAAACCAGTACTGTTGCACAATTCATTTCATACCTCCCCACCTCACAGTCTACATGAGCTGTTGGATGTAGAGGCTGCTGCAGTGATATGGCACTTGTCCTTGCTGTGAAATGATCCATCTGCAGGTATGTCTGTCTGCATCACAGGCATCCTCTCGCTCATTCTCTCCTCCACTCCCCAGATGAGCGAAAGCGCCTCATTTACTCAGGCTTCAAAGGCACTGCCTAACTTTTCTCCCATATGACTTCGCTTCCCAGGGGGGTCTGTCTTTCCCTTTGAATCCCTACCAAACAGCCTTTGATGGCGTCTTTGTGTATTACATGAGTCAACTACATTCCACTGAGAAAAGTATGCATGCTCTGTAGTACTAGCTATGATATAAAATAGGAAAGAACTCAATTTTGGCACTATTTAAGTCCTCATAAAAGAAATGGAAGTCTTTGCACAATTTTCCTAAATTATGTGGAGCTAAGAGTATTAAAAGTCATGTTAGACATCAGATCTAAATCCTCTCCGTGTGAACCCTCAACCCAAATAAGAAGAATGAAGATGTATCTTTGCTATGACGCATTATAAATTACATTGCACTTTTTCAACTGAGCATATTTTAAGTTTTACCTTCCAGAAATATTTGCAGGAAAAAACTCTACCATCAATATTGAGCGTTGCAAATTTCTTAGGGAATACTGCAGATTCATTTAGGGGTACAGGACTGGATTTTCACTAACTTGGAGGGAACACAATTGGTTACATACAAAGATTCTTAAATTGTATTTTCAGTAGATGGAGCAGTAATTGCATATTATTTACTTCTGGTGCTAAAGCATTTTGTATCATCGATACACAGTGGCAAGCAGTGCACTTGACTATGATTGTCTGTCCACAAGTGAGAAGAAGAGTGGGTGCAAATTCAAACAAAGACACAACGTCAAAAAACATCAGTTTCGAACAGTGACATGAACGTCAAGCAGGACACTCTTGAGAGCTGCTGTCGCCTTCACTATTTGTTTTTCTTTATTGTAGTTTTATTGCATCAAAAATTGCTTTTAGATGACTAAGAGCAAAGCACTGCACTGATCCAAAAATGAGTCCTTTAAAAATAATAGTACTGGATTTTACAGCTTTTCACATGACATCTTGAGTTTACAGAAAGCTGACTGGGCATTAAATGCTTATGCATGTTTTGAATGTTTGAGTGTATGAGAGCCTGCATAGGTGAATATTGACTAATTTAATACAGAACCTATTTGCAAAAAAGCAGTATGCACAGGGTAACACGGTATTATTCAAAGACGATATGAAGAAAATACTGCTCCCAAAGACCATGTACCTTTTGTGCCTATATACAGTCTAATAAGTTGAAACTAGTCTTTGGTCCCAAAGGGACAATATTATAAAAAATAGGATTCACTCAATTACATGCTTGGTGTTTTCCCTTTTATGCTCCGACAGTCACATAAGCGTCCTTTGTTTGAAATGATATCTCATTTAATTGAGTCATGCTGATGCCACTGCATGCAGGGCTGCTTAGAGCACTTGTTCCCCAACTGCTGTAAGCAACATAATGATTATTATGACTGAGGTACCTCACCTAAATGAGTCAAGCTCTGACATTTGTGGCAGGACTGACAGCTTGATCAGTATGGTACATCAGAAATTAATGCAAGGGTGTACAATGACTGCACCACAGGAAAACGAAAAAATTTCCCCTATGTTTGTAAAGCCCATAAATGACTGTAAATCATGTTGATAAAATGGGACAGTGCAATAACCAAAAATGGACAATTAAAGGGGAGGAGGAGTATTGTGGAAATAAGCTGGCCTGTTTAACTGAATAACAAGAAACAAACAATGAACATCACAAAATGACAACTTTGCTTAGTATATATAAAACTGAGATGCTCACGTAAACAAAAAACTTCCCTCTTTTATCTTCTTTTCACTTATTTGCCAAAACTTACGGTTTTCTTTTCTCTAGGCCTCTTTTGTCAGACTCAGTGTATTTTTTCACCACCAAAATATCTTGAGGATAGGGGATTTTTCTTTTAACGGCCCAGAGAAATGATTCTATACTTTTGTTTCCTCCAGAATCAACAAACAATGCGTCACTATGCAGCTGTTTTCATGCAAACACCAATACATTATTCCAGCCCCAGTCTCTCTTCAGTGGATCCCTTATGTACAAATAATTGATGTATGTCCTATGTCTAACTTTCAAGGCAATAGAAGTTAGACTTGTTCTCTCTAAGCTTTTACAGACTTATTCTCTGTAAGCTAAAAAATAGTCTCCCCTCAGAAGGTGCAGGAGCCCTCGTCAGTCCAAATACTGAAAAGAAAACAGCTGGATACAGTCTTCCCCTTTAACAACCCTCTTAGTGAAGTAAGCTTCATGCAACTTCCAGGGAGTCTGCTGCTGTCTTCTTAAATCCAGACTAAAAACTAATTCACCCTGCACAGTTTACAGCCAACCTTAACTCCCGCCTCACAAACTTTCTCTTGATATATTTATCATATACTTTCCTGCAGTCATTCATTCACTCTGTCTGCTGAGTGACATTGCCTGGTTTCCTCATATCCACTTGCACACATGCGCATACACACATCCACACAAACACAGGCTCTGGCTCTCATCTCATGTTTTTTGTGTACTTGTTTTTTCATCTCTTTTTGTGGTCAGTGCTTTGTGCAAAGTACTCTGTGTCACTCCTGTCTGTCTAAAAGCATCTATAAATAAACTCAAGCCAACTTGGATCAGCTAGTTAAGTGGAGGCATTAAAGGAGTGTATCAGTTAGCCACTCCAATTGTTTTCCTGTTATTGATTTAAGACAAAAGCTTTAAAAAAAGTTTTTTGTAGTTTTTTACATAAAGACGCCAGCAGGTTTTGTCTGTGGTAATTTTAGAGTTTTTAAGGTTTTTTTTTTATATACTACTGTAATATCATACTACATGTCATACTTTTGGAATGGTTATCATTAATTGGTAACTATAAACTATGAAGCTAGCTGTATTTAAAAGATGACAAGACAGATTCAAAGTTTTTGTCTGATAATGTTGGTTCTGTACCAGCTCCATAAAAACTTAATGCACCACTTATAGCACAGACCCCCAAATACTTTAAATCTGGATTTTATCCACTTTTAGCTGTAGATAATTTGTTTTAAGTTCTGCTGTAATCACATTATTCAGCAATTATGGACCATAAACCCTCTTAACTGGTAATATTGGTTTTAAATTTATCAATGATGTCATACCGCATACAGTAAACGTCAAATCAGTTTACTGTAATTCTTTAACAGCATACAGAAAACAGGCATCACCCTCTGCTCTCAAAGAAAATCTACTATTGAGAGCCAGTGACTTGAAAGAGAAGACAACAACAAGAGTTATGTATTTATAAACACTGCTGGGGCAGCTCTACTCAGAATTCTCCTCCTGTACAGATTATAGGTCAGACCTTCCTCCAAAATATTAATGCAGCCATGCAAACAGATCTAAGTCTCAGATTCAACACTTCAGAACATAGTCATAAAGTAATATGATCCTGTATGTAGCCCTGACCTTTCTTATCTGGAAGATTAAAGGTTTCAAAATTAACTTTAGAAGTGTTTTTATTTTTGACAGACTGACAGTAGAATATAGAGGATTACTGAAATTCTGCCACTGCCAAACAAGTTGATTATCCCTGATTATGTTAAGAAATACAATTTTTTTCCCTGAGCAGCTGTGGGATGGTCTTCAAAACTGGTTTAGAGCTGAATTCATTGACACGAGGTCAGTCACAAGATAACAAAATGGAAACTACCATTTCATCTCATTCTAATGCCACTGAATTCACTTCATGTCATGGTGTTGTGGTTAGCCAACTATCCTGAATATGACTACTGATTTAAAACAACAAAAAGACAAAATAAATGTGGAATATTGCCTTCAGAAGCTCAAACTTCACTTAGAAAAAAATACTGAGGTAGAAAAAAGTGATAAATCATTTAGAGGAACGCAAGCACGGTAATGTGAAAATGCAAGGAGAAGCAGGGTACAACTTCAGAACCAACTGCATGGTTCACAGCAGGTCAGTAGCAAGGAGAAGTGTGTCATGTAGGCCCTTTTTAGCACCATTTTGACTAATCTGACTTTTTCTTAAAAGATGTTAACAGAATTTTGTTTGTAGTTTAACATTCACATGTAACATGTTATGTGCAGGAAAAATACACAGCTAAATTAGCTAGGGCTGATCTTATTGTACCTTGGTCACTTGGTTGTCTCAATATAAAGCAATAAGCTACCTAAGTATCTGCTCTTGTAGTGTACTGAAAAGTTGTTCTGAAAGAGGACAAACGTTAGTATTACCATAGAAAATGAACATCACAACAAGAAAGCTATCATGCCTAGTCTATCACCCTGTATTAGCACTTCAGTCAATGCTTCCACTTTAAACAACAGACATAAAACTAAATTGTGAAATAAACAACCATATAATTTGTAATGTGCTTCAAACAATCTTCAACTCATATTTCAAACAACACATTACAACACTAACAGGACACTCACTCTGTGTCCATTTCGTCTCCATAACTGCAAAACAAACTAAAGCTATGACAGCAGCCACATGGCTGTTTCCAAGGCAACAGTATATTTCATAGACGACGGTGTGGTTAGCATTGCAAGTAGACAGCTTAAATTAGATGGTATAGTCGTCATCACATAATTTACATGATTTCTCCACTTTACACAAACATACTCGGTTGCAAATATTTTCCTGAGCATGCATACACACTCGCAAACATGAACAGTAATAATGAAGGGACTCATACCTGAAAAAGGTGGGGTAATTGTTTAAAGATGGTGGACGAAAACTTTCTTCAGCTTGTGCATGACGTGACTGACAGGAGAAAGCAATGTGCCACTTTGCATCTCTCAAAAGGTCTACCCTCCCCCTGCTGGAGCCCTCCGGTCACTACTTCTACTTTTTTATTGCCAGTAAGATGCTATTGACATAAGACATAAACGTAACATAAAAATCCTGTGCTCCTGCTCCTGAAGTGGACACTAACATTTGAACATGACTGTTCAAATACCAGAATATGAAAATATAGGCGTAATCCAAATATGATCCGATTAAATGTTCCTCTACTGCTGGACCTGCCTCAACACTGGGAATGCACACTATCCCACCCTTTACAATAAAATTTGTTTAAGTCAATACAAAATAAATTAATTTCATACATATAAATTAATACATATTCTAAATTAATACATATTCTACTACAGAATTTTTTTCTATTTTGAAGTTCTTCTACCACTTCACAATGACAGCCAAAGCTTATTTGTTTTGGCATGTGCAAGCTGCTGTCAGTTCAATGACAAGACATAGTGACAACAAAGATACAAAGTGATTGATGTAAAATTCTGCACTAACACCACAGAAGTGACCACTCACAATGAAAGACTGAAGAAAAAGGAAGATACAAGAATACCACAAATAACTGAACAGCTGAAATACTTGCCAATTAAACACTATCAGTAACACCAGATGGCTAACAAAAGCTACAAAATAGCTTTTATTAACTTTATTCTAAAAAATGGATGTCTACTTTTGTTTGCCAAATGGAGACCTTTCATTATGCTGCAAAATAAATGGATGCAAAATAAAGTCTCTGAAATTCAGATCTGGTACCAGTTGGTCCTAAATGCTTGACATTTATGAAGACTTTGAGTTTGTGTGTTTATTTATTTATTTATGTTTTTATGACTGGCATTTTTTCTTTGCCAGCTGACTTTTCAATCTGATCAGTTCCCAGAGGAGCTTGGACTTCTTTAGTGATTTAAAAGAAGGGGACTCCCTGCTTTTCATACCCTTGAGCTATGTTGTCTGTCAGTGGGCACATCAGAACTGTCACTCACAGGGAGCACCAGAGCATGAACTGGTAAGACATCTGAAATGTCACTGTTCCCTCACTGACAACCAGATAGAGGATGCCCATCCTAAAATAACTCTTATACTGCATAAGGCCAAAACTGTAGTCATCATGTGTATTCTTTATTTTGATGCTTTAACCTCTCTTTTTTGTTATTCTTATTAAATTTTGTTTGATATCTCTATCTTACTGCTGTTTCTGCACCATAGCAACTCAAAAGAAATGCTGTAATTGGTCTCTAAAAATCCAACATGGCAATTTTCTCAGTGCATGTGGCTGGTTTTTATAAGACTGTTGTTACATTTACATTTTGAAAGTGTGATACCTTTGTCTTTTCTCTGCTTGGGACTAATGTGTTTTCCATTGTCTCTATCCTGGCCTGATAGTAATAGCAGTCCATTCTGCCTTTGCCTAGTGCACACACCTTCTCAATCTCCTGTCCTTTATTGATGTTGTTCCCCTCTGCTATCATTTACAGGGATTCTCTGTCTAAACCCCACCCACCCCCATTACTTCTACAAACAGTAGCAGTAACATTCACCAGCTGTTGTATTTAAGCATTCCTGCTAGAACGACAAACAATTTCAATACACACATCAAGGTGGACACTGGCTGTGTGATGGTTATTCGGTGTGAAATACACAATGGTATCCTCTTCCACAAGGACTATATTATCTCCATGTGAGCTTCATTACTGCAAGATGGAGCTGAATGAAAATGTGCTGATGTGTGTGTGTGTGTGTGTGTGTGTGTGTGTGCATATGAGAGAGACAGAGAGTGTATGTGAAGTTCAATCCACCAAAAGGTCCCCTTGGTGTAATTCTTTCCAAAGGCAGCACTAGCATGCACACTGTGACTTCAGTATAGGTTTATTGGAGTTCTGAGTTAAGTTCGATAACACAATCAGTTATTTTCTCCTCATCATGCTGAGGAGACCATTTCATCCCTCTCCCCTTACTCTAATTCACTACAAGTTTCAATTAAGAGTCATAATTACTTTTCTCCTCGCTTGGTAAAATGAGCCCGTTCATGTTGATAAAAGATGACACTGCCAGTTGTTTCAGAATTTCTATTAAATACACTCCAGAGCCCATTTATTGTTTGCAACTCAAGGATACAAACATGGGGATTACATTAAAGAGTGTGACATCCATGGAATTGCATTTCTCTTGTAATGAAACATGCTAACAAATATTCTGTATGCTTTGCCACAATACTCACAAACTAGTTCATTTTCTATGCAATAAGGCCAAATGATAAAGCGCCATAGTCCATTAATTGTTAATGGTTATATCACATGTAGAGAACTGGAGTGTCTGTTGAATTTATATCTGTATAATAGAAAAACTGTCAGAAGTATTTTAGTCACGACTTCCTTGAGGCCAGTGTGATCTAGATTATGAAGCAAAGAGACAGAACAATCACAAAAATGCACTGTTTTCTAAATTAGGTCTGAATTAATTTCTCTAGTCTTTTCTGCAATTATCCACATACGCCATACATGTAAGTATGTATGAAGTATGTATGAAAATTCAGAAAAAACAACTGGAGATCCAATATACTCATTGCTTCAGACAAAACTTGCAGAATACATAGAGCTTTCCAGTCCTTGAAGTAGGCTTCATGATACAATGAAGGGCCGATGGTTCAAAGTTACCAGAGTCTGAACTCTCTCTTCTCAGTAGGAAACACAAAATTGCCAGCAGCAGCGTAGTGAACAGTGCAAACAGGATGCTTCCATTGATGAAGCCTTCTTGAGGAGACACAGAATGAGCATACTTTTATTGCCAGATGAGAACTCTGACTGTGTGTTTGGATACTGGTACACTGGTGTCTCTGGAGATTTTCATGGCTGGCTCAAAGCGAGATATCGGAGTTGCAAACTCAGCACAATAGCAGCTTGTAGTAAGAAGGAGTAAAAAGCACAAGCAGAAGCAAAATGTTCAGCACAAGCTAACAATGTATTTAAAAGAAATAGCAAATTTATTAGGCTACTTGTAGGGTTAAACAGTGTATTGTAATTATAAATATAGTATGTTGTATGCACACCTGGCATTTATCTGCTGTTCTTTCCTTCTATCATCTGCCTGGTGCTGATGAGTTATTAAAATAAAACTGAATGCTTGAGAAAACTGTCACCATGCCTCTGTCCTTCTTTGAACTAACTTAACTCTTACACATACAGAAAGAAGTGTACACGGAGCTGTAGTCTAACTGATACTCCACATTCAGAGTTTAAGGGGGTTGTTTTTTTTACCTGTTTCCAATGCTAGAAACCTATAACATCCAATACTCAAAAACTTTGAACACTCAGTACATTTAGAGGTCCAGACTCGCGAAAATAACACTCAAATCTCCTGGTAGTGTTGTAAACTGCTGTACGTGCAATGCAAAAAAAAAAAAAAAAAATGACATAGCAACAGTAACTAAGAGGGACAGGGCTGAGCTAACAGTCAGCTGAAATCCTTATTTGATTAATTCAATATAGTGGTACAATAAGAGACAGGAACAGGTAAGCTACAGCTATGAAATGTTAACCTGAGAGATCATTATTAATTTCTTAAATGCAAAGATGGGCCAGGGTGCACAACACTGTGCAGGTACAAATTATGATTATGATGGTCACTGTTGATAATATTAACATTAACAAGTGTGTTTCATTTACATAGAAATCTGTTCTTATCATTTGGGACTATATGGCATGCGTTTTGACAGCAGCCAAGACATTAAAATGTTTCTGTCAATTCTCTCGCTTTTATACATTGCATGGTGGCATATAGAACAAAGAGTAAATGGTAACCTGCAGTTCTTTTGAGAAATGTTTTTCTGTGTCCCTGTGGGTCTGTCTGTGACAGTTAAAAAGAAGTTCTCCAACTCCCCAGCTCAAACTAAGGTCATTAAAAAGTGTTGCCTTTGCTCTGAGCTTAGAGGCAGAAAAAAATGCAGCATTATTTTGGAAAGATGACTGTAGGGGCAAAACAGTTTTTCTTTTTAGGTGTTTTGAATTTGCAAAGTGAATTTGGTTCCTCTCAAAATTCTTAAGACATTCACAACAGATGTACCAAATGTTTCAAATGTGGTGCACTTTGTAATAATGATTCCTGCTCTGTCATTCTTGCTGCATGAGCCATTTTTAAAAAAGCTTATCTCATCTAATTTCCAACCCTGGCCTGATGTGAACCTGAAATTGCAAAGTAACATTACTAACACTGGTTTGATCAGCTCTATAAAAATGTATACCTGCTTTTGAAAACTTGGTGGGTACGTATGGCATAAAATAAGATGTTATTGTGGATTAATATTTACCTGTGAATCTTACTTAAATATAACACTGTCTATGTCTTTTACTGATGATGGTAAAACTGCAAATATTGATTTCAAATATCAGTTTCTCATTATTGTTATTGAGCAGTATAACAAGAGGAGGTGTGGTTTGGTAGTTTGGTTATGGTTAGTCTGATGATATATTTGTTATTTCCCTGTTTCAATGATATCTCAAAGTGCTTTGGTCAAGATTTATTGTGTTACACCCTAAATTGGGTGCTTAAATGCAGGCTGTGAATCAGTCAGTGACATATAGAAAAGTACTACGAGCTACGCTTAAAGATTCTTGGCTAAACTCTAATATAAATTTGCCCTTTTCCAAGCAGCCATTCACAGGCCATCTCACTACATCTGTGGAATGACAGAGAAAGGTCTTTTTTATTGATATGGAGCATCGTGTGTCCTCCTTTCCTTGAGGCAGAGTTGGCATAGGCCTGTGTGACTCATTAATCTGTTAGATTGGAACAGTCAGAACATTCGAAAGCCATGTCCCCTTCTCCCGCAGTGCGATTCCTTTGATGAAACAGCTTCTTGGGATCCAGAGGGGGCAAGAAAGGCTATAACTTATGTTTTCAATTACAAGGATATTCCATTTCACAAGGTGCACATTGCATGCTGCATCTGTCTGTGCTATTTGCATGAACATCCTCTTGTTTCATTTGTCACAATCAGACCCAAATCAGCAAGGAGACTTGGATCGGCTATGTCCCCACTTTAGGTTTGCAGCCTGTCACCCAGCCTCTGACTAAAAATATTATGTTTTCATTGGTTTGTTTTAATTGTGTGTGTGCGTGTGTGTGTGTGTGTGGCTTATTTCCTAGAATTTCCCCCAATTAGGAATGCCTAAGCCATATGGTCTATGGTCTAGATATGGTTCTAACTGCTAACCCCATCTTTGACCTGAGTAAGGTGTGTTGTTACACACCCTTCACCAAGAAGGTGTAACATACAGTAGGTTTGTGCTTTCACCCCAAAATCCCAAGAACTGCCGCATCTATGTCCTAAATAACTAAAAGGACCAGTAATCTTTCTCCCTCACTGGTGCATCAATGAGGATGTCAACCTATATTTGTTGGAACATTCAACCAATCTGAAAGGTACAGTTAGTTAAGTGTAGCCCCGCAGAGGCAAGAACATATTTACTTCATCAGTTCAAATTCAAAGCAGTGCAGCCTTGATAGACAATATTACACAAGAAATGTTGAGTTTAAACAGTTCCTTTTGAAATGAAATCAAGAAACCACAAACAATGACTGAGCAAGCTTCTATGACAAAACTCCAATAACAAGGAATCACAGACACATTTGACTTTGCAGTTGAATACAACAGCCTCCCATCCCACATAACAGAAGTTGGAGATAAGAGGGAAATGACTTCAGCAAACAGGTCAGTGGGTTTAATCCTCATCTCTGAAAGTCCAACAATCATGCCACATCCCACTCCAGCAGGGTCCAGTCCTAAGTAATGATGTCAGTGTCCAGCCATCTCTCATCTGTTGGCAGACCTAGGCTGGTTATAGCATTGTTCCATAAGTTAGAGACACTGCCTTGTGGAGTTGGAATCAGTGGAAACATTGTCATCCTACATCACAAACTGGATGCAGTGATTCATTTTGATGCCAGTGTATTTCATCTGAGGTCAAAATTAATGGTAGGTTATACTAGCACACATATACTGTATGTAAACTTCTGTGATGCTCTGTGGAGGAGTCCAGCCTATAGAGTTCACACAAGGCACATCACAAGGCATACAGTAGGCTGTCTGAAAAATAACTTATTGATTGATCCTGGCTTTTGGCCATTTGGGCCAGTCCGCTAAAAATGCACCCACAGCACAAACCACAACAATCTCATATTTCTCTCAAGTGCTCTTGTTTGCTTAGAGGCATAACCTCAATTTGCATTTTTGCCATTGCCCAAGGTTGAGATGCTGGCCAAAAAGGCATAAAAAGGCGAGGAAGTTGGAAATTAACAACTGATTGCCCGATATGTGGAGAAGACTGCCAATGTGGCTTGTTCTCCGAGCCTGTCCCTGAGCTGATTTTCTCCCTGGATGGTCAGTATTCTGAGCTTCTCCAAGTTTTCATATGGTCTTTATCCAAACCTTAGCGATACCCATGAATGATTTCAAATTCCAACTGCCTTCTGCTGCTAGAACAGAGAAGTCAGTCATGTAGTCTGGTGTAGTTGTTCTGTGCTGTCGAAGAGCATTAAGTCTTCTGTCAGCTTCACACATTGTCACAGGATGGTCAAAATCCCACTTGAATGCTTGACAAAGTGGGACTTGACGTTCCCATATGTCTGCAGCACATGTCAAGGCTCCTACAGACAGAAATGGCGTATCCTGATTGTCTAAGAGGAATCTCAACTACTGGCCTTTGAAAATAAGGTCTCACTTCACTTAGAAACTCCAAATTCGGGGACTGGTATGCATATATGCAGACTCAGAAGTGGGACTGTAGTGGCTGGACTAGCAGCCACAAAAGATGGCAATGCAGTGGCTGGACTCTTTGCTGGCTCTTCTAGGTATCTGATGGGTGGTAAGGAACTGCTGCACTATGGTGGCCAGCCATTCTCAAAACTGTCTTGCACCCCAAACCGTGACACTCAGCTCTGAGCACTGGGTGTCTGCTGGGTCCATTAATGTCTGATTGTTGCTGTTGCTGTGACACTGGCTCAAGGACAGAAAGAGGTAAGTGGCTAGCAGTATTTCAAAAAGGTTACCTTAAAACCTTTAAAAGAATAAGAAAGAAAAAGAAGAAGAAAACAACACATACCCCTAATGTGTGTTGCAAAGATAATAGAAAATTAAACTACACTTAATCTAAGGCTTAGCTTTTATACACACAGACAACAAAACAAGCAAGACAAGGCAGGTTATTCAGAAGATACTAGAAAGGTATTGTCTAGCAGCTTCTAAGACTCTACAGTGGGAAACACAGCATCAACAACATATATTTTGGTGCAAGAAATAATTCAGTGATTACATAACCTTACTTTGGAGAAATGTGTCAAACCACATAAGTAAACACTGTAAATGGTCTGTACCTTTGCCAAGTGAAGCAGCAGTGTGTGCTTTTTAGTGCTGTCCAATACTGTTAATTAAAAAATGTTTGATATTTGTAGTGCAGTGTGGCTGCAAAGAAGCTTTGACGCCTTGCGTTTTTGACAGTGGTTAGTTGTGCTATGCTTGTATCTTGCACTCTTCTATCTAATATATTTGATCTATTGCAAAAGAGCGTAATGAATTCTTAGATGATCAAATAGGAATACGGAGTGGCCATGTCTCAATAGAGATGAGTTAGAGATGAATAGAGATGAGATTGGGAGGCCTGTTGAAATGCACAGAACTATGCTGTGTGCAGACAGAGCAGACTAGACTTATGCAGCTATGTATACTAATGCCACTGAGTTCCCCAAATAATAGTAGCGGAGGAAGGGTTAGGAAAATCCAAAAACTTACTGCGAAAACATTGTTTTGTCCTGCCTGCTGCATTGACTTCTGTGCCCGAAATGACAACATGGATGACCACTGGTGTCTTGTGGAGCAACAGCTGCCCTCCCTCAACGCCTCACAAAATCCTTGTAGTTGTTTTTCTGTGTCCCTATAAATAAAGAATAAGTGTGTTAAAGATTTTTCACAGCGCCACAGGGTCGACCACAAATAAATCATTAACTCATTTCACAGGGAGCAAAAACAGATCCCCATATTTGCAGAGAGGTGGTTTATCTATTACAATGTGATAGAGAGTAAAAGCCCATGTTGAGCAACAAGCATTATTGCTATTGTCCTCCTTTGTTGTTCATTCATAAACTTATTCGAACATCAATTTAATGGCCTCAAGTCTCAGGTTTCTACAATATGTCACTCAGGCTACAATACATATTTTTAAAATACTTAATAACAAGTATCCTGCATATGCCATTCTCATATGCTCCCGATATTGTTTTGATGGAAGTCATGATGTGGAAGTAATTTGTTGTTCGAAAGGAGATTAGGCTCCACTATTTGACAGGTGAATCAATGTGGACTCAGGACAACCCCCTACCCTCCTGCACCATCTTCCCACACCTAACCATCTTCATTTCTAGTATTTACCATTTATCTTCGGTCTGTCTATGGATTCCCGACAAGTCCATTAAGCAAGAGACACCTTAATGGCTCTCTGCTGATGATGGAGAATCCCTTGTCTGATGAGAAAGGTGAAAAAGACTAAAAGTGTAACATCATTTTGACCTTTGGGTCTATATTCAGTCACAGAGATGGGTGGGTGAGGTGGATTGGCATCATCATTCTCCCAAATCCCTGAGCTGTCAGAGATGAGCTGACGTAAGTTTGAAAAGGATCTGAGTTTGTTCTGATTTGCTTCTAAATAGTTCTGTTAATGCTGTATGAGACAACAGAGAGCAAAACACAGTTTTATACCAGCCAACACAATCTCTTTGTAGACTTGTTGGTCATTCCAAGTCCCTATCCTCTAACTGCAACAGTGAGGTGGATTGGTTTACCTAAAAATATTTTCCAAGATGTAATAAAAAGATGCTATAGGGAGACAAGATGACACTATGAAAAACCTTGAGTAAAGACCATGAACGAGGACAGAAAAGTAAAGATACAAATAGGAGGAAAGTAGTAAAAGAAAAGCACGGGGGACTAGACAAGAGAAAACAAAGGAGAAAGCTGAATATGGACAAAGGAGGCCCATGGTAGCTCAACTGGCAGGAGCCAAGAGCCACGGCTGAGTACTCTCCACTAAAGATAACAACATCACCCCAGCTTGATTACAGGCCCCAGTGATGGGCTGTAGGCCCAGGCAGAGATTAACACTGGCGTTCAGGTCTTTCTGGGACCTTGTCCCAGCGCTAACACTTACAGACTGAGATCTCTACGGGAGCACACAGTAGAAGCCAGACCGCCTGTCCAATGAAGACTAAATGATCAGGTAATCTGGTTTACACGGCTGCTAAATGGCAAAGAGCTCCATTGTGGTTGATAGTTGCCAAAGGTTACCCCTGCTGCTCCCTGTTATAATATGGAACTGTGGAGATAAAATGAATCAGTTAAGCTCAAATGCGCAGAACTGAATACAAATATAAAACTGTGGGGATGAGATTTTTCTGTGATGACTTATCTATAATGTACCAGCATGTTTTTATGTAGCCTACACCCTCCACCCCCAACCCCCCAACACATACACACAATACATACAAAACATTAATCAAAATATTACCTTAAATCCTGCCTAACTTTTTTTATGGAAATAAGACTTATTTCAGCAATGGGCCAACACACACTTTGAATAATACAGAAGCTACTGTACAGCCACATGCCTCAGAAGAAACAAGTTTGTTAAGATATGCATAAGAATGGAAGTATATCAGCAGTTACAGGCAAAGAGCTCACTGAAGTGTAACCTCGAGAAGATGAAACATAAGAGAAAGATTATCTCTCCTACATTACAATGTGTTAAATATATCATACATTTTCCAACATAGATCAGTTTACAAAAACTGAACACATACACTGTGTTGTGTGTGTGCTGAATCTGCCTCATGAAAATGATCCATTTCAAATGTCAGGTAATATCCCAACCTCAGGGTGAGTTAACACCGCGGAACTGTAGTGGTATCAACTACATTACACTCACCTCTCTGAACTCACTCCACACAGCACAGCAATGCCAGCTGAAGAGCTGACCTGAAACACATTACCTCAGTAATGGTACAGCTGTAACTGATGGCCGCAGTTGTTGGCAGGCACTCCACATTCTGCAAACTCTGCACTCACTAGGACCCTGTGACCATTAAAGTTAAATATGCACTGTCTCACATGGTTCACGACTCAAATAAGATCCAATTCAAGTGGCCAAGAGATAGCATTTAAGTTTAAGTGTGGAGCCCTGCTGTGGGATATATCACATTATGTTATATTTCATGTTGTACACAGAATGTATTAGTGTAGGCAACCCAGAACAGACTTACAAACAGATCCTGGTGACAGAATCATTAATCAAAAACAAACATTAATTCCATCAGCTAACAATAACCAACCCTGTCTCTTACAAAATAAAGATGTATACTACTAATTTGGTTTGCCAAATATGTTTTGGAGGAAATACAACTGCTGCCTGGATTACATTCACTGGTAACATTTTTTCCAAATGAAGAAATGTAACATCCTAAAAAATACATAAGTGAGAGGATAGAGGGGAGGTGATAGGGGAGTTTGCACCCAGTGCTGCCAGGTTTACTCTACTGAAACACAGGATTTAGGATAGGGAAAGACTGAGGTTTGAATGTGAGTGAGTTACCTGAACATAACTGTAAAATTGTTAATCATGTTTTATTTGTCAGGAGTGAATGTTGTAGCAAAAAATTATGAATACACAGAGATAGTTTTGCAGATGCAGTTTGCATACATTCAGTATAAAAGTTTCTTTTTTATAGTGATATGTTACATAATCCTGATAGAATAGTATTTTCCTATGATACTCACTGTATTTACTTATAGAGATATATATGAACATGATTTGTAAGGAGCAGAATTGTACACCAGAAGCAACAATGGAAACAGAAATAAAAGCAGTGGCAACAACTAAGGTAATTTTTGTAATGATTGATCCATCTGTTCTCGATACGAATTATCCAGTTTAGGGTTGCATGCATTAAACAATCACTTAAAACATAAAAGCTACAATTTCTTAAATGAGATTAGGATTTTTAATAGATTCAGCCAGGTTGCATTGTTACTGGACATTCACAAGCTGATATCTGAATGAATATACTTCTTCTATGTTTTATACTACATCTTTCTTCGCTGTATGGCTGAGAAAAAGTGTCTCAATATTGACTATTGAGCAAACCCAGGCTAGAGTTCAAATGTTCAATACTACTGACACATGACATTTCCAGATACCGGATGGATTACTTTAAATATTTAATGTGTTCAAATTGGAGGCATGCATGGAAATGAAATCATGAATACACTTATCTTAAACTCAAATCTGGTTTGCCTTAGATCAACAAGCATGACCCACTGGGGGAGAACAGGGGGGGAGCTCACGCTTATTCAGTGTGCATGAGACTTATTCATTTCTTTTAGTGCAGAATACACGGTTCAGTACTTGTTGTCTATTGCTTGTGATGCTGGTTGTGTCTGAGTGTCTGAGTATGTGCTTTGCTTCCAGAATGGGTTCACATATTTCTGTGTGCATGTCAGTGTCTGTGTATTGGCTCTGAGGAAAAGACTCAGCAGACAGTGACTGAGGCGCCTCTCCTCTGAGAATATAGTAGCTAATAGCAATCCCAGTCCTTGAGTTTTGAGGTTATCCCATTCAATCACTCGTCTTCACTTCAGCAGACACATTACTGGGCTGCAAAGAGACCCTGGTACTGTGGTATGGCAAGCAATAGGATCTGATGCTGCTGAATAGACCTTGCACAGAGCACTTTGTTCCTACTGTTTGTGTTCAGTTAAAACCTAAGGTAATAATCCTGCTGAAAAGGATTATTAATTGAAGATCGGATGTGTGTTTTGAGGCTTCAAACATTCACATCAGTCATTCTAAAAAAGCAGAATGAGACGGCTATGTGGAAAGCAGGCTGTAATGTTGTGCCATCTGTGCTCTGAGCCAAAGGGAGACTCATCCTATTCACACTGCTGTGATTTCCTCTGCATCCCAGCCCAAGGTGACTGACACTTACACAGTGGCAGTGCAGCATGCTCAGAGAGCCATAGCTTAGTTTCTGACAGTAGGCACAAAGGTTTTGACAGGACATGACCCCACTGAGAATGTAACGTCATGCTTGCACCAAGGAATCAAGTTATGTCTTTTATACTAGAATTTTTAAGACTTCAAAGAAATCAAAGTAATCAACATTTGGCAAACAAATTCAAACTAATGGGATTTTGTTTTTTATTTTTAAGCCTTAGCTGGAATTTTAATGATCCTCACTGTGTTTCCCTTATTCAAACAAAGATCAATTCATTTTTGGACCTATCTTTGAAAACAGTAGTCAAAAGCGCTACTGCCTGAAGGCACATCACAACCAATGTATAATATAAAAATAATGGTACAAGCCCCAGAAGTGTTTATGTATCATGATTAAAAATATACCCCTTGACAGCATTCAGCTTTTGGGGGAATCCATAATGCTGTTAAGTTTGTATTCCTCTCAGAACGTGGAAGTTAGCAAGCTAGGCTTATTAGCTTTCACCAATTCCTACAAAACTTTCGTTATTTTAACACCCGCTGCTCTTACACACTAGGTGAGGTGTTGAGCCGTTTTCACATATGAATCGGGACATTGAGATTGTTTGTGGTGGGTTTCTTCTCACCTGCTGGAAATGTTCCGTTTGGTTTAGACGAGGGGTGGTGCCAGGGTAGAGTGTAGCTTGAGGCAGTACATAGATGTCATCAGTACACAGGTAATGTCCATTTAATGTCCGGTCCAATAGATTCAGACCTTTGTCTAACTTTAGCTGTCTCTCTTTCAAAGGTTCAAATGACAAATGACCAGAGTCAAAACTCACAAGAAGTGGGGTAGCTGTTAATTCTGCAATTTACGCACTCCCGATGTCACGTCGAGATTGGAATCACGTCATGGAGTCACGTCATGGAGTCACGTACGGCATCACAGTGTAATGAACAGTAAAACAGGAGGCTCCCAAATATCAGATGGGACTGAGAAACGGCCAGTAGCGTTAGCTGATTTGTTGATATTTAAATGATCCATGGTAATCAGTTGCAACCAAAAATTCACGCACACTGGAGAAAACAAATGGGCAGGCTTCTTGGCAAAAAAAATCTATCTAAATTCATTTTTCCCCAAAACAAGTAAATAAAAAAGTCAAAACAAACCATACTTTGAATATAGTCCTCTTGTTAGTTATTTTATTTTGTGATACTTTTTGAAAACAAGAGCCCAGACTGGCATAAAATACATTTCATTGAATTTTCTTAGAAAAGGGTTATACTAGGTATAATTTTTCTCTCATATAGTATCACAATAGCTATGTACTGCTCTGCTGATCTACTGATGGTCTTAGTAGAGCCTTCCAATATGGCGATATTGGCTGCTATAGTATTGCAAGGTTTTATGAGCTTTGTGTGACAGCTCTCCTCTATCCTCTCTCTCTGTACCTGCCTGATTCTAACACTGCTTGACACTTCTGCTGATGCATAATTCAGTGAGGAACTAATTACCCTGGCAGCTGGTACAAAGAAATTTCCTCCCTGCCCTACTGTTGCAGCAGCTCCTCATACTTTGTCAACAGAGAATTTCCTGCTGCCGGGCACAGTACCACACACTGCAAAGTAAACTACATCCCTGTTAACCATCCGCTCTTTGAATGAAAGTGAAATTGAATTGCTTTCAGGATTACTTGGATGAACACTGTGACAAGCGAGAAATCTACATGTGAGACACAGATGAATTCATGGCTGTCTCCACCTACAAAGTGTGATCAAAATAAAGGATACGCTGTAGTAGTTGCTCAGTATCAGTGGGTTTATTCTTGTCTGATTGTATCTTAGAGGATGATATGAACGCAAATCAAACCAAACAGACAGAATTCTTGCATCAACCTGTTGAAGATGGAAGATTAAAATATTTTTTGAGCGTTGTTTCAGATTTTCCAGAAAAGCTTAATTGGGTTTGCATCTGTTTTTTTTTTTTTCTGTGTAGATCAAACAGCTGTGGTGCCACTTGAAGAACATACTGAAGTGCTGTCAGTCAATATATTAGCAGTGATTATACCTTGTCTTCTTCCAAAAATATTCAACCAAAAAGAAGAGGTTTCTGCAGCTGGTCTTTCCTTTTTCAAACTACTGTAGTTATTAAAATTGTTCACCGTTTATATGAATTCACTTCTTTGACATCGTAGAGGCTAGAATGTGGGGCGAGGATTTTAAAGTCTGTGTATTTCCTCCCAACTACAAAACATCCTCAAGCCAGAGGACCCCTGGAGCTAATGCCACAGCAGTTATAACTGCAAGGTTCATGGTCTTTATAATCAGGCAGCTCATTTGGATATGCATCAGTCATGCTCCAGGCAACTGTTTAGAAACACTTCTCCTCCTCTGTGAAAAATGCATCATTTTAGTTTAACATTCAAATTAGGTAGTTTTCTCAAAACACAAGCAGAACTGACAAAACATTTTTTTAAATCAGTATTCTTTTTTAAACAAATAGTCATATAAATTTCTTTTTTAATCACATATTTGCAATATTAATTGTTGAATAACTGCTAGTTAATATTGAAGCCATGCTATCCCACTTTAAATGATTAGTAAATAAATATACTGTATATATGAGTTACCCATGTGTCTCCAAAGATAAAATATGACATATATTGATTCTTAATGCTACATTAAGTTAGTGCATAATGTGGTAAATAGCATTTGGGATATGCTGTGAGGGAGAATGCATTGCACTGATTTGAGTTTGATAGATAACTTATTCAAATGTAGATATAATTAGAGTTCATATATTTCAAAACAGTATCGCCTCAAGATCCCCAAAGAGCCTATGCAGCAGCACTGCCCTCTGTGAATTTAAACATTAATAACTCTGTCAGTTGGTAAGCCAAAATCAAATGGAGAGCGTATTAGTCATTAGAAGTCACAGAAGTTATTTCCTATCTAGACATAACAATAATTTATTATGTGAAAATGAAATTGGTGAAAAGCGGCTCTGAAGTCTGAGTTTGTCTGCACTTTCTTTGCCTATTTTCACCCTAGCAAATATTTCTTATTCTCTGGCTTTTACTG
Source organism: Lates calcarifer (assembly GCF_001640805.2). Taxonomy (NCBI): domain Eukaryota; kingdom Metazoa; phylum Chordata; class Actinopteri; family Centropomidae; genus Lates; species Lates calcarifer. The sequence goes on from NC_066848.1 coordinate 5,744,553, forward strand.
TTTTCACATCACCAAAATGTTGATGAGACTACCTCTCACTCTGAATTGACTTTGTGATGATATGATCATCTTATATGAACATGTGGCTTTGAGGCTGAATTCGGGCACAGTGGTACGTTGAGCTAAATGTTAACATCAACATGCTAACATGCTCACAATGGCAGTGGTATTATGCTAAGATCATAATTTATCCAATATCTAGGACATAATTTTATGTTGGACAAATTATGACCTGATGATTATATTAGATAAAGTTAAGTGATGACACAAATCATTAGGATTTATTATCTGGACACTGTTGATATTCATATCAAATGTAATGGCAATCTATCCAATAGTTGTCAAGATATTTCATTCTGAAAGTGGTGAACATTTTTTTTTTTTTTAATGTGATAATGACATTGAGACAAGCCCCAGTATCACTAGTACATTTGGTCTTAACATCACTGATGTTAAAGTCTGTGTGAGATATGAACATTTTAATTTATCTTGTTAGAATGTGGTGTAGAAACTATATTCAGTCATTAAGAGAATTCATCTCAGAGGCTCAAACTTTGCATGCTCATTTTATTGGGCAATAAGACAAAAAATAAGACAGACAGAAGGTCAAGAAGTGAGAGGGGATGATGAGTGTATGATAACAGTCTGAGAACAGATGGGAGTGCACGGGCTTGTGGTTGACTGTGGAGGTTAATTGTTTATTTGCTCCAGTGGCTGTGGTCTGTTTAGATTATTGTTATCAGGAGGGATTGAAAATTCGGCAGCCGAGGCCTTTAAGAGCCTGGCTATCTGCAGGCCGAGCATATTGCAATATCTACAAATATGAAAGGATGGATGCTATTAGAGGCCCAGTGTGATACTTTGAGACACCAGAGGCATTGGCAAGTGTGACACGGAAAGAGTGTGATGCTTTCATTTTCTGGCAAAGAGATTTTGACTGGGTGTAGACCTGCAGGCTTGGAGCAATGATGTGATGAGAGTGACAGTTGACAGTTTGTGGAGCATGTGGGTTTTGCTTGCCTTTACAAAGTGTAACAGTGTCCAGTAAAGTTTATAACAGTATAGATGGAGGAAGATGATCTATAGCCTGATGGAAAAACTTTCAGACATTCATAATAAGCAAAAACCTTGTTCGCTTTGTCAGATTAGAGTTGTTCATTTTAAATCAACATTAGCACAATGGCAATAACATAGATTTAAGTAATCTACATGATTTTGTGCGTGTGTGTATGTGTGTCTTTAAACATCTCTCTCAATAGTAAACCCCCATCCTGTTGTTTTCCATTGCTGTAATGATGCTATGTCTAAAAAAAATATCACAAGGAGCACTGCTAAATATGTCAAAATTGCATCATCCTGGCAATAGATATTTACAATTACTTGTCAGTGCACAAATCATGGCGTTATTTCAACACATACCTGCTAGTTGCATAAGATTGTCAAGCAAGTAGCATGTTTGCCTCAAAATAGAGTTGTAGTAGTACTGTCAGTTGAGCCTGGCTCATAACTCTGCATGACAGTGTCACATTTTGAGTAGATCACTAGAATCCAATTAATCCTGGTTATATCCTCATAAAGCCCTCCTGCTATTTCATCTAATGAAGGCAGGCAGCCTCATCATTTCCTCCCCACCCTGAACGGTGTTCTCATGACAACAGGCTGCCCATCCAATACCGCCAACTGCTTTGTTGCCGTTAGCTGTGGTGCATTTCAGGCTCTCACGTTTCCCTTAAAGGCTCACAATAGCAGGCAAGGAGATCAAAACAGTCCACCGGTATGGTATGGTATTTATTAGGATAGATGCTTTGAGCATATGGATGTGAATCTTGATTTTGTTGAAACAAACAAAAGCCTGGGTGAAGCCTCCTGACTATGAGCATTAATCGCTGATAATTGGGGTTATCCTCAACGCCATAAATATTCTTAACCGCTCAATGTCTCGCTCAAGATGAAAGGGTTTAAACCTACTTTATATACTCTCTTTCCTCTGGATGGTAGATGAGCTTAGTAAACAAAAGGACATTAAGCCCATCTTGTGCACTCCATGTGTCTGCTGGACCAGATTAGCCAGTCCCTGCCTCTCAGCAGAAGATGGGCCCAGATGCAGAGCTTCTTGTTCTCATAGAGTGAGCTAAGAGGCAACACATCATTTGACAAGGACAAAAAGCCTTTAAGAGAACAAGGTCATTTCCAATCAAAGTGAAGCACAGTGTTAAAGTAGAGACATGCAGAGTGGAAACTACCCAGGCAGACCTTTCAAATGAAGTTCTCCACTACTTCATTGATATCTCAGCAGAGGAGGAGGGCTCAGTGTTGTTTTGACACATACAGTATCAGATATGACTGGCTGCTAGCTAATAAATCTTTAGAATTTGAGAGGCTTCCTATAAAAAGTGTTCCTCCAGAGTGAAAGCGAGCATTTTCTTCAGCACCACTGACAGAATACTGACAGTTCTGCATGAGCTGTTTATGAAGCCCACTCTGCCTCTGTGGAGTGAAAGCTTTTACAGGGACATATCCACTCCATTAAGGCATGACCATGACATCCCTGAAGGACGTCCAAGGACAGTCAAGTTGCTTCAACTCCTTAAGCCTCCTCTTGCTTTCTCTCCTGTACAACCACACACACGTGTGTATGATTGTCTTTGTTTTCTATCTACTTCTGTATCGACAGTGGCACTGAAGGACACACGTGTTTGTGAAAAAACAAAGATCACAGTTGTTTAGCTTTCATGAAACTGAACAATTAAAAAATATGTATGCACCCTGTGTTGATGTCACTCTGCATCTCATCAGTATCAGTGCAGGGGAGCTGCAGCACTTACCATGCATGCAACCATCCTATATACATAATTCAAGATCACATCCACTATCCATCTGAATGTCCCTCAGTTGTAATATCCATTGCGCTAATGCACCCTTATTCAAACCTCATCTTCTCTCATGGCCTTTTCCCTGTAGCCACACACAAGTCTAAGCTTTGCACTGTCAGCTTAAAGCAGGATCACACAAGACTGTCATTGTGGATATGTGATCAAAGCATTTTGCGCTAGGCCCAGATGCACCATGCCAATAGCATACCTTCAGTGTGACTTTACAGTGAAAGACCTCAGAACAGCAGGGGAATGCCAAATCCTACTCATTCATAATACAGTAGATGGCCTCTTAACAATTACCAGCAGGCTGCTGATCTTCTAGGACAGGCAGAGCAGGAGCACAGAGGTTAGGATGAGAAACATAAATAATGCAATCCATAACAATATTAACAAATTGCTCACCCTATATGTATATGTTCCACATGAAACAGTGTATATTTACAACTAAAGGGCAGATAAAGTATGATATCAGTGTGTTTAAACCTGGATTGTGCAGTATTCAAAATAACTATTCATGTGCAGGTGTACTGTATAGAACGCAACTCTGCCTTACTACACGAGTGCTAATTTGAGCAGGAAAACCTGAGCGCTGGCCCATATCGAACATATGGAGACCAGGAAATTATTTGTGCAAATCACACCCTATAAAAAGAAAAACTAATAAAGGGGGCTTAGTGAAGCAAGCTCCATTTTACAGTACATTACACCTTGAGACAGTGACAGAGAGAGCACGAGAGATAGGGTAGAGTTAGGCAATTGTGTTGTCGATGAATGTACCCAACTTCCTTACTTCATCATTTATCTTGTTCCAAGTGGCGAACACAGACTCTACTCCTGCAAGCCTGCAAGAGCAACTGATAAGTCTCCACATGCAGTATACTATGCCTTACTTCTCCTTTTGATAACAGACGATGGTAGAAAATAAATAACTCTACTACTGTCATGTCTATGTTGACTATAGCAGAGAGCACATTTTTGGCTTGATTACCTGCTATATTTACAATTTCTCTTTGCAGTACCTGGACACTGGTGAGCCTTGACCCAAAGGTCAAGTCATCAAGCACATGGTGGAGTGCTATAAGGAAATGTCCCTGCTGGTTTTAAAAGATCTCCACACCAGCATTTCTTGAGAATAACTAGACACCACATCCAGACCTTGAAATCAAAGGAAAGCTAAAATGTATGTGCATATGTTTACATGCAAACAGAAACCTTGACTTCACTCGGAACTTTGCCTCTGTAACTAACACTGGTTGATTAATGGAGGTACCCAGTCTTGCCCGAGGAGGAGATAAGCAGCCTATCGCTGCTCTAAAGCCTTTCCACATGACCTTGAGAGAGCACTGTAAATGGTAATAGACCTAGGGCTGTTATTAGCTCAGCCCTCTCTCATTTGGCCCAACTCCAATGTCAAAACTACTGTCTGTTTAAATCCACATTTGCAACCTGAAGAGCCAGCAGTCAAGGAATCACACTGGAAAAGAGCTTGAAAATTCAATCTCACTCATAAATACATGAACAGATGATTTATAAAGAGTCAGTTCACACAACACACAAAAGAAAAAAAAATATTTCTTTCTTCTTACACAGAATGTAATGTCTCCATCCAGATAGTTTCAATAAGACATGGCAGGGGTTGGAGATGTTTTGATTTCTTAGGATATTTGAAAAACTTTCACCTAGGTTTTCTCTCTCTCTCTCTGTCCGTCTCTCCCTCTCTTAACCAAAGTTAAGCAGTAAAGTAATTATACTTTCCATGTTGCCAGGCTATCCAGCAAAGGCCTCTGGAAATAACAACTACCAGCCAGGAAACAGCCTGGCTCATAATCTGCTGTAGTAAAATGCAAGTTGTCATTTTTTTAGACTTTTGTTTTTGTGGGAATTCAAAAAACAAGATATAACTCTATATATAACTCTACTCTATTAATTTTACTTATGAAAATTAAAGACCTTCAGAGGTGCTGGTAGGCAGATTTTGTTCTCTTCAGAGAGAATCAGGTTAGCTGTTTCCAGTCTTTGTGCCAGGCTAATTATTTTTGTGCCTAAACCTAACCAAACCTTTAATGTAGCATTGTCAAATCATAAAGGTGTTAGTTATTTATTTTTCACCAGTGATTTTTAACAGTTTAACTGTGACCCATCTCCTGTCGCCATGGGGGTGCTATTTCAGGAAACACTTCTATACATTATACCAGAGTGTGGGAGCAAATGACCTATATAGTTGTTGAGGCTGAATGCCATCCAAAATTTACAAAGGCTCTGACTGCACACACAAACCATACATCTGGCCATAAGCCTGCAAACTGTTCCTATGAAATAAAAGTAAATACACACTGGGATGACTCAAACTATGTAACAGAAAAGATTGGATTTGATATTTTTGGTTGAACTCACCCTTTATGCAGCAAATGTACTTTGTATCTCATTATACTGTGACTGAATATCATTGTCTCTGGCATATTCTGCACAGCAGTACACCCTAAAGTGTTTCACCTGCTTTTTCACAGATACTCTAACTAACACTAATAAGACACTGCATTATGTGTTTTTTATGTAATTGTTAGGAGCTGCCTCAGCAGGAGAGCTAAGACTGCTTCACAGCATTATCAGCCCACTTTGAAAACTCAAATGAACTCATTTTCTATTGCACATTTAGCTAGCTTAAACAGACAAAGCCTCATTTTACTCAGGGGGCTGTGTGCTTCTTTTTATGTCCTTTAATATTACTTATAAATGGCAAGGAAAGTGTGTTATCTTTATATGACTTGGATTGATCTTAATGGTTTAATAAAATAATAAAATTCAATAAAAAAAAACCCCAGTCTCTGGGACATCCAGTGGACTAGTGGTCAAGGCGCATATCACATTACCACAATGTCCACGGTTCAATTACTAGCCATGGGACCTGTGTTGCATGTCATACCCCTCTTTCTCCCCTTCCCACATTTCCTGTTGGGTGTCAAATAAAGGCACAATGTCCAAAAACTAAACTAAAAAAACCCCTCTGTGTCTGTGATTGTGATTCTAGCAGAGCAGAATATTGCATTGTTACTCAGCTGTCTTGTCTACTGAAAAGGTTTGCCATGCACCCTGGCAGTGCTCTGTTGGCTCCCAACAGCAGAGTGACTGAAAGGTCAGCACGTCTGTTCGTCTCACAGCATGAAACATCAGCAGCAGGGAAATATCACGTGAACAAGCTGTGCTTCACATGTTACACAACAGACACACACAATAGATCATGTAAGGCCTTATCATTAATCACCAAAAGAACAGATAAGAGAGTAAAGTGCCTTAAATGTTAGTGTACACTATCTAAACTGCTGAACGAGTGTATTGCCATACACGTATAAAATGATAAAATCAGAGAATATTCCTCCCGTTGCTGTGACATGCACAGCAACAGAGGTGATTGATTTTTATTTTTTTTTTTTATTTGATAAAAAGTGTGTAATATCTTGATTCTCTTTGACAGATAAGAAATGGTATGGTATTAATAAATGCACCATTGCTTGGGATACACATGTATTTCTATTAAACTGTCAGCATGTAACCTTTCATACACAAAAGCAGACATGTCTGTCACTTTTATGCCACAGACAAAGAACCCTTTGCTCACTGAAGGATCCTCTATGTGTTGCTGCCGCATGTGGGAGAAAGGTCTTGAATAGAATATTCTCACATGTACTCTGTTCTGGGACACACTGTGAATTTAGCTAGAAAGCAGACAGTAACCAATCAATATGCAGTGCAGACAGAGGGTATGAGGCATTTTTGTTGTCTCGACTCTGTCCTCCAGCACATTGGATTAGAAATGAAATGATTACAAGAAGAAACCTGACTTTCATCTTTAATTTCAGGGTGTTTACAACCACCTTGGATTGACACTGTAGGCTTTAAAGAACTTTAAATTCACAACCAACTCCTTGGTCGACCTGTCTGTGCGATTAGGCTCATTTTGCTAAAATTGCTGCATTGCCCTGAAATGGGGTGATAATGTATAAAAACAGCTACAGTTCCTATGCTATTCACCCAATATTGATGTGAACACCTTCAAACGATCTGAGGTGAAACTTTAACCTCATAGTCATCGTTTCATTTCAAATCCAATATGCTGGAGTTGCCAAATCAATAAGAACACATATCACTGTTTTAATGAGACTCAGTGACTCAGTAGCCCTGATGCGTCATTGATATCCATCGAACTACTGTATGTGTTTCAGCACTGGCAAGCCAGTTACTTCACTAAGGGTAGCTCTTAATATTAATGACTAAAACTCAAGCACATTTCAAGCACATGAGAATTATGTGGGGTTATTAAAATGTTTGTTTAGCTGCAATGTTAGATTGCACAAAAAGAGTTTGTGAACTTCAATAACTTCATTGAAAAAATGCCAAAAGTGATCTATAGTACCCCAACAAATTACTTTAAGTTTCACTTCCACAAGGGGCTTAGAGATATTTGACAACATTTTGTGTATAATGAATTAAAAAAGACACATTTAACTGGGGATATTGATGTTTGTACTTGCCACACAAAGGAACTAAGGGAGAACACAGAAGAAGCACATCAACCCTGAGAATAAATTGTCCATGCATCTCCATCTGTTCAACCAATTCCAAGAACTCAGAGAGAAGAGACGACGACACAGTGACATCGGCGACAGGAACCAGAGTAAACGGTTTACGTTTTGAGATTGGCTGATTCTCCCTGACAGAATCGAATTGCCAAGCTGAACAGTCTCTGACTGTAGCTGCGCTCCTGTTTCTTAGTTAAGGGGGATCTTCCTGTTTCTTTTTTGCTCACACAAACAGAACTCTTTACTGGCAGCAAATCCACTCAGCCTGAGCCTCCAGGGACAACCTTTACTTTTAATTACAGTAACTTGATGAGAGCTGTATATGAAGATATATTGGTCATTAAAGTACAAGTAGGACAGAACTTTACACAGAAGTAAAGTGTATTCAAGTTTACAGAATTACATCTGCATGATCTTGCAGCAAAAACGTCTGAGTGCTGTGCCAAGTGTCTGTACTTTGTTCAGTAGAAATGTGAGATTGGGCATTTATAATTATAAAGAAATTTATCTCTGTGCTGTATGTTCATTAAAACATTAATTACACTAATGAGTCTGAATTTGTGCACGAGCTTACAATATAAAACATTAAAATTTTTAAATTACTTCATTACAAAGGAGCGGGTTTCTTTCAGGCCATTAATAAAGCTATTACAAGAATTTCCATCGGCACCTCGGTGCGGAGATGTTCTTATCAGAGCCTCACCCAGCTGGCAAAGGGAGGACAGAGATGTCTGTGTCTATGGCGTGGGCCATGGTGACAGAGGGAAGGAGATGAAAGAGGACAGAGAAGTCGGCCAGAGATACCTCCAGTCTGCCTCGGGCTATGCCCTCAGCTCTGTTCTGATGGCCCCCTACGCTGTCAGACTCCTGCAACCATCATACACATTTCTAATTTCTACTGATTCCCTTTCTCATATTCCTCATGAGGCAAAGTTTTCAGTTTGACTCATGATCTGTGATTCACTTGTAAAATGTGTAATTTTCTTTTCAGTTGTGGACGAGACATCTGGGAACTGCTCATGTATGGTTTTCACTGCTATACAGACAGTTTGGGCAATAGTCTCACCATTAGCCTTTGTTTTGGGGTGTATTTAAAACCTGCACAATCATCTGACCGCTTACCTTTCTTGAACTTACTGACTTATTTTGATAGCTACAACAACAAACAATAAAACCATGTTGTAAAAGATCAGTAGATTTATTCTCTTTTATCTATTAGATTTTGATATTGTTGATATGAACAAGCTTGAAATCTCCTACTCTTTTCCTTTAAAAATCAATTAATTAAGTGAATTCTTACATCGAATTTCAGCTGTAACAAATTCAAATTTAAGAGTGATGATAATATATGTAGTAGAATAATATACGCAGACCTTCAGTCTTCCTGTCCATTGTATAAAAACTTGGTTGAGTAAAATTTCATAAGAGAAGCTTTGGATTGCTAACCTGTCTTTAACAAGTACAAACATTTCCAAATGAATGTAGCTGCCAGATTAATGTTAGCTAATTTAGGCAATCTTAAAATTTACGCCGCATCAGTAACAGCCAACTGAAGCTGCAAGTAAATGTTTTCAGACATTAGCTAACAAATCCTGACTAGCGAGTCAGAAAAAGTGTGAATGAACGTGACGTAGGTTCAGAAAGTGAACAGTCTGCAGAGCCTCTCAGTTGCACTCTGTGGGGGAGGTGAGATTGTGACAGGTGCTTGATAGAGTTAATGAAGGCAGACAAAATAATTTATATGGAATTACAGGGGAGGACACATTGCCCTGTCTCCTCAGAAAATCACACCCACATTCACAGGGAATGATTTTATTCCTAGTGATTAGTAACTTAAAAGCAGGAGTCGGTCAGGTGTGATTTTCAGACTTTCACCGCGGTTGTAAACAACACCTTTCTTAAACTGTCAATCTCATATCAGCTTGCTGGTGAGCGGTACTCCCCAGACCTAAATAACATCAGAGGAGACATATTTGTTTGTGCTCATGCGTCTGTTGGTTCTGCTACAGGGCGCTGGAATTTGGAATATTAACTAATGTTTTGGTGTCGTTCCAGACATCAATTACAGATCATCTGTGCTAATGAGCTTCAGTTTCCTTCTGCTGAGAGAGTGCAGTGTGGAAGGTGTGATGAAAGAACATCAAGAGGCTCAAGGAATTGATTGTGTAATTGAACATAGATATCTGTTTATTTTGCCTAAATCAATATGCTTAATACAGAGGTCTGACTGACTTGCAAATTTGTCCTTTTTCATGCCTGCTCTTAAAGGATTCTACAGAATGAAATGTAAAAGCTGTTTTAATATGCAATGCAACACTCTTAGGACATTGACATACTGGTGTAATGTGCTTTGAAAGCGTGTTTATTTATAATTCACGTCTGTATGTCACTACTGCCCACATATAAATGACATTCTGGCACTCAGGTGAGCATGTAATCCTAACGGAGAGTGGGACACCGTGGTAAATTTTGTCATTTTTCTTTCATATTCTGTCAAACATCAAACAAAAGCATTGTATATTATATTTCACTTGACAGTGGGCTGGACTCTTTCCCATGGACTTAGTGAATTGGCACTGCTTTCTCCCACGTGTCATCTTCCTAAGGCTTTGATGGATCGCTCTTCTTGGTAAACAACAAAGTGTATCAAGGAGCAAAGAGAGGTGAGAGATTGAATACAGTGGGAGGAGCTGATTACCTCTAATCATTCTCATTCTGTGGAGTGAGAGGGCACCATTTCCCAGGGGACCCTGAGACTCCTGTACACTAAATTCAAAATCAAATCTGGTATGTCCTCAAAGGTGGGTGAAGATGGCACTGGGTGGGTGCAAATGTAAGGATAGTCCCCAGACAGTGAGACTGGAGATGTGTGCCTCCATGCCTCCATGTGCAGATTGTAAGTCTCAAAAAGTGATGCCAGGAAAAAAGTTCAATGGTAAAATCCAGAGCAAAGACAACACAAGCTCTGGCAGTGTGCTAAATAATACAGCTAATAATACAACAGAACCAAAATAATCACACTGAGTGGAGTTACTTTTTAACAGCAGATGAGGAGGGGAGCGTGTGCCAGCTGGTCTGGTGATCTTCCAAAATGGGATACCACTTGAATAAAAATTTTCAGCCATCAAATTATCACATTTATAAGGCAAGAAACAGTCAAAGAGTAATTCACTTTGTGTTATTTATTCAACTGCATGAATTCTAAATTTGTGTGTATTTTTCACACTGATTCAAGCTCAGATGTATGATAAATGCAGGTTTCTTTACCTGTTAAAGCTGAACTATTGAACCTAATATAAACTGCAGAATAATGGCTGCAGCTATGGCATATTTCTCCAATTTTCAAAAGATGATAAAACTGTAGTTATACAGTGTGATCTGGAAAGATGTTTTCTTGGAAGTGACTACAGACATGCTGTCAATCTCCCATTTCTAAGATGGATTACAGGCTGATCTGTTATGGACATTGGATATAAAGATATCCTCGGAAAGTGTAAGTAAGACTGAATCTAAAAATACATGTATTGTGTTTGTGTGTTCAGATTAGACTGAGTTATGACTTTTTTTTAAGCAATTTTATTGGTTTATCATACCAGAGCATCTACAAGCCCACACAAATAAATGTAAAACACAGGACATATATAAAAAGTATAAAAGTAGTACAATAAACCATTTAGGTACTATATAACTCCATCCCCCCAACAACAAACCCACTACCCAGTTATCCCTTGTTCTAAGTATATTCTATCCAAGTTTATTCATGTCTGTCTAATAAGGACCGAGGGCCTTGAGTCCTTGAGGTTGAATGAACATATAAAAGCACATGTAGTCCATAGTACAACACAAATGACTAGTACTACTGCTAGTACTAGTAGTAGAAAAGCCAACCTAGAAAGACACAGAAAAATAGTAATTAGTTATGACTGATTTAATCACAAATTGCTGCATTATGGTGATAAGGGTTTTAAAATGGCTTACCTTAATTGTCTCCATAAGCCGTGTGTCACTGCCACTGTTGCTGCTGCAAATGTTGATCATATTGGTAAGCTGGTCAAACAACAATGACTAACTCCCTGTTGTTTTTAGAACCTGTCCCTTTCACCTCACGCAGTATCTTTGCCTCACATCTCTCCCTCTGCACCTCCCATCCAGATTGAAAACATCTAGGATATAACCAAAGCATTCATTGGTGGAAACTGCCCTAATGGTACAAAAAGTAGTCCAAATTTTAACAGCCTGCCCAAATCAGTTTTTACCCACCCAGTTAAAGAAAAAGTAGCTCAGTCTGCCAACACTGTTGGTCCCCCAGCTGGTTAAGCCTGGTCCCTGTGTGCCCTTTGGAACTGAAGTAAGATATTATGAACAACATGCAGTGCTACAATGGAATATTCTGGAGCATTGTGAATGAAACTAAAGATGTATAGTACAATGCGAAAAAACTAGCAGTCTAAGTGAATCATGGTGCATCCAGGGGCTGACTCAGAGGATGGATTTCTTTCTATGTGGCCTGCAAGTGATTCATACTGTGTCACAATCAGTCCATCTGCCCAAAGTGATAATGATTTAAAACAACCAGTAAACGGCTAATCCCATGATGTTGTTGATGCAGGTTAGCCAGACTAGGCAATTTTAAAGATGTTGCTGTATGACTGGAGGCTGTGCATTGTGGTTATCAAATGTGGAGAGCAGTGTTTCTTTTTGAGCACAAATCCAGCATATTGTCTGTGAGAGCTTTTCCTATTTCGAGTGTAGTATACTGCTGGCTTTAGGCACCATACAGCAGTGATCTCCCATGTCTAGGACAGTCTGACAGGCCTTAACCCCTGTGAGTCAAATACATATGAACATTCAAATGCCTCTCAGCAGTCTCTTATATCGCTCTGGATATTGTGTTTAGATATTAGGTACCACTGAATAATCAGATTATACAGAAAAAATAATAATAATAATAATAATTATGGGGTATAACCGACACACTGCATTTACACTATACAAAAAGACATTACAATTCCACATAACACTTGCAATGGATTTCTATGCACTGCATGAATAATTATATTACCTCTGGAGAGGGTACCAAGGATATTTTGTCAGTATTTTTGCAAAGACAACCTTGCTCCAATGCTATTCAAATGATTCAAGGAGTACCAGTCCCTTGATCCTCACCATGGCAGCAGTGTGAATACATGAAAGAAAAAATAATGACCCTGCTTGTTTGCAGGTCTTATTCATACATGTATCAGCTGTTACCACCTTTTTTGCAAAGCCCTGTCAGTACAGATTTCTACAGTATTTGGATACATGCGGTTTCCAAAGACCTCCACACTTATAGGATAAGAAGATCAATTCTGCCCCACCACAAGAGAAAAATGATACAAACATTGATGATGTAATATCAAATCGTGACACATACCCTGACGTTGACATTTTTTTCCTCTCTCACTCAAAGTTTCCATTAATCATGATTAGTGGAGGAGTGGACCATTAACTGCAGCTCTCTCTGTTTGAGATGCCCGTAAGGGTGTCACAGGTCTGACCTGTTTACTGCCTTCGCTGCAGCTCTGTCTTCCATGCCTAACAGAGTTATCCATCTCTCAGCCAGCATCCTGCACCCACTCTCCTATTTTCCTAATGATCACCTCCCCTGAAGCACTAACTCACCATGGAAGGAGGTGTGATCTGCCTCTCTTATTTCATTTTTTCCTCACTGCCTGACTTGCAATTTTCACTTGCTCTGTATATGTCTATATCTATACAAAGTGCTAAATAAAAGATGAAATAAAAACTGAAATTGCATCGATACAATAATGATGTGTGAACAGGATGTTCTCACCTAAAGCAGATGATTCAGGACTGGTGGTTCAGATTAGGTGAAACTATGACTTTGAAAGAATGGATAAATACAGAAAGTGCTCCTCAGACAGGCTTGGTTGTTGCAGGTCCTCTCTCCAGCCTTCACTGACTCCCTCCATGCACCACTGCACAACTGCACAGACGTCTGTGAAAACCCTTTTGTTTGGCACTGTGTCATCCTATTGATTTGTGTGTCTCTCATTCTTGTTCATTGACTCTCTTCTTTTGCTCTTCCTTTGTGAATTTTACCCTCCTCAGTGATAAGTCAATGTGACATGCATGGTTTGGACATGGTGTTCTGCCTGTGTTGAGGTGAAAGGCAAAGCTCAGTAAAGGCAAAGTGGTGCTGGTTGTCTAAGTTGGTTTAGCTTTAAAGCTTTATCTGCATTAAGATGAGTGGTGGTGAACTAAAAGTGTCTGCGCTGCTACAGCCACAGTATAGATGAGCATTTTTGGCTCAAATCAATTTAAAGGCCATTACACTCTCAATTACATAGAAGAAAATGTATAGCTTAATAGATAAATTATCCATTAGAGGATACAGCATTGTTACTGCCATTCTGGTACTTCCTCCTGCAAGTATACTGAACTTTAATCACAGTTAATTGCATATTATAATTACTTCTGCTAGTGTCACATGGTCCACAGTGTGTAAGGTGTGCATGGCTTCCATTCCTGTACAGTTCACATCAAAGTTAAAGGTGTTTTTTCTGCCAGTATTCAGGTGCAGTGTACCTCGGAGTTCCAGTTCAGTGATTTGCTCAGTGTGAAGAAGCTGAGCAAGCAAGAAGCCTGTTATTATCACACCACAGTCACCATGTTGGAAATGGGAAATGCATCACTGATAATTGCTGCGATTTGATTTAATTTTTTTGGAGTTGAATGGGAAAATGTTGAGTGGGAAGATTGTGGCTGCATTTTGCTGCTTGGCTTGTTGAGGACTTGGATATGAGTCACTCATTAAGCCCGTAATGCTTTTCAGACTCTGTGCTCTTAAGCTCAATATGCCCAGAAAGCCCACCAAGATTTGTTCTCGTCTCATTCTCTGATTAGCAGTTCTGTACCAGCAGTCATTTCTTTCTGAAGTGACAAAGAATGAGGGCCATCCATCAGTGGCGTAATAATGTATACATATAGAGGGAGTCAAACAATACACTTGATAATTACAATTACATATATTAATTATGCTAAATGTTTCACGTATGAGTGAGAAATTGTTTTGTGAGTGTTAACACGCCTGCAGAAGAAACACAGCTAATTGTAAATAGTGTGCAGCAGTAATGGTGACACTGATTTGCTCACAACAGATGCTTGTGCTTCGAATGGTCCCTTGATTGTTGCTCCAACACACACACACACACTTGCATTCACCAGAGGCCAGGATACACAGCCTAGAATCCCACAAATAGCTTCTGCTAAATAAACACCAGATGAATGTCATCCTGACTGTTTGCTCTTTATATGAAATTAATTTGGGATTCAGTGTGACATTTAATAATTTGTAGCATGTTATTAGTGTTGTCTTAATATTACAACAATACCTTTGGGAGGAAAAAAAGATTACAGTGTGCAAATGATTACAACTGTGACTATGATTCACTCATTCTCTTACTCAGGAACTTTTAGATTTCTTGATGGATAAATCATAGGGTTGGAATAATGTTGCCTCATGTTTAAATGCCCTCTTTTATTTAAATACTGATGTAATCACAGCAGGGTTCAAATCACACAAAAAACCTTAGATTCTATATGGAGCCACGTTTCATCTTTGTACATCTTCAGTCCTGTGTAATTGGGATCAGTCTTCAAAAAGGACCCGTTGGGAGCACCAGACATGAAGAAGCACACAGTCTGCGTTTGACCAGAGGTTGGGGGGTGGCAGATCCCTTGATCAAACCCTCTTTTAACCTCAAAAAGGGGTTATGAAGGGTGACCACAGGGGTGTCCATGCTGAGCTCTTGACTACTGCCTTTGGAAGGTGGTTGTTATGGGATACAGGCCAGCCGAGTGCAATCTGCTCCAAAGGCACATCTCACGCACACTCTGCCTTGGTGATGACCTGATTTAACGGCTGCCCTCCACTGTTTTTTAACCTGGTTGTGTGTGTGTTTTCCTTAACCCAATTTAGCCTCACAGTGTAAGACACAGAGAGGCTAATGACTAGTCTAAGCTGCAGGCAAAATCGACCACATTAATGCAGTCTTTACTTTTAGAGGCACACAAACACAAACATTTTGTCTCATAAGGGAAGACAACAAAAATAAAACCGTAAGAATTCAAAACATAACAATATCTGCAATGACTGCAATGACTGCAATGACTGCAATGAAAACATAAAAAGACAAATTTGAACTAGATTACTGTGGCAAGAAAAATGTAAATGATGTGAGATAATACAGTTTAAACCTACACAGAAGCAGTCAAGGCACAAGGCATAGTCATCATGCTGTAGGTAGGCGCTGAGGGCTGAGAGGGCTGGCTGGTCAGGAGCAGTGTAGAAAACAGCTGTTTTGCCCTCAGGCAGACTCCCAGGATCTGCAGCCAGCACAAATATTTATTATAGCTGGGTAAAGGCAAAAAGAAAATTACTGTGCTGTGTTTACAGGCATCCATTAGATGGTGGCATGCCAGAAAAAGATGAGCACTGTCTTACAGTATTAATTGAAGATCTTTTTCCTATTTTCAATTAAAATTTTGGTCAGTATATTATCTACAAATATCAAAGTGGCATCAGCACAGGTTGTTTCTTTTTAACAAGCAGTGAAATCCAGTTGCTTCTTTTAAACAGAGATCCCGCTATGCAGTAAGAACACCTGTCATTAAGCTGCCCCCATGTGTGATTTTAGATAGTATATCAATATGGCAGAATCAGTGACATGACGTGACCATGTCTCCCCATCTCTAGTCTTCATGCTAAGCTTCTCTTTATGCTAAGGCTGTAGCTTCACAACAGACATGTGAGTGGTTTCTCAGCAACAAAGTTAAACAGTAGGTGATGTTCCCATTCAGATCAATGCACAACAGCAATACCAATCAATACAAAACCTGTTTGAATGTGGCTCTAACGTCCCTCAAAAACCCATCGATCACCGGAACAAAATGAGCGGCCTTGCCTGCCTTTAAAATGATGTCCATTGATACAGGTCATTCACATGATGGATCAGAGTTAGATCAGCAGTAGTAAAACATAAATAGTCTTTCCTTGTCCTTCCTCAGCACACAGTGGGCCTCTGGAGAAGGTGATCGTCTGGTTGCTCTTTGTGAGCTGTCATGAGGAAAGCATCGCTGCTGCTGCTGCTGCTGCTGCCTCCAGACTCCAGGCAGGGCAGGCTGCCACCAAGTTGATAAAGTGAGCCATTTTGCACACAGGCAAGATTACTCTCAAGGACAGAGACTAAAGTGGCTTCTGTTTGAGTTGCAACCACCCCCTCAACACACATGCACACACATATATACAGAGAGAGAAAAAAGCTAAGCCGCGTGCACTCATACTGATATCCTTTTGAAGCTGTTATTTGTATGGTGATCTCAGCATAAGAACATACAGCTCCAATAAACAGTTAACATGCTGGTAAAAAGCTTTGCATTAAAGGAATTATTCACTCTAATTAAACCAAGGGAAAAATTTGATGTGACATAGATGCTATCCTCCAGATAGCAGACTTTTAATAGTTCAATTACAAGCATGAATTCCTAGAAATTAATCAGTTTTTGTAACAATCTGTTTAACTTTTGAAAACTGTTTTTACTTTCTTCATATTTGCAATCAAACTACATTCCAGCTGAAATTCACAATTCACTGCTTTCTGATCAAACATGACATGCATGCATATTTTGCCAGTAGTTCAAGCGTTCCTGAGAGGGCCAACTCGATGAGTGAAATTCCCTTCAGCACAGAGTTAACGATTATACACTGTTGTAAGACTCAACACAGCACCCTCTCTCTTCTTGGCTGGTACTTATCAGAGCAGAAAGCCTTAATTAATTCATGGCTGGCTGATGTTCTTCACAGAGTGGTTGAGTTTAAATTATTGTGCATTGTTGAATATGTAAACAGCTGGCAACCAGACATACTTAGATACACTGGGAATTCAATTTTAAACCCGCCGGACTTTTAAAAATAAATTAATTGTGCTGGAATTTGTATATATTTTAGACTGAAGTCAGGAAAATACACAGTGTAGAATTGTGGATAAAATGGTCCAAAAGTCAGCAAGAGTATTTCTATTTGACTGGGTAGTGCAGCCATAAAAGCAGGTTTCTGTTTTGAATATTTAATTCAGAGTCGGACAGTTTGGAATAAGATTAATTTTCTAACTTTTTAACTTGTTAATGGAAAATAAACTAGGAGAAGTTAAATTAAGAGGATATTATAATCTTTCTGTCTGTGTGTTGTGACAGCTGTTTTTTGTGTGTAATTTGGGTTTTGGTAAGTTTTTCCTTCTCACAGTCCTTCAGTCTGCTATGGCTGTGCCAAAAACCATTGCTGGCCTGAAAAGCCTATTGAGATATTGTACTGTATGCGATATTGGTCTCCACAAATAAAGTTGACTTGAATCTTGACTTGCTCACCACTTGCCTGTATTTATGTGGCCTCTTCATCGAGCTATGTATTACTCAGCACACTAATTATAGAGCTTTTGCTGCACCATCCTCCAGCACTCTGGAGTGTCTTTAAGCATTTGCCCAGTGGATTGCTGAAGCTATTCAATGCATTCTATTCAAATCTTGAATTGGATGAGTCTGGTACAAATTCCCTTGACATTACCACAGGATTTCAAAGGACACCAGCCCACTCTTTATCTGCAAATTTGAAAAGGAGATATTTAAATCAGTCTGTCACACTGCAGGTATTTCAAAATAGTAATGCCAATTTGATGTTAAAAAAACAACAAAACAAAACAAAAAACAACACACACCTACTAGTAGACAAGTCATGTGATCTCTGTCACAACTAAAACATCAATGAGCGGGAAATCAAATTAGAGACTTTTTCATTTATAGGGCAAAGTCTTCTCCTGATGCACATCACTGTTATCGTTGGTAAAGAGGTCACCTTATACTAAAATAACACTCTGTGCTCATTCCCTCTAAAAGAAGGAAGATTTATCCATGCATAATTGAGGGTTGAACCATATGCTTCAGTCTGAGTTCAAGACAGGGTCACACTGAAATGTCTGTGTGAACCATGGTCTCTTTTAAATACAGAGACAAAGTCTTAGAAAGCATTAAAATGGATATGAAGGAGTGGAAAAAAAAATCTGTCCGCAAGCCGTCTGTGTTTGGAATAAGTGATTATATTTGGCTGTTTCCCTTTGCATATTACATAATTTGGCAGATTTTTTGACAGATGCACCTGCAATTTCTGTGTACATGATTTGCTCCCATTGGAGCTCTGTTGGTGCTCTCACATTGTTTAGCAACTTACAACTAAGCACTGATTGTCAGACCTTTTTTTAAAGCTGATGAATGTTTGACTGATTGGCAACAAACTTAATTGGATCCACCTTTGTAGCAGCGCTTGTAGCTGTGATTAAATTACTAAAAAACAAAAGACCTTTGAGATGAAGTATGTATGGCAACATTATTTTCTCTTCCCCCTGTATTTCATCACCACTGGAGGTGGACAAAATCATAATGCAAAGTGACAGAATGAGAGGATTTGATCTTTTAAACATACCTTAGCAGGCCTGGTATATCCATGTGATTTAGTTTGAGGATAATCATCAAATAATCTGCAGTGACTTTAACATTCAGAGAAAGGTAAATTAAACAGGAAAATTGTTCTGCATTTTCTATATTCTATAAGATCATCAACCACAAGACAATCTGAAAAGTTACACTTTTATCCGATCACATCAGTAACAAGCAATTCTTGATTTTGCTCACTACCTGAGATGCACAGAGCCAGAACACACTGTAAAATAGTCTGTCCAGCAGACATCAGTATTCTGTGTGAAGGGTGGATGGAATTCAGTCACGCCCTGTGCAGTGTCAATGAACAGGGAGAGAAAAGAGGAGGGCTATACTGTGATGGTCATGAAGTTGAAATGACATGATTCACTTCTACAGTGAGTAGATTATTCAACATTTCTGCAAAAGTCTGCAGCATTGATAATGTGTATTCACAACATTTGAATTAACAATAATTTTGCTCACTTTACTTTTGTACAAACTCCATGTGAGCCGAACTCCATTTGTGGAGAAAATGCCTTTTAGTGTCAACTATTTACCGCTGCGTCTTTGAGGCTTCTTTGCATTCGATACCAAGCTAACCAAAACAAGGTCTTTCAAAGTATAGTGTCTGGGGGGAAAATATCAGTTTTTGTTCCCTTCAGGACAAGTGTCTCTTGTGGAAACCTGTTATTTTCCGGGTAAGTGATAGAAAAACATTTTGAGGCCTTTTTAGAATTTGAGTGGATATCTCTCAATTTGTTAGTTGCTCAAGGGGGATATTGCTTATTAATGGCATGAATATTTATGTGGTATATACATGTATCTATCAACAACATTCAGGTTGTTTTGGGCTTCTGGAAAATAATTGGATTCAGTAATGAACCTCAGCAACTCCCTCTGTTCTTGACTTACACTTCAGTATGTGTCCTTTCGAGATAGGAGTGCCTAACTGATAGATCACCTTAATATTGTCGAGGTGGAGAGATTGGAGGAGGAATTGGTGATACATCCCTGTATTTATGACTCAAAGAGCATTAATTCTATATTTTTCTGATTGTCAACGAATTCTGTGAAAACACCAATCTGTGGCACTCTGCTGGAAGCCCATAAATTCTAATTAATTGATTAATAAATTAATTCCTACTGAAGATGTATATATTTAAAAACAGGTCACAAATACATGGTTTATAAAACAGATGGGAACTGTAGTTTGTAGTAAACTCTAAATAAACTGCAATAAATTGTTCATTTCCTGGGACTATTTTAAACTGTGGTTTAATACAGAACTGTAGGTGGTGAATTAATAAGCATATATGGTACCAGAACAGTGTTTATGGACTCAAAATAATCTACAATGCCCATATTTATTATAATGAAGGAACATATCAGCCAGTGCAACTGTGTGACTCACTGATGCATTTTTAATAGTTTTTAAACAACAATGGAACTCTATGGCACAATGGAATAAGCTACATCATGCTTTGGCTACAGAGACTTACTCTGATACTTGTTCAGTTCATTGTTGGCTTTGAATGTTTTCATGAGATTTAATAACACACAGAAAAATATAAAGAAATCATCAATCATCAAACCACACCAAGCTATGTTGATATGTTGTTCACTAACGAAAAAAAAAAAAAAAGAATAACATTGATGCTACCTTGTTTATATGACCTCAGACTTCAGAATCTGATTGAGTGAATGTGGTGAGACATATTCCTTACACCTCAGGTGTGGTCACAAAGATGACAAAAATAATCTGGGCTGCACAGAATCAGGGAGTGATGACGAGGATGATGATGCAGGTGCAGTGCAAGCATTGGTATTGCAACAAAAACATTTAATGAGCCCAACTGTCAACCAGCAAACTAAATGTTGCTAAATATATGATCTGTAAATGAGTGTGAGAAAATGTTTAAATAATTCTATACATGGCTTTTTAATGCTTTCAGTCAGTCTAGAACTATGTCAGCATCATACTGATGTAATATAAGTTGTTTTTTTATCTTTCTTTCAGAATCACTGGTGATTAAATGAACCCTCCTCCAGGTATAAGACAGAGCATCAACAAAAAACTTTAAATAGCAAGGTCATCTAGAGATGATTCTGGAGGAAAGTACCCTGCAAAGCAGTGTCACAAAGATGGATGTGGTTCATTTACCATTCGGTCAGGTCCATTTAAAATGCTATATCATAGAGAATACTTTTCCATTAGTAATACAGACATTAAAATTAGAGCGAGTTCAGGTGACCTGTACTGCTAAGTGAACTGTAGAATATGTTAAAGTAATAATCCATTTTCTGTGTTATATAATTAATTACCTGATTATCTATAAACATAAGTATCTCATACTGAATATTTTGATAATGCTCCAGAACAATCTGTGTCAAATGATTAGCAAATAGGCAGTCTTTTACAGATACTAAGCAAGACAACTGCTTTAAATGTTGACAAATTATACACTGTAAATGGAGCTCTGTGTAGGGGTGTTGTGCTATATTGCAAAAGAGATACAAATATGCATAATCACAAATACAAAAGGTGCTCTAGGGAAGCAAAAAATATAGTTGCTTTCTTTCACAAGAATTTACATATATTTGGTGAAGCACTGACTTCATCTGAAAAGAAATTAGCTCTCTTTTATTTACCTCAGATATCTGTGTTCTTTAGACTGAACAGTGTAAGGAGGTAAAGATGGTTAGAGATGATTACTGATGTAGAACTTCACTAGAATAACAACACAAGGAAAACTATCGAATGCAATTTATACATACAATAGGTAGCTTACACTAATGGAGGAAAGTAACTACAGTAAGTACATCTACTCAAGTACTGTTCTTCAGTGCAGTTTTGAGGTACTTATGCTTTTCTTGAGTATTTCCATTTTCTAGCTTTTTACCTCTACTACATTTCTGAGGGAAGTGTTGTACTTTTTAGTCATTTCTTTATTTAGTCCACATTTATTCTTTAATTTAGAAAATGAAGATAAGCTTATAAAATACAATGCACTATCAAGGATTAAACCAGTGTTTTCCAATCTTTTTTGCTGAAATCCCTCCTAATAGAGCAGTGTGTAGACCGAGCCCTTTATCACGTTTCAGATGTCTGTGAGTTGCTGGCAGTTCAGAACCCACAGAGGTAAAATTATCCAATATTTCACAGAAGATTAACTGCAGAATGAGTATTTTTCCTTTTGTTGATAATAAATTTGTATCACTTTTGGTAGGAATTTGAATGCATTGTGTTGTATTTATTTAAGTAAATGATCTGAAGCCTGTCTCCACCACTGGCTTCCACAGAAAGTGACATAACACCAATAAAACTATATCAAATCAAGTAAAACATTTCGCAAGACAAATGGCAGCCATCGTATCAAATGATGTCATATGAGGAGCTTTAATATTGTCCCCCAGGCACACAGCGGCAGCATTGTAGCTATTTCCTGACCGACACATCAACTGTGAAAATCAAAATGTGAAATTAGGTTACCAGCATTTGGCTGCTATGGGCTCGATGCTCATCATCACACAAACAACATGTCATGCACCCTGCCAAACCTTCAAACTGGGACACACACACAGCGCAACACTCATTTGAACTGCTCCTTTACCATAGAAGACACTCAAACAGCCATACATTACAGTACTATATGCATGCCATTACTGAAATGGCTGAGATTTCTATCCAGCAGTGTTCCTATCTTCAAAGCTGTCACCTCTGGTTTTAATCCCCTGAACAGGCCAATCGGGGCACATCAACATCTCCCTGCAAAAAAGGACCTTGAAACTGTCCATGGTGCCTCCCATATAGTTCTGTGTGCAGCCTCTCAATCAAAAGAAACTGTTTTTGCATTCAGGTCTCAGTGTACGAATAATCAAAGATCCCAAAGGATGCAAGGGGTCAGTACAAACCCAGGCATAGGCGTGGAAAATAAAAGTTATGGAAATTTGGCTGAGTTCTGAGGAAGATGTCCACATGGAATTCAATGCAGGGAAGCGTGGACCAAAATCCATATGGACAAAAAGGGATCTCTGTCTCTTTATCCATGTGTTCAAACAGGAATATCTCTTATCGCGTGCAAGCTTAATCCACAAACAAACCTTCCATAGCACAGAGCTAATTAGTAGCGGTCTGCTTCAGTAGAGAATCAGCATCTTTGTGTTTATGTCAGAACAGCAGCAAGATGTTTTAACTCCCTGGGGTCATTCATCAAAGCCACATTCGGGGGACTGACATGAAATCTCTACACTGCAGATACAGCAAGGACATGATTTGATCCACTTTTGCTCTTTTAGATGTATAATAATGTACATTCTCTCACTGGGGTCATCACAGTATTCCTGTGCCAATGTTATCACTTAATTGCATTTAACAGTATCTAGAGGAAATTCTTTGCTGTCTCATATTATTTTTTTGTTAGAGCTGATCTAGCACGGCTTGTGTCGAGCATTTAAAGAAGAATCTTGCTGGCTCAAGAGGAATGGAGCAACAGGGGAAAAAAGGTAGGAGGTATGCCTTTAGGAAAGAGAGCAAGATCCACAGTGTTTTACCTTTAGCAGCATTTACGTAACAATACTGATGATTCAGGGCTGGGTATTTTGATGCTGGGTGAGGTAGTACTGCCTGGTGTTAATATTGTGACATCTAGTGGCAGCTGCTGATGGACAAAGAAAGAAACTTTTTTTCTCATTGAGCAGTGGACGTCTGGCTGTGAATGCAAATACAATCCAGAAATTAAGGACACGCATATATGATCCGCTAATCAAGTGGTAAAAAATGATGTTTTGTTCCTGACTGAGTTGTGAGTGAGCGTGTGTGTGTGTGTATTGGAAAGAAAGGGGGAGGGGGGTTATTTGTTGGAGATTAGCTGTGTGAATAAGTGGATTATTACTGTCTTTGAATAGCCATCAAATTAACCATCCTCTAAATGAATTAAGAGGAAATTACTGTCTATACACCTCCACCTGATGGAGCCCATATAATGTACACTAACTTAATCATTAGGCAATTAGTGCTCCCACAGGCTATAGCATATTTTATGATCACATACAGTTGAGTTGTGTATTTTATGTGGCTGGTGATTGTTTTTTCGCTCTTTCTGGGCACAAATGGACTTCACTTAAACACAACCGCTCATCTGCAGAGGGTACTGAAGAGTAAAAAATAGACAAGATCCTCCAGGGATCATTTTTATGAGAGCACCACTATTATTCACAATTCTTTAAAGGGCTTAAAGGATGCCAGTCCCCAAAGGAAATTCTCGTGGAGATATTTTGTTTTAATCACAAAAGCTTGCAGTTAAAATTTATGAGGGAAGAAAAATGAATAATTAACACTTAAATGCACTGACGGGCCTGTGTTACGGCCTCATAATCTGCTCTTCTCCTGGCATTTCCCCAGATTTATGGAGGCATTTCTGTTTTTTGCTGCTGCCAGACAGTGATGTCACACCAGACCTACTTCAAGTCAGATTTAAACTGTTCACATAGTTCAGCCTCTCTGCTCTGCCCTGCCTGCTTTTAGTCAGGCAGTGATGACAACAAGTTCTATATACAGCTTTGGCACAAAATTTTGTCTGAAATTTTGGGAAATGCTCGTTTTAGCTTTCATGCAAAGAGTTAGGTGAGAGGATGAACACCACTCTTATGCCTTTATGCTAAATATGCAGCGACCCAGCAGCTGCTTAACTTAGCATAGGAGTGGAGACAGGGAGAAACAACTAGCCTGGTTCTATCTGAAGGTAACAATATGACAGATACTCATTACGCTAAGTTAATTGCTGCCTCATTGTAGCTTCTTATTTAATGGACAGATAGGATATGAGAATGGTTATCAAATAAGTGTAACCTATTTCCCAGCTTTTCAAACTATTACTTAAAGCAAGGAGCAAGTTCGCTAACATGTCCCTCTCCAGACTTTAAAAGCAGCACTTCTAAAGTTCTCAAACAAACACACTGCATCTTGTTGTTTAATCCTTACATAAACAAAAATGTGAGAGCAATAATTTGGTTTTTAGCCTACCACATCCTTGTCTCTCCGGGAAGTTATTGCTCAGCTGTTGTTCAACAACAATCAGTTCCAGCGTGTGACTTTCCATAAAACTACTAATGGTCATTTTTATATTTATGTGTGTGCACATGTTAAACAATTACTGATCAGGTAGATAGACTTTTGCAAACTTTTGTGATCGCTGAACTAGCAGTTCCCCATTTCCAGTCTTTATGCTAAGATAAGCTAATTACCTCCAAGCCCCAGCTTCGTAAAGGAGTTTGAAATCAACCTTCTCATCCATCTCGTGGCAGAAAGTGAGAATAAACTAGAATGTTTAACGCATTCCTATAAATAGACACATATAGCTGAGTATCTCAAATCCTCTTTGGACTTATTTATGCTCTGAAAATAAATCTTTGGCAACAACAGCATTTTTCAAAATGGAAGACACAAAAGTGACACCAAACATCATGCCCAATAGCCAACACAGCTTACCTAAGCTGCCACTAACATACACAGTATGTACACCTGGACTAGCTGCTTAACTGATATGGCTTTGACTTGAGAAATGAAACACCTGCTTTCACGGCCGAAGCAGCCAGCATACACAGCTCTTTCACAGCGACACGGTGCCAGGTCTTGTCTTCTTCACAGCCCTCTCCACTGGAACAGACAGCAGAAGCGCCTTGTAGATCCTCCATATTTCTCTGGCTTTAATATACACAGACATGTAAGCAATTCAGAGCCACAGGAATCATGCTCGGCTTTGTTGATCTTGCCAATCACACTTGTGCGTGTAGTTGTAAACACAGTGTTACACCCACTGAATAACAGTGTGTTTGCCAGGAGGGACAACATTAAACCAGCTCAGTGATGACTGCAGATCAGAGATGAGATCAGTGTTCTGCTGAAAGTTGTTGATGTGACACTTCAGCTATCTTCAAATCTGTGGTTCAAAACAAGTCAATTCATGGGTTGCCTAATAAAAAAAAACAGTGTGCTTCAGGGGAACCGTGACTGATATTCCCACATGTCCATCATGTTTGTAATTAAGAGACGGAAAACACACAGCAGAGAATAAAAGGGAGCCAAGCAGTCTCATTGTGTGCTCAGTGTTCTCTACTAATGAAGCAATTGCTCCTATGCTAACCTTTCTACAAATTAGGCCAGACTTTTTAATTACTATCCTGAAATATAACAAAGACAAAATAGGGACAATTCAAGAGATGGTCTTCCCTTGCTGTCAGTGAGGGGATAACCCTCTTCCCCCTCCTCCATGGAGGAATCCAGGGACAGCAGGAGGCTGGATGGACTTACAACATTATAAAGTTCCCAGAGAAACCAGAGGAGAACAGCAGGGTCCAGTCTGTATGTCACAGGGCATTATGTGCCTAAATAACTTGTCTATTAATTTGAGTGAGTTGCCATGTGATATGACAATGCAATTAGGCACCTTAGACAAAATAAAGCAGTTTTTATCCCTTTCTTCCATTATACATTATATCATAATTAGAAAATGAATGACACTGTCAATAATTTCATTTCACCATCCATTTTTTCTGCCATGTTACCTAGTTATTAATGTTATTACTGTACTCCATAATTATTACATAAGTACTCAGTAATTGCTTATGCTTATGCTTCAATTATTTCTATTTTTCTCTTAAACACAAAGGTGATACCCACCTCTTACCTAACCTCTTGTTTTCTTCCCTGTACTTGCATATAGGCACCCAATATTGTCTAGTTGATTAACCCTCTATACTGTGCTAAATAATTACACTGTAATTTGTGGACAGTAATCTTGAATAACCAACAAAAAAGTAGCATAATTCTAGGACAAAGCAAAGTGACAGAGAGAGGGTCTACTTCAGAATCCTACTGGGGCAGGGGGTGAAAGAGATCATAATGTGGAGATAGAGTATCCTCCGGAGGCAGAAGATGTACTGTACAGTATGGAAACATTAGGTGGCTTGGAGGGACCAGCCACAGAGTGAGTGCCTCAGTCATAGAATAAGATCTTCCCTTTGCCCTGACAATCAGACCTGACACCTGCTGTCTGCAGAGAAATGCTTCAAAGCAGAGCAGACCTACCAATGACAACAAGAAGAGAAGGAAAGCAATGGGAAGACATGAGTGAACATGTGAAACCAACTGTGTAACAGCAACTGTGTTAAATGGGCTATATTTTCATATTTTACTGTACTGTACAGACTTTAAACCTTAAAAGACCCATGACTCCCAATACACACTGAATTCAAGTGAAATTCAGTTACATAATGAACTGATTTGCTAAATAGAGTAGGTGTTAGTCAACTGAACACGAGTTGCACAAAAGTAGAATAGAATAAACCAAAACCCTAAAATAAGTTGCAATGTTGTTTTCTGTTTTTTTCCCATTCTAGCATCTCCAGTGAAAAAAACAGCATTTCCTTTATACACTGTGTTCACTGCTGCCATCTTTGTGAATAGTGGGAAATATAGTGGAAGACTTGAATTGGTCACAGATGAGTTCTCGACGCAATCTAGTTTACAAAGCACTCTCTCCTGTATCGACAGAATTTTCACTAAATCAAGATTCTGTCACTGCTTTATGTTTTTAGATGCTTAAAAGGAGAATCTGGCTTCTGCAGAGAAATCAGCACTGAGTGGGGAAAGTCACTTTCCTACCTCTGCAGCCCTACTTATGCAGCCCTAAAACTTTGCAAGATAATACATTTGAGAGTAACATCCATTACCTTCACTGTCCCTCCACAAGTCTCTCTGTTGATTTGACAGACTAAATGCAGTGGTCACAGTAAAGGGACACAGCCAGTGCCGACCCCACTGCTTTTGTCTTTTTCATCTTTAGTGTCTCTTCTGTATTGAAGGATTCTACACAAAATGCCTCCCATAGCAATGTACAAAGAAACTATGCATAGTAATAAAGATGGGAATCTCATCAAAAGTAAAAAATAGCACTTCTAATAAAATCTCATGTTTTATACCATTCAGGTTGTTGGTTAAAACCAAACAAAACTCTTTGTTAAATGCAGTCAGTTACTAACTTTGATTGCAGGAATGAAACTATTTTCATGCCTTCCATGAGTAAAAGGAGGTTTAAAAGTGCCAATTAAATATGCAAAAAATTAAAGTTGTTAAAAGTGGATTCTGCATAAAATAAATTTTGGCGACTGAAAAGTTAAACAGTATAAAAGTTAAGCCATGAAGATGCATTCAAAACTTTCTGTTAACATGAGTCTTGTGTTCCTTTTGATATCAGTGCACCGACAGATAGCAGTAATCATAATAACTCATGATAAATGAAAATCTGCTGTGCAGTCAACTAGTCATGAGTTTTAAATATTTATAATGTGCTTCTTTTTTTATTCTTGAGTTGATCTAAAGTTTTCTTGGAAATACCAGAGAAGTACATTAATCAAACTTGCTAGAGGTAAAAGCATGCATTTGTGCCTCACACTCTTCCTGTGAGAGAAATGGATAATATTACTGACAATGTAAAAGCAGATTTGATGGTACATCTAATATTGACTGCAGAATTTATGCCTGAGTTAGAAACACATCCCAACAAGATTCTGGTATGTGGTATGACCTTGGCCAGGGATTTCAAGTGAGTGCACAGCCTTTTGTTTGTGATCTTGTGCTCCAGAAATTTCATTAAAATCTTATCTGCACCAACTTTTGTTAAATGGTGCGATTATTGCAATTAACAAATCAGTCAACAATGCTGCATAGTTATGACAGTCAAATTCACATCCCCAATGTTTGCCCTTTGCAGCATATGAAAGCTGAGGAGCAGAGGTCCCAGAATGGAGCCTTGAGGGATCTCAGCTGAACTCCAGTGAGAGGCAGGACCTGAGCCAGCAACACATCTAAGACACCTCTACTAGTTGTTGGAAGATATAAGAATAAGTACTGACAGATCATAGACAAACCAGGGGTTACTTCTTTTCTAATTTCTTATAACATCAAACCCCTACATAGATTTTTCAGGCAGTCAAGCTAATGGACATCCTCTGCTATACTTTAGTTTACATTCATTCTAATGTTTATCTTATAATCAGCATCTGGACTCACCATTGGACAGGTTGGTTAGTTGCAAAAGAGAGCATGAGACAAATTCTTATGATCAGTTACTCTGATAAATAAGCTGATCAGGCTTGTCTGGTTACTTTATTAAACTTGCGTTAAAATATTTAAAATTGCAGTTCAGTTTCTCTCTATAAACTCTGCTTTCTCACAGTTATCCACTTTCCTCTTTTATGGAAATTACTGCATTTGGACCGGACTTGGTGGAGAGTGTGTACTGCAGGTCAGGCATGCTGCCCAGGGCCGTCAGTGCAGCCAAACTACTTTCACATAAATCTATAGAGACAGATTGCTGCCTGATAGGAAATGACATTTCTTATACCTCTCACAGTTATTATTTTTTTTCTCTCTTCCACCTTACTCTATTATCTTTTTCCCCAAAAGAACCGGGACTCTGTAAATATTAAAGATGTTGCAAGAGAAATTCATTGCCTTATATCCACAGAACCAGGCAGCAGTGCAAATAATATATGGATGCTCTCAAAACTATTACCAACCCTCTTGTCACTTTGTTTGGCTTTAGTGACCCACTCAACCTTTGTAAAGCTTTGCAGACATAAAAACCTAATACTTTCAGTATGTTATCAGTTAGCCTAAAATATAATTTGGAGCTCAGTTCTAATAATTTGTCTCCAGTAAAAAGCATCATCACTGACCTACACAGCTCTTGCTGTTAGTGCAATGATAAGGCCAAAGAAAACTGGGCCATCAGTGATGATATTATGTAGTGACTAACTCAAGAATTTCTTCAGTGACAATGCAGGATGGTTTTTTTTTTCATCACAGAATTCAGTCACCTGGCTTCAAAGAGACAAGATTATATCGTCCTTGTTCTTGCTCTTGTTCATGAGTCAGTTGCGTTGATGGTAAGATTTCACTGATTACATTTAAAGCACTTCATAGGCTGACTCTGATCTGTACTGCAGATTCTCTTGTCTGCTGTAAGTTTCAGATCTTAAGACAGGGGTTTGCAGGTGACTCTGCTTTTGCAGTCATTGCTCTTCAGCTCTGGAGCTTCTTGGGAATCAAAGTCAGTAAAAGGGCTTTTATTAATATTTGCTCTTGTATTTATTCATCCAATTCCAATTCCAAGTCTTGTGTTTGATGTGTTTATGTTTCCTTTGTTATCAATAGGGATATAATCACAAGTCACAGTAATGACACACAGTACAAAGAAATTCTATATATAGAAATTATATTGTAGTACAAAGGGTCGTACAGATGAGTACAGTAAACAGACTGAAAAGAGTCATGTGCTGTACCAGATGAAGTTTATGCAAACAAATACTACTCAGGGAATATTATGATGCAAGGAAATAAATAGGGCATAAACATTACAGACACCTCTAGTGAATGTCAAGGACATTTCAGATGTTTGCTTGAGGGATGAGGTGTCTCTGCAAGACCACTTCAAACAGTAATCATAACAATAATGATACAGTACATTAGAATAGATATAAGTGACTCAACAATGAATCCAATTTTTAAAATCATTTAAATGTGTTTTTTAAATTCATAGAGATAAAAGAAAATGCTCTGCATGTGACACAAATATGTGCCACAATATTGAAAGGACCTTTAAGTGTATGGTATTGTTTGGCTTTGGTGATAAGACATCACAAGATTCCCACACAGTGCTGGAAATCTGTATTTGTGCCCCCCCCCCAAAAAAAAAACGTTGTTGCCTTTGTTATAATAAAACACATCCTGTGTTGTTCTTCTTGTGCCAGATAAATTTGCCAGAAAAGTTATCACTTGTGTTTTGTTTTGAACCAAAAATAAAATGAAAATATAGGCATGAAAAGATGACTGAGAGTCACAAACTGGACATTTATTTATATATTTATTGTAAAGTTAGATTTTAAAAATGTCATGCCGTGAGTAAAGTGGATTTGCTTCGTTTGACCAAATGTGGATTTGGAAGATTGGCTTAACAAGTGACCTTATCTCCAGGTCACAAGAAATCAAAGCCTTCCATAAATTTCAACCTGCTGCCACCATGATTCATGTTGATAACAACAGGTCACACGTCAATGCTAATTTGTTCAGTTAAACTTCTTAATGAACCCACTGAATGAATTAACCCAGCAAATTAGCATTGATGAATTATCCATCAGCCCTGTGGAGTGGAATGACGGGAGGTTTTAAACACGTACAGAACAAAGTGTGAGAAACTATTTACCTGCATATACATTGCCGGTATTAGAGCACACATCAAGTCAACAAAACCAGAAAAACAGAGATAAAATTACCAGGTTCTGTTAAATGTGTTGCACAGTTAAATTGGTGTCCTCCTGTGGCAAAACAAACAGTTATTTAAATAGCAGACATTAATCACAGTTACGTTCCCAGGGAGAGCCCAAGCAAACTGGCCCTGCTCTCCAGTGGTTTTACTGAGCACCTTGAGGGAACTATTCTTTGCTGTTTCCAGATGCTTAGTTCTGCTCCATTTCACCTCTCTCCAAGTTTTTGATCAAGCCTTGACTTCATTACACTCTGGTGTATGATTTTTGAGGAACCATGAAAGGAGAAGTTCTCAGTGCTGTATTCAAAAAATCAAATATTTTTCACTGAATTAGTGCCATTATCTATGGCTATTATTTTTTTTTTTTTCTGGCTAGACATATAAATGAAAGGACGTCAGCTCCTTCATGGTGTTTAGAGTGTGTGCAGATGTTAGTTTCTGTTTCAAGAGAGACACAATGTGTTAGCTGGTATCTGGCTTTCTCTGTTGTGTCTCTGATTGCATTTGAGATGTGGCAAGTGACAGGAGTATGGATTGCCTGGTTGCATGAGCAATTTCTCTGTGGCCCATAATTGCACTATATTGATGCAAGAGAGGGGGGTTTTCATTTCATATCTTACAATTCCACAGTTGGCTGACGAAAATGGGGCACTCTGCTCTTTGTGAGCCATGACATTCTCATTCAGTAGAACAGCCTGCCCTGCTTTGTGTATGTGTGGCAAAGGCTGAATTTAGTATTGTGTAGTGAAGATGCATGATAGCATTCTTGATTAGGTACTGCATGTGCCTTTTTATCCCCAGTACTGACAGAGACTGAGCTTGCTGTATGTCCTAGAAAGAAACCTTCAGATAAAGAAAAAAAGAAAAAAAAAACAGAGGAATACATCAGTCGTCACAGCATTATAGTACAGTAACAACTGTTAACAACTGCTCCCCTGCTACAAGAAGAAAGATCAGATGAAATTTGCGAAAAATGACAGGCACTTTAAGCTGTGCTGCGTACCAAACAAGTGGGTTGAAAACACTGTGGAAATCCCAGAACTGCATGATAGGACTCAAACATCACGTTTAATGAATTATTTACACCTGTTAAAAGCAGCATGGTAAATTTGGGGAAGAGTGAACATGTTTATTTGTACAGCACATTTTATAAAACTTGTGGTGTGAGTTTTGAAGAAATCTTCTTATAACTGACATGTTATTGGAGAAATTTGAAAGCACTTTCACACAACCTTTTGTTATCACACCTTTCAACTATCTTTTGCATAATGTCTCTGCTTTTTGTTGTTAAACAAGGGCAGCTCTCCAGCTGTGTTAATGGATGTTGCTTTTAATGAAACATGATGACAAGGTACGCACTATTGCCATGTTACCTTTAGAATTTAATGTCAGTAATGACTGTCTCACAGTTGTATGAGGAAATGAAACCTTTGTGTACTTCATGTATTATCACCATGATTCTCATTCTCAGAGGACTTAACTGTCACTGTTTGAAGTGTCTGTGACTTAAAGCACGAAATAGGAGCTGGATTCAATCAGACATTCAGTATGCTGCAGCAAAGAGAGGAAAAGCAGTTGAAGAGTAAAGTTTGATGATGCTCCTACTTTTGAATGTGAGTGTTTTGCATATTTTCAGGACACTTAATTGTATAGCTACCATAAAGTGATGCTATAGCTACTATTGCCCTGAGCTGTGAGCGCCACATGCGATCAGCAGTCATAGCGAGCAGCTGCTGTAAGCCATATGGCCCTTTGAGCTGTGGAGAGAGAATCCCCAAGTCCTCATTAAACAGCTCATGGACCATTGGCCCAAAGACTTGACTGCTTCTCTGATGGTCTGCATTATCCCTGATATATTCCTGCAAAGTGGCTGCTACAGTGCCACCCAGTTTTAAGGAAATGACTGAAAATATTTTGTTTTTTGTGTGTGTGTTTGTAAAGTAAACCTGTGAATTCAGCTGCACAGTAATCCATATGTAAAAGGATTCAAGTAGCCAACCGCATATCCTCACCTGAATGTTTACCCCACGCTTGAGTGGGTGAATGCTCAAATGTGCTGGGCTGGACCGTAAAGGAAAAGCACTGATTCAGTTCACTCATAAGAATGATCTGAAATAGATGCTGATAAACAAATAAGTTAAGCTTTAAGTAATGACTGACACCATACCAAGGAAATTGTATATTCTGGGGACAGGGTCAGTATTGGCCCTTTCATGATCACAGTTCCAGTTTCATTCACTCACTAGAATCTCTCCTTTATAATTCTACCCATAATGACATATTCTATCACTTTAAGGTGAAATCTATGACTTTTAACACACTTTCTAGTGTCATAGACATGTTTTCTCACCTCACTGTTAACCTATTGTTGTCTACTTGGGTGAGATGTCGTCGACCAACTGGCATCATCAGAACTGCAGCCTGATCCACATATATTAGTAGCAGAGAATATGTCTCTCTCTGTTCATACAAACAGGTCAGGTTTAGGGCTTTGTCTGCAGAACCATACAGACAGGACATATTATACAAGTAAGTTATTAATAAAAAACATTTATCTTAACCCACTTCAAATGTACAAAGTGTTAAAAACTACGATAATTAGAAAGTAATGTATCACAACACAAGAGAAGATGATTTATGATCTCTATGTCTTATCTGGTAGTTCTGTGCTGAAATTAAAGTAATCAGGCCCACTGTTATTTTTGTTTGTTGGCTCTGTATAGATATTGGACCAGCCTTGGTAAAGGATGCAGACTCGACAATAACAGCTAAATTTAATGTAATTTGTCAAGAATGAATGAAAACAATCTACAACCCCAATTTCCAACTATCTTTAGTCTTATTTCTATTTAGCACATAGAGTCTAATTTAGATTTTTGTGTCCTTGGAGCAACACTGGGCAATTGCCTTTTTCTTCCTCAGTGTTTAGCACAGACATGATTTATCAGGAGCCCATTGATATTCAGCAGCATGTTGACCGGTGAAGTGACAACGCATAACAATGAGTGCAATTGGGTTTCCATGTTTTCGGTAATCAAACTGAATGCATACTGAAAGTGTTGCATTCTCACTTGAATGTTGAGGACCCCTTGACCTGTGGACACTTCGACTGGAGTGTCAGCTTTAAATAAATTGTAAGCAAATGAACGGATGGGACCACTCACCACTCAGAGCTACTTAAAAGTGATCTTACAAAGACACATGAATTTACATGTCAGCTGTGTGCATTGTACTTGATCGCTTTTATTGGTTGTTTTTCTGGACTGTATGCATTTTGAATGGCACTGTAAACAAACACCAGAAGAACAAACTGCATTTTGAGAGTGAGAGCCCATACCTGCAAGTGTTTGGACTTTCCACAACTTTCAAATGCCCATTTAGGCTGCTCGTTCAACCAAACCAATATGAGATTATAGCTAATGCAAACTATTAATGATCATTACTGCTATTGATTAGCCATTATTCATCAGAGTGGAGCGCAGGTCTTGATAAATTGGATGAATTATGTAATGGCCATGAAGGGTACATTTTCACTATACAAGTGAAAATGAAAAATGACTTGAATTAGCTGCATTTAGTTGAAAATTAAAATATAATGGTGAAATTTTAAAATGTAATAAAATGCATTACTCATTACTGAAGTCAGCTGGATAATAACTGATTTGGCAAGTTTATCTGATATGATTTGATATTTAAATGCCTCATAAAACAAATGTACTGAAATTGTCACCCTTTGCATCTCAACTGTCTTATATGTGTGTCACCAACAGTATCACCACAAACACGAGTCCCCATTTCACCTCAGAATTCACTGACATCCCATTATACACTGACATCCCATTATACAATGAATAACTGGCAAACTGAGAGAAATTTCTAGTATTGTTCTCAGGCATGTTTACCAGCACAGAAAAAGAAGGAAATTGGGTCTTTAACTAAATACAGCAATTTCACTAATCCAGATCAGGAGCAAGAGAACAATCAGCCAATCAGTACCAACATAACTATCATTACTGAATTTTGTTATGTTTCAACTCTGTATTTACACTTTAATAACATAATTAGGACATTATTATCTAATTACTGCTAATTATCTAATCAAGTGAGAAAACAACTGCCCTGGGACCAGAATCTGTAATAGACACAGGAACTATTTCCCCCTCAACACACTGTCAATGACTGTGGTTGTTATATAATCCTTGATGTCAAACTTTGCAAGGCATACTTATATGTCAGCCTTGTCCATTAACAGCATGTCTATGGAAATATTACTGCAAAGGTCATTGCCTCGAGGAACAGCGAGACAGAGGGGAGAGAAATGTGCGTGAAATAGCTGTGGCTAGTTGCATTGCTGGCAGAGCTCCTCGCCTTGCTTGCCATTTAAAAGCCAGTGAGCTTGGCTGATAATCCCTGTCAAAGGAGTGGGTCTGATCCTCGAGCTTCAGCCGCTATTGATTCCCTGTTTTATTGTTCTTTGATTTCCATTTTAGTTATTTAACAAGCAGATGATAGATTGGTGACCTTCAGCTCTGCCCTGTCTGGCTTTGCTCCCATTTCCTAAACTTGTGTTTGTCTGCCCTGACTAAGAGTAGTGTTTACTGACTACCGTCCTCTTTTCCTTCACAGCGGGGATTTGAACTTGTCTGTTTTCCTCCCTCTCCATTTTTTAAAGCACTGGTTTCAAAAGTAAACATTTCTGCCTTCCTCATAAAACTCCTGCATGTGTCCAGCTGAAAAGAAAAACTCCTAAAATTATGAGTTGTACAGGTTCCATTTTAAAGAGCTTGAGCAGGAAAGCTGGGCATGAATAGCAGAAATGAAATGAAGGTGATAAAAGATGTTTCATGCACCAATAGCCTCCAGTATGATAGTGAGCTCGGGGCTGCAGGGCGTAATCCATTGGATTTTAGGAGAGTGATGGAGAAGATTAGAGGGAAAACTGGCTCTTTTTTTCTTAAGTCTTCCACATGATTGTTATTCTTCTCTTGTTTTCTCTGAGCTCATTGTGATGTCAGAAAGACTGATTTGCTTTAATATAAAAAGAGATGTCATGAGGCTATATGAACCACCTGAATAAAAAAACAGCAATAAAAACCATGCTTTTGGAGAAATGTTCAGTGTTTTACACCAGCTACAGGAAATTATTATTTTAAAAGGTGATTAGTGAACATGCAACACACAGTACAGACAGTTCCATACAGTAATTAGTTTTAATCTAGCTGTTTGATTCGAATTCATGCTTACACAGAAAGGCAGCAGAGAGAATTATGCATAAGACTTCATTTGAAAGACAACTATTAACACATTAAAGGCAGCTGAGCACATGTTTCCCTACACATGTATGGTATATTCATTAAGAGGGCTTCATAGCTTATTCAAGCTGTCATTTCAAAATAAAAACCCTCCTTCTATCGAAGCCTTTGATTCTTCTGAAGGAAAGGTATTCTTCTGGGGTTAGGTTTGACATCTTGAAAGGGAAAGCCATAGGTGAAAATAAGGGGAACAGTTTGATAGGCATTTAGTGTGATGATATGTGTGTATCAACTCAAATACTTTGCACCTGTTGCCTTCAAAACAGCCTGCAGCACTGCAGATGCAGGATACCACATATTAAATGTAGAAAAATGTTAATTTTCTTCTCACAACCCCTGGGAATTTAGACACATTGTTGCCACATGTGTCACATATCTCTAAAACTCCACTGTATCCAGCTGACACCTTGCTAGACTTTGCCTGCAGACACTAGCATAATTTGGTTGCTAGCACTGCAGCTGGTTGCCACATTTTTTGCTACTGAAATGAAAACATCCAGTAATTCTTTGGGTGTCCCCAACCTCAGCCTCGCTCGTCAAAATCGTGCTGCCGTACACCTCATTGCCTCCCTGTGGGAGCAGCAGCAGGGCAGTCTCTGTCACATTTGATTATGGCCTTGAAGGCAAAGAGCAACAACATAATAACCTTATCAGTAACAGATGATTGAGATCTTCAAAGGGCCGGCTCTGCCTCGGTGCCTGTTCATCTGACTGGCCAGGGATACAGGCTGATCAAAGGCCTCCAGAACATGGTGGCTCAGCAGCACCAATTCTCACAGTCCATAGCCTCCACCCAGTCCACTCCTGACACTGACAGGTGTCACATCTTAGCTTCCTGGGTGGTGCATACTGCCTACTGATCAGGGAGAGTCATTGTTATTTGATCTAAAATGCCCTTGGTGTCAGATAAAAGTGCAGAGGTTCTGAGATGAAGGTATAATCTCCATATCCTTAGACCATGGTAAGAATTCACTGATGATAATGTTGACTTTCTTTAAATTTACGTGTGTTTTATTAGCTGAAGCATCAGGGCTTCTCAGCGTATGATGATTTTCTTTGTTTATGGTCAGATGGACCACAGTTTATTTAAATCACCAGCAGTGACTTGCTGCAGTGGACTGGCAGCCTGTCAACAGGGGCTTTCCTTCCTTTTGCCCATTACATACTGAGACTGACTCCATTGCTGCATGACCCTTAATAACAAGTAAAGTAATTATCAGGTAAAGACAGTGAATACATGAATAAATGAATGAGTAATGAACTGAAACTGAGTAATTAAAATTATTCACACCACTGCAGTCTAAAACACTGTTTAAAGACATTCAAGGGTTTTTTCTGTGTTATTATTAGAAAGACATCCATTTACTGGAAGCTGAAAGATGAAAATGTTGACCCAAGATTAAGACACAAGCCAGATATGTCAAGATGGGGCAGAGTGATGATGAAGACGAAGAGTTGTCTTAATTGGCAGAATAATTATTTTTTTTAATTTAAAAAAATTACAATTTATTAAAAATAGAACAAATAGCTGTGCTGAGGGCACAGGGTCCATTTTGCTTTGAGATGTTCTGCTCTTCCTACTCAGATATCAAACGTATGAATGTTTAGAGCCATAAAGGTATTGACACTGACAACAGGTGGCCGGTTTGTAAAGGTCACATGGCAGCCAGTGTCAGGTCTGTTGACTGGAGACAGGTGTCAATGACAGTTCTTTAATTACACTTTTTATTTCTTAATCTTTGTACTTAGTTCCCTGTTTTGGAGGGTTTATTCACCGGCAAAAATTGTACCATTATCCTTTTCACACTGGATGATAATGACATTCCTTTCAACTTCAACTTTCCTGTGATTAGCAAGTTTTCCTGTCATTCAATTCTGAAACATCAGAGAAGTTTTAAGATAAATCTTTTATATCTCATCTCCTCTAAATCAGTTTTCACAGGGCCTCCCCACAACACTGACAATTCACCTTAGCATCAACTTTTTTCTTCTTCTTTTCTGTTCATCTTACTCTTCACCAAGCTACACAGAAGCAGCAACTCCAAAACAATGTATTGCTCCAGGTTGCACATCAAAGAATATGTGCGTATGCTGGTTTCAGATGTGACTGTGAAAATGTGAATTCCATTTAAAATTAATTTTGATTTAGCATTATTTTTGCATTACAAGTAAAACTCCTTTATTTAAAATGTCTTTAAATCCTCAGGCATCAAAGGTTTTTGCGAAGGATTGTTTGGCACAGTTCAGATGATTACAGATTATCTTGATAAGGCTGCTAGATTTGTCATTTGATTGCCTGCCTAGTGTGCCCTGTAATCCCTATAATCTGCAGAAAAGGAAATCCTTTTATATTTAATTAGTAAACGAGCCTCAGTGTCAGAACCTTGTGATCACATGTAACATTTATTTTTTCTGACATGTCTTTATTACGCGTCACTGCACATGTAGCCTTGGTGTTTGCTCTCTGCAGCCCACACTCCAGCAACTCTCTCCTTGCAAAAGCTGGTCTTTGCCAGTGGCTCCATCTCTCTGTGTCACTACACTTAAAAGACATAAAGGTTAGCAGTGCGCAAGTTTGCATCCAAAAAAGACAAATCCAGAGATCTGCAGCTGCTCTTCCTATCTGTATGTTTGAACTTAAACCATCTCCTCGTACCAACACGAGTCAGTGGACTGAAACAGCTGTACTTTGCAACTTTACATATTGGTAGCTGTGAAGATTTGCAAGAGATAATTGTCTGACTTTCAAGTCACACACAGGATGTCAGTACAAAGAGGTCATTTTCTTTGCTTAGCACTACTCAGCAATAGCTGCAGCCCTCCCCTGGATATATTCAGTATCAATCATATTTTGGATGGACCATCGTTACATAGGTTACATAACTGTTACTTCAAATGATCAATTACAATAAGTTAGATAATTGATAGATATTGTCAACTATTACCTGTAGTATACTTATCAGCAAGTGCTATATAAAATAACCAATGATTTGCTACATTGCATAGGTTTTACTAAAGAGATGAAAAATATTATTTATAAGGCCATTAAACAACTTTTTCCATCTTGACCAGTTTCTGTCAGTCACAGACTCAGACAGTTCCTGGTGAGATAAACCCTGTGACCCCAAAGTGAACCTCACATTTAACAAAACATTCTTCTTTTAAAGTCTCAGACATAATTCGCTGCTGTCTGGTTCTCAGATGGACCTTTAAGCAGGCATCACCCCCCTCCCATCACCGCGCCCTCCCTGCCACAGTCATCTAACACGTCAGAGCTCCACTGATCTGAAGCTGCGAAAAGCAAGTTATTGCTCTTCCATTGCCTGTGCATCACTGGGGAATTTCCAAGTCTCAAATAACAAAAATACAACAACAGATTCAGGCCCTTTGAGAGCCCATCGAGAGTGAGCATTAACGTTATGCTAATTGCATCAAGCCAAGCCTTCCATTCAAATTGAATTAATCTTGATCTGTTGTTGTTGTCGCTTGGTTGTTTACAATTGCTCTTTGCATTCAGTTCCATTACATCATTAATGTTTGATCAATTTAATTTGCACAGGGAGAGAAGAGTGAATGTTAATTTGTGGTTATGTCTCTATACAACAGATTTATTTGAGATTTATTGTTAGATATACATATTGAAAAATAGTATGTTTGGTTTGTGTTAAAGCATGAATCCAATGCTGGCTACATTTACCTTAAAGTGTGGCTAAATATGGCCTTCTTCTGTGGCTGTAAATTTGAGCTTCCCACTGTATTTCAGTGTATGCCATTGTGTTTCCTGTGTGTTTTTGTCAGTTGTGCGTGGCTGGCTGCAGGGGACTGGCCCCATACAGTCATGTTAACTGGGAGTCTACTGCCACCCCTGTCTGCTCCTGAAACTTTGATCCAAACACATTTGCCATGCTAAAGTGGTTGCATTAGACAGACATAGCTGTGGACAGCATTTCTGTTATCCCTGTAAAAGCCATTTGCTCAACCTGAACACTACATTCACTACAGTGTGAGTGCAAAGGCTAAGATCTGGATTTAATAATCAAGTGTGTTTTGACCAAAATGCTAAAAGTTAAAACCCCTATAAGTTATATGTTGCCATCTCCTACCTTTAGTTTGCAGATGTAATGTAGTCACTAGTCTCAGTATTAGTGGTAAGTTTCACCCAATAATGTTAATAATAATGTTTGGAACACTATAACATTTGGGTGACCAATTCAAAGTGGTTATTCAAACAGTGAGTAGTGAAAATAGTTCAACATTTTGGACGCTTCATTTTCTTTCCAAGAGTTGCAAAATAAGAAGATATGCAGTACCACTCTTATGTCTGTCAGTATGAAGCTAAACGCAGTAGCCAGCTGACATAGCTTAGCACAAGACTGGAAACAGCTAGCAACTGTCATTTCTACACTTTGTATTTTATAGGGATTTACCAAATGAGATAAACCTGTTAATTAGTGAGCTTTAGAGGTGCTGGTGGGCAACATTTTTTACCCTTTGACATTATATTTTCATTAAAATGAAA
Source organism: Lates calcarifer (assembly GCF_001640805.2). Lineage (NCBI taxonomy): Eukaryota > Metazoa > Chordata > Actinopteri > Centropomidae > Lates > Lates calcarifer. The sequence continues at coordinate 5,785,692 of NC_066848.1, forward strand.
CAATTTATTTTTATATTTGCAGATGTCTCACAAGTTACTAGTCTTGTAATACATTAGATCTAACAATGCTGTATAAACAAAGCTATTTTGGGACCTTTTTTCCTGTCAAACATCACATCCAGAGCAGCTGCGCAGTGAAAATGTTCACTTTGAACAATATATTGGCATCATCTACTATGTGTAAATGCCTCACCAAGCTCTGTTTTCATAATGTGGGAAGCTGTTTTTTCATCTTTAAAACAAATTACTTCAGCTTAGTTTGTGAATCATGAATGGAGTCTTTTGATTTCTTATCTATATTTAATATCCCCTCAACACTTTGTAACTGCAAAGTTGGTGTCTTTAAATTGTGGATTTAATTAGATGTAAAGTTTCCTCTAAAGTAAAATTATCTGTCACAGAGGACTTGACTGCTTGGGAGCACAATGATTTGTGACAACTTTACTGTGACCAAAAAAAAAAAAAAAACACAGCACACCAGCAGTAATTGGACTCTAACCACCCCTGCAATGATAATATAACTTTTCATTTATTTTACTTAATTTTAAATTTTCATCTCTACAGTTTGCATAGAGCAGTCACTGCCCCTTTGGACAGTTCATAGCTAAATAAAAAACTTTCTCTTGAGTTTTCACAAGGGACTATAACTTATGAAGAATTTAAAGTGTTTTAACAAAAGTTCCAGAGAGTTAGTTCTCCACAGATGATACACAGCTTCCTACTTTATAAAAAGCAATGCATGGTATTGCTGTTGTGTGTTTCTTGTTAATAAAAGCTAGGATAAAATTGCATTGGTAATGATTTGCATGTTGGTAATATACCATATGTCTGCTGCACATACCACACTGCAGACCTCCATCTTACTGTAAGCTTGTAAAAAAGACCCAATCCATCTGGGTGTTGCATGTTGCATAAGGTGCGTGATGCAGCATTGTGTCTCATTAATATCCAGCGTGTTAAGATGCCAACTGACAGCAGTCCTGGGGGATAGCTTTGTGCTGCTCCCTTATTTATGTGCCCAGTGCAACTCAGAAACGTCTCATACCTACATGCTTTCCACATCCCCCATCTTTATACATTAAGCTCAACCTCAGGAGCACCTCTGGCAATGCAGAGGTTGGGTATATTTGTCTACCCACTCAGAGAGGAGATGGCGAGGTCGGGGAAGGTTTTCAGACATTTCAGTTTTATGTAAATGTAATTCATGACATGCAAAAGCATTCATTTGAAGTTGTCTTAAAATAACAGCAGATGCTTTTCAAACAACACGTAAATCTGCTCATGTAGACATGAACAAATTAAAAGAACATTCATCAGAACGCTTTAGTTCCCTTGTACAAACAGTTTCCCAAACAGCTGGATCAGTTCTGTTTCTGATTGCAGTGCTGCTGGATGCTTGCTGATCAGGTATGGAGCCTGGTAGGCTTCATGGAGAGGGTAACAAATAAGGTTCATTTATTCCTGATTGCCGTTTGAGTTTCAGCTTGCATGGACCAAATGAAACTATAGGTTGCCAGTACAGTCGGATGGCCTTAGCAACCACTGTTCCTGTAATTTCCCTTTCAATGCTGCACCACTGACTTCCCTAAAATATTCCAGTTGTCCATGAGGCTGTTGTACCAGATACAAAGCAGACAGGTGATTATACATGCTGCATGTCAGCCTCAGGCCCATGGTATGGTAATTCTAGATGTCATGCATATAGTTTACTTGTTCTGCTCTGCAAGCAACAGATGATACTAGGGATTTTAACTGTGATGGTCTGTCAGGGCCATCTCAAAATGATATTTCAGCCAAGAATTGCATTAATCCTTATTATTTAACATAAAACATGAAGGCTATTATCCAGTCTGTAGAAGTACAAAGTATAATTATACAAAAATATGAAATTCCTGCCTCATCCAAAATGGTGCAGTTTCCATCACAATCAGTCTGCTACCTCTACCATCTGTCACCAAGTCACACAGTGAAACTGTAAACACATCAAACTGATCACTCAAGCCTTGATCATAGAACCTGGCAAACATTTGAAATGTTCATTAATCTGAACAAATTCAAACAGCAACAGCATGACGTACCTTACCCCACCTTGTCTACAATAAGAACATTTCTGTCAGGAGTCAGGATGGCTCCAACAGAACAGTGGAGGAGCAAATTCACCAACTTCGTCATCTATTTTTGTCCAGGGTTTCAGGCAGATGGATAAATATTTGATTCCAGTACTTGATCACTCTCTGTGAAACAGGTCAGGTTTACAGTTTGTTGAGAGTGCTCGCTGATCTCTCTGATGCGGTGTGACTGGCCGTCCGGATGCCCCATGTTGGGACTGGGCACAGTCTATTGACACTGCTGATGCTGCAGTGAGGAGCTTGGAGGGTACTGCCAGTGCTGCGTTCTAGCCCTCTAACCATAGCAGATGACTGTGCTTGCTCTGTAATTTGCTCAATTTAGTGAATATCAGAGGGATCTCCGCTCAACATTTTCTCTTCTACAGACTTTTAGAGACTAATGGTTGCAAAGGAAATGTGACTGCAAACACTCAACAATTCATTAAAACACCCATTTTACATTACATTGTCCATACTGCATCAAAGGTATTTATATAAAGTATAAAAAAGAATGCATGCAAGCACAAGTAGTGTTTAAAATATAGGGAAAAATGTTGGTTTAAGTTTTCTTGACATAGCATGTGCCCTAATTGTGACATCCACGTGACAACAAATAAGCATTTAGGATGTTGAGTCTATTCTTTGCAGACTCCTCCTGTGCGTTGCCGTAGGCCCTGTGTCTGGATCTGACAGGGAGGTCCTAAGTTTATGTGGTGTGGCACCAGGGTAGACACACACCATTACTCTGAAGCCCCAGGTTCACGCATGAACATCACACACAGCCCTCATCCTGCCTCCCCCAACTGATGGCCTCCTGGCTTGCCAAAGAGAGGGGCTGTCCTGCTTTCCTAGCCTCATTGATTCTGGAGGGTCTCCATCAATTAAATCTGATAGACTTTCAACTCCACTGAACCCAGCACAGCAGCTACTCAGGAAAGCAGGAGGGTCACCCAAACCTGAGAAACTAACCTACCACAGGCTCCTTCGTATGCATGTAGAGAGACACATCATTTGCTATAAGCACATATAAACCACAGGTACATTTGATCTCACATAAATCACAAATACCAAGGAGCTACTTCCATACTCACAAATAGTATGAATTGTTACTTCAATTGCTGACAGCTATTTTTTCAAATGAACTGTGCTGCCTGGAGGCCAAACAAGTCAGTATTCAGATCACATACTCTACCTCATCTGAGATCAAAGGGAACGCACAGATCATGTTTGCTCCTTTTTAAATACCTTCTTGCTGCCGTGTTGTGTTCCTCAGCATGTGTGTGTTTGCGAGAATCAACTGTCAAATAAAACTGGCATGTTTGGTCTGCGTTAACTAATTTGAAGGGTGATGTTTGCCATCACCAACAAGTCTTGGTAACAGTTAGATGAAATGTAGATTTTGACACACTGCTTCAGGTAATAAACACGGCCTAATTGTTTTCAATATAGATACACAGTTGATGTTCATTAGTGATAACAGCCCAGTGATACACAGCATTTACAAAGTAATATTTTGTAAATGCTAATACTGGTAACAATGATTTTTAGGTTTGTTAATAATGCACCACTTTCTCGGATGTTCATGTATCATGATTGTTGTACAATCAAATGTTTTGTGGTTTCCATTGTTTGTTATACTGTAAATTGTTAAATGAGGCTGATTGTAATTTACATTTTTGTTTAATGTCAACAGATTCCATGAAAAGCCCAATACCAACAATGAATTGATCCTTCTAATAAATACTGTCTGTATATTAAGCCTGATAGCTTATTCTTCTGCACCATATGAGCTCCAGTGATGACTATAGGCCATTTAAAAATATGACACATTGTTGCACTGTGTGTCATGTTTCTTTATTACTGTGAACGTGGGCACTGTATGTTATTTTGAGTCACATACACTGTTCTGCAGCTGCAAATTTTCACTGGTGCACCAAATGTGTATTAATCCACAGCTGAAAATAGTCGACAACAGAACGCCTTATCTATTCATGTTTAAGTGACATTTGCCAGGAACTACAATGCCCCGCTGTTTTATAAATCTACGTTAAGATGAAATTATACATTTGTGTGTCAATTTTGGTCTTTTAATCACATTTGTTGATAGTATGAAAAATATAGAATTACGCCAGCCAAGGATGCAATAATAAAGGGTTTTTAAAAGTAAATGTACATGAGTAGGCATGGATAATATGTGTATTATAATTAATGGTAAATGAGATCATGGTTGACCTGAATGGTTAGTGCAGTAATTAGCATATCACTTAGAACTATATCTCATAACATCTGAAACTTACACTGAATGACCATAAGAATAGAAATCATTGCATACTGTAGAGTAGATGACTTGAATAAAATATTAATATCAATAATAATACATCTGTGAAATGTATCGTTTCTGATTGTTAGAGACAGGTGTAAATTTTAATCCATGGGATTTTTGACACCCACTTTTGTCAAATTATTAAGCATTGTATGAACTTAACAAACCATAAATTGGCTGTTACAGACATTTAATGATAATTAATTTAATGATAATTAATACAAGATCACCTCATCTATGTCTCACTGACACTTAAAAGTTCCCTGGCTTGAGTGAACAACTGAACTGCAACATATTGCTCAGAGAGTAGAGATTTTCTGCTTCTTTAGATAATAACACTTTATTAATAAACGATCTTTCTTGTATATACAGTATAACTTGTACATGGTTCAACAGTTGGAGCTGTCGTCACTGACGTAGTGAGCAGACATGAGGAGTGATGGGTTATTCATGTGTAAACAAACATGGCATGTTTGCTCAGGGGCAATCTATTGGAAGAAATGTCATTCTGAATTGCAGCAACTGTAGATGACACATGCATTCCCCTGGCAGCGGCAGACCACCACTACATTTTGGTGCACGTACATTTAGAGAGGTCCCCATCATTCTGAGTGTCATGTAGGAGACTACAGAGAGTGGTAATGGCCCAAAAGGAGTGAGTTAGGTGGCTAAACTAGCAGCTTACCAACACCTCACCAAAGCCATTTCTGGCGGTTACGATTCAGATGAAGGAGCCTTGCCGCCGCCCCCCCATCCCCCCACCCCACCCCCGGTGAGCTGAGGCAGGAGAAAAGAGAGCTAGTGCAGGGGATCAAAGAGGCATCGATCGGGTCGGCTGCTCTTGGATCCCAGCGGAACAGAGCCCTCTTCTTCTCCAGCTGTTCTCCAGAGCTGCAGTCGAGGCCACAGCTCCCCTGGGATCCAAAGTAGTGCACTGGTTTCCAAATTTTTATATGGGGATTCATAAACCTTTTCAAATTGATCATTGGTTTTGTTTCACCTTGCCTGATCCTTTGTTTTGTGAGAATGTGCGGAAATTGCCTGTCCACCACTAATCAGCACCTGCACAGTAAAGGACAATGTTTACAGGAAATGGAGGAGCTTCTCACTGCTGGTTAATGAACATAAATTAATGTCTCCTTGGAGATGCATATTGTTTCCTGCTATTTGTAATGCTTTTTAAATCTGAAACTGGTGATATCATCTTGATATCTCTGAGCGCATGTCTTCCATTATTTGGTGTTAGTATTAGGGCTGTCACCTTTGAAAAAAAATGGTATATTCTACAAGTATAGTTTGGAGATTTCTGTCTTGGTGTTTGATTCTTTGACCATATCGTTGGATTTAAGCTTGTTCACCAACATCTGGGAGTTGACTCTGTCCTTGGAATTCAATGCATGATATTACTAAGCCCATTTATGCACTTTTTAGTGTGTGTGTAGGTTAGAGAGTGGGAACAGATTTTATAATAGAGGCTTCATGAACATTTCATGCAAGGATGCTTCTCTCTACTTCAGCAACATGGTGGTGCCAGAGAGTGACGGTGGCTTTGGTCTTTGATCCTGGCAGGTTTTCAGCACAACAACAGAGTGTTCTTCCAAGTAGCGGCTTCTCAGTGACTCTTCGACTTCATATTTTTGTTGGAGCAGATAGTTTTTCGATGCCACTAATGCTGCTAAGTACGAAAACTGTAACACTTCCTTCAGTATCGTTCCTCAACCTGCCCAAGCAGATTGACTGATGAAGCCTGTCTTGGGAAACTTAAATTGTCATTCTGTATCTTTGCACATGAGCAGCCCTGCAGCAACAAGAAATAAACATTTATTTCAGATTCTAATCCTTCCTTGCTCACTGTTACATGCTCAGATATGCATCTTTTACTCCAGATTTTGGCCCATGAAAAGGGTATGAATGCAATTGTGTGCCATTTAGTTCACTAAAAATCTGGTTCATTAAAGACATTTAATGAACGACTCTACTCACTCTAAAGACTCAATATAATGTGTTAATTAGTGCTTATGAGGTCCTGGTAGATTTTCTTTCCTTTAGACAGAGCCAAGCAAGTTGTTTGCCTGTGATTCCGTAAAACTGACAGCAAACAAAGTCCATTTATTTTTCATCTCATACTGCATCGTTGTATGAATCTAATATCTGCATCACTGAAATTTGAGCTTCAAACTTTTCAAAGAAGTGACCTCAAAGCTCCTCTCAACCTGTAAATCTTTCCATTACAAAAGAGAAATAATGGACAACTTTGTCAGATTTTTTTTTCCCTGTCGACCCTAATGTTAATCTTACGATCTGAATTATATCTTCCTTACTCAATACGACATCCTAATAGCACTGAGAGCCATATCCTGTATCTAGTGATAAGACTGTTTTGTACCATACAGCCTCTTATGATTCTGTCCTGATTTTGTTCAGCGATCTGCTTTTTGCATTCTCTGATAGAGATTAAAAGGAAGAGTGATGCCATGTGACAGGAAAAGGCAGTCTCTCATCCTGCGTAGTTCACTACACATCAAATGGACAGATTCATCATCACACATAGAAGCAAAGTTCATGAAATAAATGGACAAGGACTTAAAACCCATGTCCTAGGGACTAAAGAGTTTTTTCTTTTTCTTTTTTTACTCCTATAAACATTGTGATAATTTCTTATTCATGCTTTCTCTCTATAGCCCAAGTCTATTTATCTTAAAGCCCAATATAGATAAAGTTAACATGTGCTGTATATGTTAACTTAAAACACAAGTGTCTTTGAAATTTAGTGGAGAAGACAAGGGAACAAGGTTATAATTCAGAAAAACAATGATGAATTATTTATGAAACTGTGGTTGTGTACATGTCACAGAAATGATGTCTGTTTAATGGGGCCAATCACACCATGCAGCTCCATGGACCTTGTGGGGTTTTTTCCCCCCCACAAATTGGCTCATATTTTCCCTCTCTCCCCTATTCTAGTCTGTTTTTTTCTCTGAAGACGAGTCATACCTCGGAGGATATGAAAAGTAGCTACATGTAAAAATTGCTTTTTGACAGAAGTAGAACTTTTTAAAGTGAGGTTTAGTCCTCAAATGAACTTGTTCAGAAAGTTAGCTTCATCATGTATTCTTTGTGTAAAGCAGGCACACTGACCATACTCGTAACAGCCATCGAAGTGGTCAGCTCCTCTGTAGGAAATTACCATCTGTTTTCAAAGCAGCTGAGATGAAAATAAAAAAAAGCTATCAAAGGACCCTGTCCCTCATCAGAGGACATGGGATTGGTAGACAACACCATAGATACTGTATGTCAGTTAAAATGCCACAGACGTATTTGATTGTTGGAACTTGTTATTTCTGGAAAGAGTGACTCCTCTGCCCTCACTGTGCACGCACATGCACAAATATACAGCAAGCAAAAACAAACAACTACAACAACAGTTGGGAATTATTACAGAAACAAGGAAACTGGTAGAGACTAGCCAGGGACTAGCTGTCAAATTAGCTACACTGTCTCATGTCTCAATTAAAGTACCAATAAAAAAAGGTCCAATCACTTTAACCGTTTGTTTATTGCTCTAATCATGATGACAAAAGTCCACTAACCTTAACAAAGTCCTTGCCAGAACCATGATCTTCCCCCAGACCTTTGATCTGAGACATATCTCCTGCTGCCATGGGGGCACTAATTCAGGAAGTGGTCGGAGACAGGGACAAGCTACCATACTGCTATGTATTCATTTATGTTGGAGGACTTGTTGGTAACTGCTGTAGAATGTGATAGTTGGGCTGCTACTAGCAAAAGATGCACAACTGAAAGCCCTTCAGGGCCTCAAATAGAGTCTATCTTGAACAATATCTGCATTAAACATCTTTGATCATACAAACTCCAAATGTTCATCTGCTCAGAAATATTCTGTATTCTCTCTGTTAGCTGTCATGACCATGAAATTAAGTTTTTTTCTGGCTGTCAAATTTTATTTCCATCAGATACAATAAAAGTATATTTCGACAGCCATTTCAAATGCTGGAAAAAAATTTAACTGAGGATTCAGACACCCTACTGAGGGGGAATGTGTAGCTTTTGGGGACATCTCAGTGAGATCCTAAATGCCTACTGAGTCAGATTACCTTATCTTCATTAGAAAGAAAAAGGAACACATTTAACTTAATTTTAAATTAACTGATTGCTTGATTTAATACAAACGGGCACCACCCCTGAAGGAGCATATTAAGTGAGACACATTCCTATGTCTTGAATTTTGTATGGTATTTAACTCTGCATACTAATGTGGTTCATTTGTCACAATGATCATTCTGTTCTACGTTTGATGATACAGGTGTTGACTCTCTCCATAGTGATGAGACTGAAGAAGCAGGAAGTCGGAAAAGTCTTCAGTTTCGCGTGAAGATAAGAAAACTAAATGCTGTAATTCAGGTAAGAACAAGATGGATTAAGTAGCAAAGGCAGATTTACCAAGATGTTGTCATACTACAAAACCTCACAAACCCCTGCCAGAAAACACTCACATAAGCAATTTTTGGAACAGTCACATGGGTTGTTTTGGAAGCCACTGAAAAATGCCCAGTTTTGTAGTTTAGGTACAAGATGCTGCAATGAGGCCAGTAAATACTCCTGATCTTCCTGTGGTAGTCTTGTGGGCTCATGGTGTTGTATTAATGTTTCATAAATGATAGTGTTGAAAACAGACTATAACAAGGTACAAGGAAAGAAAATTCCTCAGAGCTCAGAGAAAAAAAGGATGGATTTTCCAGTGAGAGGGAGTGTTGGGGACAAACTGTGCCACGCTGGTAGAATTTACACTACTGTTCAAATAAGATTTATTATTTATTCTTCTTTTAATGTCAGAGCCCAGTTCAATATAAAGAAAGAGCCCATTTGTGACCGGTGTGACTGCGCTGGTATATCTTATTCATTAAACTTCCTCTTGTTTTGCTTCGATTTTAGGTGATCGCAGCTCCTCAATGAGAACTGAGCTTAGTTTTTTTCCTGGTGGGTCGGCTGGGAATTTCACTCATAAAGTCTTTTGTAATGCACAGTGCTTGAGGGAATTACAGTGTGTGCTCTTTATACCTTGCACAGCCCTAAAAGCTCTGCACAGTGTGTGCTCATGCAGCTGGCAGTATGGAAGTGTTCACATAACAGGAAGTGACAATGCATTAATGAAATGTTTTCTTTTGCTGTTTTCTTGTTACACTGGAGTAACCGGGCGGCAGTAAAAATGTGGATAAACAATATTTACTGTAACTGTAATAAAACATACATGTATTTGACATGTTTTGTCATTTTCAAATTTGGGGCATATTAATTAAACTGATACTAACGCATGATTTAGGCAGCTTGACTCAATGTGAAGAATTACTGTAGTGGACCAGTGCCTGCAGCTCCTATATTCTGAGCATCTGTACTACATCTGACATTTATGTGCTTACAGGTGTTGTGGATATCCACACCAACATGCCTATCTCCTTAGAGAAACAAATGCTGGATGCAGCTGCAGCTTCCATGTGCAAGATTTGCTCTCATGCTGCTGACATTTGCTTAGGCTCTGTACAATCAAATCAAATTAGCACATCAGAAACTTTCCTCAGGGTTTTGGAAAGCTCAGTAAACCATTCCTGGGTGCATTTAACAATTCTGTTATTGATTGTAGGCTGCAATGGGTTTTCGAGGGAACCATTTTCACGTGCAGATGGTCCAAAGGAAATAACGACCGAATCAAAGCGATATCATATAAAACATGAAAACAGAGCATAAGATATAAGCGTAGTGTGGTTTAACTGTGGCAGTTTCCATTTATAATTCACTGTATCCCATATCTGTATGAATGGTATCTGCACACCTGAATAAAGGAATACAAGTTCAGTTCTCAGTGAATAAATCCATTTTGTATTATAATCCCAGAGGATAAATTTACTCTTATAGACCTCTGGTACAAGGTAGGCTTTTTGGACAATATGGTAGAGGCTTCTTAAAAATACAATTTACAAAAATAAAAAACAACTTTTTTGATTTAAAAAAATACAGTAGGTGATAGGAGGTATTATCTTTAAATGCTCTGGGTCCTGGTTTAAAACAGCATTACTAGGACATTTAGTGTACTCAAATACAATGGGTTTGATGACTTAATATCACATTTAATGTTACCTGAGCAGCTAAATACAGAAAGATCGCCTGGAAGTATTACTATTTTTCTTTTTGGACCGAAATACAACAAAAAAAATTATGCTGCTAAAAACTGTAAAAACGTTTAGAACTTCCTGGACTTTAACAGCGCCTTGAAGAATCTTCACAATGCTCAATATGCAGCGATTAATCTCTGACAACCTACATTCATCCCAAGGTCACCTCTGTTGGCCTCTAATAAATATATTTGTCCTCATCTGTCTGTTGTGCTTGCATTTTTGCAGTATTTTCTGTCTGTAAACATCTTTGTTAAGTAAAGTAAAAGACCAAGGTAAAAACTCTGCAGAAGTCTTAGTGTGAATGTTTTGTCCTATATTATGTCCCCTTTAGTCAAGAATTTACTTTGCATCGCTCAGAACCCAGCAGGCCATTACAAAGAGATTAAAATCTGGGGTCACTGCAGCCAGCAGCTGGACCGAGCAGCTCCCTTCATCACCTTTTTGGCTTCAGTTTGATGGCAGCCATTAAAGCAGATTTGAAGGCAACTTCCTCCTCCAAGACTGCCAACTGTGAGCTGACATCACTTAGCCAACCTCAAGCTATGTGGCATTGTGTCTTACTCATCTTCTCAGCCAATGATTATCCTGTTCTCTATACCTAATGAAAAAGTTACCACTAGTATCTCTCTGTTGTTTTTTTGTGATTTCACTGTAGCAAGTCCTGCAACAAAGGTTGTGCTTGTACAATTTCTTCAGTTCAATATATCTGCCCTGCAACTTTATGAAGCCGATAATGTTCATTTGTGTTGACACTGCCAGAGAAATCAACTCTATGGTGTTCTTAAGGCTGTAATTTCTTGTATTGGTTTGTGTTGTTTAGAGTCACTGGTGTGTACCCAAGCCATCCTCTGCACAACTGTAGCTTACTGGCCAAAAAATACTGTGCACCTGCAAGGAGAATGCAGGACATAGTTTAATATGCAAGATAACAAACCCATGTGAGTGTTCTGTTCACCCAGTTACTACCAGCTATAAGGCGCAATTTGCATCCCTTTCACCAAGTGTAAAGAAGACTTGTTCACTGGCTGAGGAGATGAGAGAGGCACAGTGCCACATGGCTCGCAGTTGGCTAAGTGAAGAGTGTCAGACCACTGTTGGCAGCCTCAGAGGAGGCAGCTGTCTCCCAGTCACTCAAGGAATAAAAGTTCCTTCCAGATGTTCAGGCGCCTAGAGCTCAGTCTGAATTAAAGAAATTTGAATATGAATTGGGAAATGAACTGTAATTGTTGTTAAGTTGCTTCATTTCAGAAATTGTCACATTCAATTTCAAGTATTTGCTTTCAACTTCAAATTGCTGTATTCATGAAATTCAAATTCAGCTGTTCAGTTTAAGTTTGATAAATTCATATTTATGCAGTTTAAAATCAGTCTGTGCTCACACTGATCTCTGTTCGCATCATATCATATAAACAGACAGCATATTATTTAAACAGACAGCAGCTTTATACAGGTGGGGATATTGTAGCTACTATGCACAGCAGATATTCATCTACACACAGCACCAACCAGGCAAACACACACACTGGTGTCCTAGTTGAATTAACCCACCTCTTAATACCGTCATTATGATGTCACGGCTATAGAAACCATCAACAATATCAACAATATACAGAAACGCAGTATCACATAACTTTGCTCAGACAGGTGTGCCATGTAAGCCAGAATAAAAGCCATTACTGAAGCAATGCTGTGAAGACCCAATTAACACAGTTCAATAGGTCTCCAAACACAGCTGAGCCACAAACAACAAGCCAAAAACGTAAACAATAAAATAAAGGTAAAATGCATTTTACTCACCGAAACTGCTGATAACTGAAAAACTGCCTCTGTCGAGCGGACATTCTCTGCCCCACAGCGAATGAAAACGTATCCGAGAAGTGCGACTGGGTAGACTCGACTTTCAGCGTTAGCCTCCATAGTAATAGAAAAGGACTTATTGTTGGAACTGAGAGGCACAGATAACCTCAGAGCCATTGAACTGTTCCTCGTCGTCTAGTCATTGGATTGAAAAAAACAGCTATTGAATCAATACTAACGTGTTTTAGCTTGCGCTGGTAGCTGTAGATGTGGTTTGCAAGCCCTGACCACCACGCTCTCTGACAATCCAATCAAATGACATGAAAATGTTGACAGGGAAGGCCTGCTAGAAGGCCCAGGTCTCGCCAACTCGAAATCTGATTAGTTAAAGGATCCGCGAGGCAACAGTATACATATATATATATAACTGTATATATATATATATATATATATATATATATCGGTTTCAACAAAATCAGCCAGGAGATAACGTCAACATTACAAAGCAAATGAGAAAATATGTTATTCTCTTATTTGTCTCCTCTAATACAAATCTCTCATTTATCTTTAAGGAGTTTATTTAAATACATACTGCTGCAGTATGTGATCAGTCTTTAGCGTGCCTTGCATATATAAGCAATATAAGTTTTTTTAATATATAAGTTTTTTGTTTGTTTTGTGTCTCAACCTGTGTAATAGCCTCCAGAATGGGCACAAACTACATGCCATCCAGCCACAGGTTATTCGTGTGGGTGGCAATTGTAACAGAGAGAGCAAAAACATACTGTAAGGGAGCAAGAGATCAAGACTGTTTTCAGTAAAGGAAGTGAGACTGTACTCTGAAATAAAACACAACATGACTTGTGACTACATTACATTATTGTTTGTGGCTACTGCCTGTTTAGTATCTCTTCTTTTTTGGAAATTGATTTTTTGCAGCATGATAACTGAACATTGAAGCAAATTGGTCTTCTCTGTTATTCAGGCTTTCAAACATGGCATCTACCATTTATGATTGAAAACATTTTTCCTGTTCAACTCCTACTATTCTAAAATTTTTAATCTATGTTTGATTAATTAATAGTCCACAAAACCAAGCCAAACACAGCCCTTAGTTCTTTCTCTAAAGTGGTGCTTTAAAGTGGGCAAGAATTGCATGGAATACACTTTGTGGATGCTACTGTAACAAGGGAAGGCTTTGTTTCAGCACATTGTAAATTATACTGTACGTTTGTATAATGATGGGTGAATCATGAGCTAAAAGTATCTGCTCAGCAGGTCATCTGTCAGGGTTGCTGACAGTACCAGCTGGCCTGTTCTGGCTGCCAGGGGTACAGGCAGGTTAGAGGGTGGGCCTCCCACAATCATGGTCCTCCTTTTTATATCAGGGGCTGGAAACACAGCCAAGCCTCAAGTTGTGGTGCACTCGTCCTCCAGAACAACAGCATAATTGATCCAAAAAAACGACAGAAGGAAAGGAGGAGCAGATTGCCCACGCAGCCATTCATGTCTAGGACATTACTGCAGGTCCTGAGTTCAAACTAGGTCAAGGATGAAATATCAGAATCACAGAGGGTACAAGATCAAAGGTGTGCAAGTGTGTGTGTCAGTGTGTGTATGCGCATTAGCCAGTAATGGTATTTTGTGGTTATTACAAATGATGAAAGTGTGGAGATGATAAAAAAATTTTGAAAGCCTCGTGGACATTACTGGTAGGCAGAAGATGAGTGTGTTTATGGGTTTTTACCTGTTTGGTTATCTGTGAATATGTCCTCAAATAGTCTCTGCTATCAGCATGTGTCACACAGCAGGACTGAAGAAAAAGAGTGTATGACTTTCTCCTGCTCCAAACAAAGTTCACTGTTGGAGAGAAACACGTCAAAGAGAAAAGTAACTTTTCCAACATGAACATGTTTCACTCACTCAGTCTTCTGCTCAATTAGAGTACGTTTTATGGCAGTAATCCATTTCTGTCATCTTTCAGGATCTTTGGGAATCCAAGAAAATGCTCTCCCCTTTGCTTGACCCCCAACTATTCTGGCATTCCCACAGCAAACATGCCCATTTGAGGCCCATGTGGGGCCACTGTGGGCAGAAAATGGGGCCCATAGCGGACTGCCCACTTTGCCCTGTCCCTGTGTTTCCTGTCCCTGGATCAGCAAGTATCTCACTGCGACAGTAGCAGTGAGGGTCAGGGGAGGGGGTGTTTCCCCCTGGCCCTCAGAAACCAATAATTGGCTGACATATGGGATGGGCCAGGGGCGGAGCCCGCCACCCAGGGGCTGGCATTGCCCTGGGCCCATAATTGGGCTTGCCCACGTAGGGACCCCAAAGTGCAAAGGGCAAACTCACATGGGGCCCACATGGGATTAGTGTAGGTTTTGTGCTGCCCACGCTGCCCCACAGTAAACCCACAGTGACCCATAGTGAGCCCGCACAGGCAAGTTTGCTGGGCTGGGGAACAGCAAATGTCCAACATGTTAACATGTTAACTTTTTATAAATACAGCAGGCAAAGAGACAAGGTAGCTGCTAGCAGCGGTCTGGCAGTAATTTGAATAGCGCACTTTCCTGTGGTGCAGGATGACGCATTTTTGTGGGCCAACTCAGAAGTTAGCATTACCCTGGTTCCATCAACACAAAGCCAATGGGATTTTTCCATTGGTTTTTGGATTATTACAGAAAATAAGTTCCATCACTCGTGTCTGTGTCCATCTTGATTTTGACTGTTGCATGCCGGGATTGCATGACGTCAACTACTGGAGCTCTCTATATTGAAGAAGCTAATTAATTTCTCTGATAACGAGCCAAGGAAGTTAACCCAAAACTCTATCAAGTCAAATTTACATCTAAAAATCAGAAGTCATAACCAAATCCAACACCTTGAAGAAGAGTATGATAAAGAGTGTCTAAAAGTAAGGCTCTAATTTGTAAGATAATTACCAGAACCGAGACACTGTCTGAAAGATTTAAGGGCTGACAATTAATTTAGTGATGTAACAGCTCTCGTCATTAGCTTTAGTATCTGAGGATTCTCTCAATAGATCATTTTAAAAAATAGAATAATCACATCAAGTGCTTTCAGGGTAAAACCACCGGCAAGTGAGACCAGTGACTCGATTGAGGAGGCTGGAGTTTATTTTGGCAGCATACCTCTACATCCCAGCAGAGCTGAGGGTGAGAAGCCAAGCAGTCAGCTGTGAGGGGAGCCCAGGTAAAAACTGTGGATGCATCATTAATTTATCCCAGTTTACATTGTGGCAGAGAGTTCAAAGCTTACCTTTTTGTTTCTCTGTGTGTGTCCTCTGTCTTCCCTCTGGCTCTGACCAGTGTGGCCTTTTGGACACTGGAGGCAGGTGGAGTAGCAGGTCAGGATAGAAGAGAAAGCAGCATGGATCCTGCCAGTCACATAGGGCCCAAAAGACTGAGTGGCCAGCCCCTGCAGGACCAACTGGCAGATGGCTGCCTCAGGATAATGACCAGGTGACATCTGCAGAGTGAACAAGCCATCAGGCTAACAGACTCACCTTGACCCACCAGGGAAGCCAAGCTGCCCGTTCTCAACCTCCTCCTCCTCCTCCTGCAATTCCCTCCAGTTACACCCACAAACCAAGAACTATAACAGAAGTTTATTGATTTACTAAGTTTCTCAACTCCCCGAAAAAAAAAGAGGTGTGAGAATGTCCTGAAAAAACATTAACAGATTTTATGTGGGTGTTTGAATTGAATTTTCTTTTATACACTAGGGATTCAGTCGTTGCCTCCATCAATGCCAAAGGACTGGGGGTAAATTTGTCTCTGAACCACTCTCTTTTATTTATTTACTTATTTATTTTATCCTCTGTGATTCTAAGACTCCTTAAGACACCAAATCATTGTCTGACAAACCAGACATGTGGGCACTGAATAATTTCTGCTAGAAGGAATATGGTCAAGTCATACCATAATGCAAGATGAAATTGCAGTTTTTTTGTTTTTTTTATCATTTTGCTCACAATGTTGCTATTAACAAGCGGTTTTGAAAAGGCAAGGTTTGCACTTTGTCTAAAAAGTCTAACTCATACACACTGACTACGTGATGCTGTGCACAAAGGTCATCTTTTGACAGCGCTGAGATCATGAAAAGGTCAGATTCCTTGTGCCATTTGGAAAAGAGGCGGTGTGATACCAACCTGCCAATATAATTTCAACATGTCTTTTTCATCTGAGTGTCAACACCATACATTGTTTACTAAATAGTTTACCATGGCTGTATGACTGCTGGCAAACTAATGTTAGGGACAAAGTTAGGAGAGACTTTGGAGGCTGAAAAGAAAGAGGTGTGGTGTTGAATGAAAATGAACTGAAAATAGTATTGCAGCTGCAGCACATGTGCATGCTAAGTGAAAATGAAACACACATGATTTTTTGTGTTTTCATGTTCAAGTGTGGAATAAATGAGAAAGTAAGTAAATTCCACATATGGTGATTCAGGAAGAAGATATATTGAAAGAGGTTTTTTGCCTTTGGGAGGAGACCTTGAATAGCCTACATACAAACATGGTACAGCGCAAGACTATTTAAGACTTTTGGATAAATTTGATAACATACCGAGTGGCATGCATTGTCGAAATTGCTGATTTTCTCTCATTAACCTGCAGCATATGAACCTCAGTTTAGAACCAATTAGAGTCAAAGAGAGTTATGCAGAGACAGAGAATTAAAGAACAAGTGTAACAGAGGAGAATGCACTGCACACTAAGCACAATCATCACTTATTTCCACATCTCACATCAAGTGCTCCAGTCAAGTTAATAGTTCAATTGAGCTTAAAAACACTACCATGGCATCAGTGCAGTGCATGCAGTGGCCTCACGTTTTGAGCAACAAGTCCTGATTCCATGCATTTTGGTACCTAATAATTATGCATTGGCTTCCAATGTAACAGGCTTCATATTTCTGGATGTTTGTGTATTTTGGGTGAGTGGGTTATGTTATATGAAGCATAAATAGGGTTAGTTCAGACAGAGCAGCGACGCTTGCATTGTCTAATTGGCATCAGCTGTGTCATTCATGCATGCTGGTTCAGTCATTTATGTGCCGTTGTGTATCACTGCTGCTATATGTGTTTATCATGAATATATTTAGGCGGGCAGCAAGAGGGTTCTGGGTTCGAGCCCCAGTTCAAGCTCGAACTCTGTGTGGAGTTTGCATGTTCTCTCTGTGCCTGCTTGGGTTCCCTCCAGGTTCTCTGGCTTTCTCACACCATCCAAAGACATGGAACTTAGGTTAATTGGTGACCCTAAATTGCCCGTAGGTGTGATTGTGAGTGTGAATGGTTGTTTGTCCGCAGATGTTGGCCCTGTGATGGACTGGCGATCTGTACAGGGTGTACCCTGCCTCTCACCCTGTGTCAGCTGGAATATAGATAATGGATGGATGGATATTTTGTTGAAACTTGTTTTTCATGATCTTTAAATACCACACTATCTTGAAGAATCAAAACATGCCTAAGGTGCTTAAGGTTATATTCTATACATTATTGCCTTTACTTGTTTTGTCCTAGTTGTCATCCATTAGTCTGATGTAGTGGATGCTTTACACATCGGTTAAGTGGTTGACAGTGTGCTCAAACATCAAATGGAAGAAGCCATCATCTCTCACATATCTCAGCCAATTAAACCCATCTGCGGTCCAAATTGGTGCCAATGAGATCTTGCAACTGCATTCAAATGATGATGGATTGTGTAGGGTTTCTTTGCATCAATAACGTGGGAGCAGCCCTTTGAATATAAATGACTCAGTAAATGCAGTACAAACTGTACTACTCATTTGCAAGATAAAGGCCTGTGTTAAGAAAGAAAGAAATGTATTTGCTCTACTTTGTTCATGTGGGTTATTGTGGACAGTTAAAGTGATCTTTCTTAGATATAATCATTTAGAGGAAACAGTAAAAGATACAGTATCTTGTGCCCAGCAGTTCATAGGTATTATTTGTTTGGAGCACATTCATGTTTGTTTTTAAGATTCCAGTGAAAATTATTAGGATGTAGCATAATTATTTTCACAGTTATCTGGTTATTTTCCAATCCTGATCCGATTCTCCTGCATTTTTAGCCACTGATGTTCCAACAGTGAACAAATATCCACAGGATCTCAGTTTCCATTCTCAGTCCAGTCAGTCAGGAGCTCTGTTCCTCACCTTGCAGTAGTTGTGCCATTCACTCTGAAACTGTGAAGACAACACTAAATGACTTTCACTGTCAAAGTCTCCCTAGCTTCCCTAAGCTCTTCTAGTTTATGCACACTGCTTAGGATGCATTTTCAAGTAGTTAACCCACTTTCTGTTCTTGCTCATAGACAAAACGTACATCTGGGGTTTCACAGACTTTTGTATTCGAGCATAGCAGGCAACAATACTCTGAAAAAGCTTAAAGTCTCAGACAATGCAAATGGTATTTACAAACATCCAAGGTCACCTTTGAGAATGGTCATGGTCGGATGGGCTGCTTTAGTTGTGCTGAGGCTGTTATTAAAGGTTTCCCCTAGGTGGGAGCTTTTGGGAAGTAAGGCCATGGTTAAAAACTATATATATATATATCAGGTTTGCATCCATGTAAGAGTTAAATTAACCCAAGAAAACCTAAACATACATCCTAGATGTGTTGTAACCTCAGCATTTTATAGATATAAATCTTTGGCTTCAGGTTTATACTGTATAATTTAAATCGTGGGCTCTGTGCCATTACGATGCATTCAGGGACTCAGCGATGTTCTGTCACCCCTGACCCTTCTTTGATATTCTCATATAAGAGCTAAGCCTCAGTCACAAGTAAATATAGCAAGGACCAGCTCTGTGAATATCTGGATCCTGTCCAGATCCATCCAAACAAAAATACTCTCTCATTACCTTCTCTGCAGGGATGTGGAGAGCAGCACTCTGATCCACTAGCATGGTTAAATCCATTTCTTTCATGTTTCACTGACTCCTTGTTTTGCTTCTTTGCAGCATTTTTTTTTAAAGAAGCAGCCCCTTACAAGATTCGTTTAGCCTATAACAGTGTTTCAGTTTGACTAAAACACAACAGGTGTGTGAGTGACAACTGTGTGCATGCAGAGCAGACAGGATTAGGAGAGTTAGCACAAGCACGCTGTAAAATGCAGATCAGGAATCATACCACATGTTCCAACACTTCAGTCCTTAAGCTTTTAAATGCACCTACCAATTTAAAGTTTATTCAAAATGGTAAAAAGATAATGGTTCACCACCCCAAAAAAATCTCAGTAGACAAACTGAGTCTGTGCGATTTAAGCAAAACAAAAAGCTATGATGTAACCTTAATAGGTTTTACAAGTGTGCAGCATTACAATGAAGCACAATAGATTAATCAGTCTGAAAAGAAACGTCAGCAAAAAACACTTTTAGCAAAGGAGACCTGTATAAATTACAAAAGAAATACAACCCAAATCAATACTGAATATCATTAAGAAAATCTAGCAAACATGACAATATTGGTCTGATGTCTGACATATCCTATATGTATTTTTGGGTGACAGCTCTGGAGATATCTTAATCTCACTCGAGACCTTCAAATGCCAAAATTCATTTCTCTCTGCTCCCTTTAGAATGATGTTATTATGGTTGAGGAAATGACAGTTGTATCAATTATGCATAAGCTAAGAGTGTGTGGAAGGCATCTATGCAAATCAAGTTCACCGAACGGAGGGCAGGGAAATAAATGAAAATGCTCATTTCAGAGTGGTGAGTTCAGGTAAGTTCCTGCCAGTCAGGCTCTGGAAAAGTCTGTGAACAACCACAGAGGACGAGACACTAAAGAAGTTTTGACCGCCTCTGGCTGGTTGTATCTCAACTACTGATGGCTGTTAGATTTCAGGACACTTGTTGCTACTGTAAATAACATTTGATGGATAAAAACTGACAAAATATGTTAAACCGCTTTGTGTCTTTCAGGAAATAAGCGACAATGAGTCTGATTTTTCCTCTTGTATGTTCAGTAGCTTACATGCTCTAGAATATGGTAAACATAAAAAGTTGGACATTTTGGGAAATAGACTTATTCTGTTTCTTGCCATCAGTCGCATGAGAAAATTGATACCACCAGATGCTAAATATGAAGCTGAAACAAGCAGCCAAATAGCTTAGCATAACAGATAGTTTGGATCTGTCCAATGGTAACAGATGTGCCAATCAGCACCTCTACTGCTCACTAATTAACATGTGATATCATTGTTTGTTTTAAAGAGCTAGGGTAACCCCCCCCCCCCCCCCCCCAGTCTTAGCTAAACTAAGATTCATACTTACTGAACAGTCATGGCGGTTTCAGGTAAGCCTGATGCAAGAAAGTGAATTAGCATATATCCCAAAGTATCGTTATTATTACTTAAACAAAAAAATCTTGACTCGAGATCAACTAACTTTATCAATAGGTTTCAATTGCACTTCATGGTCTTACTCACTTGATTGGTTTTCAACACCTTACAAACTGCATGACAGCAGAGGACTATAGAGACTATGAAGACTATGAGATGTGATTGAAAGCTCCAGGAAAAGCTAGTAAATGAACCCTTTAAGATAAAATGCCTAGCTTTTAAGCAATTTTCTCTCAGACTACTGCATCCAAGGTCTAGAGTGTACCATGACACTGAATTAAACACTTTTAGTGTTAATCGCTGTTTCGCTCCCACCTCTGTTGTTTATCAAATAAAGAATAGACAAGAGAAATAAAGAGATAGCCCTGTTGGAATTCATCACAACTCAATGTCAAAATAACAGTTACCATGGAAACATAATGTATTCTATCTATCCATCTATCTATCTGCACATCCGGGATGGTGTATATATAAATATCAACATCCATATGTAGTATGTACATAAGAGGCATGTGTGAGTGGAATGTGTATGTAAAGGGAGTGGTCATAGGAGGTGAATGATTTAGTGGGATGTTCTCTTGCTTGTCTCCTTCCCTGTTCCTCCATATCCCTTTCTCCTCCTAATCCTCTCACTCTTTGTCTCAAAATCTCTGTTATAATCTCTCTTCTTTCTCCTGGCTGGTGTGCTCTATACATTCTCACATCAACAGCTCCACCAACAGGTGAAAAATCTCTGCCCGCCTCACACTCCATGTTTCCACCAGCCCAAGGAGCTCTCTACATTTCTCCCTGACAGTGAAATGCGGCACCACATATATCCAAGGTCTATGTTTTAAATTTCCTGTTAACCGAAAGTTGTCTCCATGTGAAGTGTTCAGGTGCGGGAGAGATTATTTATTGTCATTCAACACAAAGTGATGCTGAATCAACAGGGTCAGAGGATAAAAGAGTAAGGACACTGCACACTGGCACAGAGCTGCTCCCCTCATCGCTTCTAAATAAGTCAACTGACACAATATCCAGGAAATGCTCAGTAAATCAGATTCTCAACGGGATCTGTTATACTCCCTGTCTTCATACTACCTTTCATCTTCAGTTCTGCATGGAGTCCTTATAAAAATAGGAGTGAGACACCCTAAATCATCAGCTCTGCGTGTTCATCAGGCACACGCTGACAAAATTAAGACTTCCAAATCCATCCACTGGGAGGCAGAGTTGAGGAGATGTGACTTATTTTGTGCCTACATATGTAAATCTTTCTCAAGCATTTAAACTGAACAGGAGCCAAATGCTTTGACAAAGCTGTGGTCTTCATTCAATAACAGCTTTATTAGTACTGTTCTCAGCATACCAGAGTGTACAACAGAATAACAGGAGACATTTTTCTTCTCAAAAGATCTTAGATATATTTATATCATTGTTTTTTTCTTTTAGTGAACTATAGTACATGAGGTTTTTGGACAATAGATGCCATTAAGTGGTTTCTTTTACACTGTCTATATCCAAGTGCTTTGAGTATGCATGGATCAAAATCAGCTTCCAGTTATACAGTTTTAGCTTCATGGTTGAAAAAACATCTTGACCTGCATATTCTATACATATTCTCCCAACATTTAGCCTGATATATTTAGGATATTTTGTGGTTTAAAATAAAGTTCTTTGGGTTTGAACAGTGAAAAACAGTGAAAAGATTTTTAGATATTTTAAGTATATCAACCTGCACAGTTACAATTTTAGGTATGAGATAGTCAAGTGTAATTCAAGGAGAGAGCCAGCAGAGAGCCCATGGCTCAGCTGCAGATAGGTGAGAGGGTTCACACCTGAACTCAATCCTAACTCTGATCAAGCCTGACTCCTCCTCCACACCTGCTCTTAACGACATAATGAGACGATAAGAGAGGAAGTCACTCTTTAATGGAACTGCTAACATCTCATCGGATTTTGTAGTTTCTTACTTGTCAAAAAAAAAAAAAATCCTTACAAAATCCTAATGTTAAAATCCTAATCTGAAAAGTCAAATAAAAAGTATAATATTTAAATGTTAAATGTAGAGGAGTACAGGTACAAGTACCTGATTTCTCCCACAAATGATGACAAAGAAAAAGTACACAAAACACAAACAATGAAAAATAATTAACATTTTTTGTAATAATTTATTACTAATTAAAATCATTTAGTCAAAAACATTGTCTTAGTTCTGCTTCCATAACTTTTAAAGACCAGGGTTTCAAAGGTTTAATTTTTTCCTCCATCTCTGTCCATACGTCATGTCGCCACCAGAGGGCGCTGCTGTTATTTCAGCCAAAAGCAAAAGCGGAACACGACGTGGCAAGCAAACAGCTCATTTCCTGTAGTTTGTGTTGTATTGACATCCGTCTCACACAGCCTACGTCTGTCAAAGCAGACTTCCTCGGACTTTGTGGCAGCTTTTAATTCACCCCTCGGGAGGGTGTTAGTGTGAGGTGAGGAGGCTGGTGTCTTACATGAGGAGAGGGCCGTGCTGAGGAGCTCCGCAGCCGGACAGGAGAGATGACGCCTGGGCTGCTACTAGTGTTTGTCGGGGGGCTGCTGGAGGTCTGCAGCAGCATCTCAGCAAACAGAGGGGGGTACCCTTCCTTCACAGACGAAATACCTTTCAAAATCACCTGGCCAGATACTGACTTCACACTGGTATGCTTCCTCTTTTACTAACACAGGTTTTAAAGGAATAAGTTGACTGTAGGAGGTTGGGGAGATGGTCACCTATGTAGCTTGCAATGTGTTCAAAGCTAATTTCCTCTTTGTCAACCTAATGGTTCAAGTAGCAATGTTTGTTAATTTTCAGCCAACGTCAGGTGCACTTTACAGCGAAGATGACTTTGTCATCATGACAACAACAGAGAAGGAGAAGTACAAATGCCTGCTTCCCTCCCTGACAGCTGGAGAAGAGGTAAGCAGGATTAACCATTTCTGACACTGGTGCAGGACTGTTAACTTTATTTCTGAACATAGATTTATGAGAAACTGTGACTGCATGTTGTTCATGTTTGTTACAGTTAGGCTGTATTCATCAATTTGTTGGCTGATATATGGGTGTGGAACAACACTGCTACCAAGAGCTAGACAGCAGAGGATTAGACGACTTTTAAACAAGTCCCCAGTTTTACTTTACTACCTGAGCCATTCATTTTAAAGTGGAAACTTGAATGGGTGAAATTTAGATTTAAATACTGATTTATAAGGTATGATATGACAGGGTCCAAATATGTCATGGAAGCCTTCTGTTGCCATTTGTGTAATATCTCCTTTTGTCTCAGGATAATGATAAGGAGTACAGCGGGCCTGGTCCGGGTGAACTGCTAGAGCCGCTGTTCAAACGAAGCAGCTGCTCCTACAGGGTGAGACTCCTCAAGTTTCTTTTCTACTTTCGTCTAATTTCCCTACTGAAATGATGCAGAGATGGAGTTCATGCTACGTTAGCAGAGCATAACCAAAAACATATTTTTCTGCTTTAGTGCTGAAACTGTTTGTTGAGTTGAAGACTCACTCATAAGCCTAAACTTGCTTTTGGCTTGCCAACATTGCAGATTGAGTCGTACTGGACGTATGAAGTGTGCCATGGAAAGCACATTAGACAGTATCATGAAGAGAAGGAGACTGGTCAGGTCAGTGTTTTTCACTGGGTAAAATAACTTTCAGACATCAGGAATGAGAGGCCAGTGTTTGTTCAGTATGCTTTTAAGGTGACTGTGTGTGTTTCCACAGAAAATTAGTGTCCAAGAGTACTTCCTGGGGAATATGGCACAGAAGAGCCAGTCCACTGAGACAGGTGAGTTTCTTTGTGAATGCAATTTTAATATTATTTTTGATATGTTATTGAGTGTATAAGCCTTTTCCTTTAAGCACTAAAGCCAGGAATTTCTTTTCCAGATAAAGCTGAGGAGGCAGAAAATGTCAAATCAACTGCTGAAACAGAGGTAAGTATAACAGTGACACTTTCAATTACCAGCCAAATTTGCCAGGGTTAGCTTTCACTTCTCAAATTTGTTGCCTCTTTCTTTTCTTGTCTCTTTCCAATGGTGTCCAGGTGCCCACTAAGAACATAGAGGGTCAGCTCACTCCCTACTACTCGTTGGAAATGGGGAATGGGACCCCTTGTGTGCTGAAACAGAACCAGCCTCGCTCCACAAATGTGCTGTATGTCTGTCATCCTGAGGCCAAGCATGAGATCTTGTCTGTCGCTGAAGTCACAACCTGTGAATACGAGGTGGTGGTGCTGACGCCGCTGCTTTGTGCTCACCCAAAATACAGGTAGAGCTGTGTTGGAAACTCAGAATGCTGTTTCAAGATTAGTCATCCTGTGGTTCAGGGTTCTGCTGCTAACATCTTGCTTTCTTGTTTCCAAACTTGACATGTATTCCTGGCAGATTTAAGTCGTCCCCGGTGAACGCCATCTTCTGTCAGGCTCTGGCTGGCTCCCCTCTGCGGCCTCAGCGGCTTGCCCAGTTGGACAAGGAGCAAGAGGAGCAGCTTAAACCTCCTTTTGGCGCCACCTCTGAAACCAGAGAGGTGAGACATGCACTGAAAGATAACAGAGGGATGACAAAAAAATGGGTACTGCATACAGATGATACATGACTCATTTATATCTTTGACGTGTTATAGGAAGAGGCGCCACCAGTGAGAGAAGAGGCCTTCACCTCCACTCACAAACCGATGACTGTAGGAGGGCAGTCTCAGGTCACTGTCGGTACTACTCACATCTCTCGTTTAACAGATGACCAGCTAATCAAGGAGTTCCTCAGTGGCTCCTACTGTCTACATGGGGTGAGGCTTGTTCATCAATAGGACCTGAGTAGTGATAATGAACTATTCAATGACATAAAATCTTTTAAATTTTTTTTGTGTGTGTTTCAGGGGGTAGGGTGGTGGAAATATGAATTCTGTTACGGAAAGCATGTCCATCAATATCATGAGGTAATTTTCCCTCCTTGTTACTGTGAGTGTGTTTGTGTGGAAGCTGGGTCATTAGTGTGGATTATGAACATCCAGTATCAGTTTAAGATGTTAAAGCTGTCTGAAGGGATGCAACTATCAGTCAATTAGTTAATCTGCCTGTTGCTTGGTTGTATTTGCATAAAGCAGTGTTGCTAGGTACATTAGATGGCTTTCGTACAGTGATTATGTTCCTTGGTTCCCCAGGATAAAGAGCAAGGAAAGAACATTGTGGTGGTGGGGAGCTGGAATGCCGAGGAGCACATTGAGTGGGCCAAGAAGAACGTTGCCAGATCCTACCAGCTCAAAGACGACGGAGTGCAGAAAGTCAAGTATGTTTGTATCTATGTATGTATGTATGTATTTCTGAACCCTAACCTAGATGCAATTTGAGATTATTCTTGATGTTTTGCCTCCCTGTGTGTACTTTCTCTAATCCATGATAGGTTGGTTTCCCACTTTTATGGCCACGGGGATGTTTGTGATCTTACAGGGAAGCCCAGACAGGTCATTGTCAAGCTCAAGTGAGTGAACAATCATGCAAACGGGTGGGGGTGAGACAGTAAAAGCATGAATAAGAAAGTGCTCAAATGTTTCAATATCGATTCTTCTCGCTCCTCCTCTCTCTGTCAGATGTAAGGAGTCTGAGTCTCCCCATGCTGTCACTGTCTATATGCTGGAGCCTCAGACTTGTCAGTACATCCTTGGGGTAAGTTCAATATTAACCAGTGAGTCACAGTCACTGGAAAAAAAAAACATACATGCTTTGGTCAAAGCTGAGGCACAGCTTGAGTGCTTTTTGGAACTGTAACCAATTTATTAGTCTGATTTATTAGTTTACTGGTTAACTGGGGTGCATATAACAAAATGTGTGTGAAGTGTAACTTGAACAGACCTCTTGTTCAGCACAGGTGTAGTTAATACCATAATTAACTGTTGCACTGTACTGAGCCATTGTTAAAATTAGTTCCCCCTGTGCTTTTCCTGCTGTGACAAGTCAAAATGTATGACTTGAATGTGATTTTATTCATTTGGGAATGCTAAGTACACAATGTAATGCTAGCAAAGTAATCAAGATATAGATTAGCAAAATTACATGTACAAAACTTTGCCCACTAGAAAGTGTGGGAACCACTGCTCTAGCTAAAGCAGTGTTCAAGTTTGCTTACCCAGTAGTTTTCAATACCATATAACATGGAATGGCAATTAATGCCTCGAATGAAAGACAGGAAGTTCTATCTACAGACAGTGGGTCAACCTAGATCAGTGACACCACAATCAGGCTGACTGGCATCTTTTTTTCCCTAGGTCGAGTCTCCAGTCATATGCAGGATTCTTGACACTGCTGATGAACACGGGCTTCTGTCGCTCTCCAGCTAAACTGACAGAGATCATGTGGATGCAGCAGTGCATGAAGAACAAGGAGAGGACAGACAAAGAGGGGTGCACATGAAGAGAGACAAATAAAAAGATAAAGATAAGATGGTGGAGGAACAGAGATGCCCATGACACTGCGCTAAAAGCCAAAAATGGAAGGTTAAATAGAGGTTAATCTTGATCTTTAGGCTGGACCTCATGTAGCCCAGGAGCACAGCCCCAGCCCACACTCTGATCTGTGCAATGGACAATGCTACAAGCCTAATTCAGCAGACAAGCTCAGACTTTGAAACGCAGTGAAACAGGGCTGACACCTCTCTCTGCAAGGCAGTGGATTTATTGCCTATTCCTCATATCTATGCTTCACTTTGAGTTGATTAATTGCAAGTAAAGGAGTGATGAATCAGGGGATTCAAAATTATCAGGGGAATCAACAATATTCATGGTGGTTTTATTGTCTTTAAGGTCTGTATTTGTGTGTGTGTGTGTGTGTGTGTGTGTGTGCTTGCGCGTGTGTGCGATATGAATTGAGTAGCTGTTTGACTGTGGCACTTGTAGATATGAGAAAAAGTAGGTCTGAAAAAGTTTTTTTTTTTTTTTTTTGGAGCAGTTTGAATGTTTGCTGTGTTGATTTACAGGATGAGTGAGTGTAACTTATGCATTAGAAGATGTTGTGGAATAGCAACAGAAGTGTGTGGTTGATTAAAATTTGATATAAGTTTGTAGGATATACCGAATGTCCTTGGGCTCCCATAAGAGGTATTCTGTGGTTGTATGAAAATGCACACTGGGATCCTGATCACTGCTGTATCACGGAAATAAAAACCAATGCATTTGCAAGAAAAAATAAAACTAAAACATGAAAGCTCATTAAGAATATTGAATTACCAAACGAAAAAATAGACTTCTCTAGGATAAGTACATTTTAGCAACAAATGTCTTTGCTTGATAATTATGGAGATATTCAGTTCATTGTCATGATTCAGAAATATAATTTTTATTTTGAATTTTTATTAAGTAACCTCACTTTTTAAAAACACAGACATCTGAAGGACATCCACTTGAGTAAGTTGCTATGGTAAATGTATGACCACCAGAGGGTGCTAATGCTATGCATGTCATATTTTCTTCACTTGAAAAACCCTTTTTCTCATTTAAACAACTGGACCTGAATCATTGAAATTCGAAGTCATATTTACACTGAGGTGTTGAACAGTAGCCACTTCAGTTATTTATATCCCCAATCATCAACATCAGTCATTTTTTGTTTTAAGAAAGAGCACACTGTCTCTGAGCTGAGGGTTTGTGAAACTCTGCAAAGCTTCATCTGCAACTTCACTACATCAAGTAAAAAATACCAGGTCGACACTTCTAAAAAAATCTAAACATGAATATATTCTGAAATACTTTCTAAGGCAGATTTGCAGTTCAAATGCCTTCATATGAAAACAAATATAAGAAGAAAAAAATATAGTATTTGTGGAGAGCCATAAAATGCCAATTAAACAGTGATAGCACAGATCCACTGCACTTGCCAAACATTTATTGTTTTAAAAAGTTTATGAGGTTCACAAATACATTTTTCTTAAGAAGCAAAAATCCATCAAAGTGCAACCACATGCCGTCGACAGCCATGTGTGGGCCTGTGCTGGGTTTCACAGCAGCTCCACACTACAACAGCTGATGTCAGAGCTCAGCAACTTCAGCCAGAGAGGAGGCAGCAGAGAAACCAGCAGCTGCAGTCTGTGGGCTGCAATGAAAAACTACAGTCTTGGGTTATAAATGGCACGTGTGCGTGCAACACAGGGGCACATTTATGTGAAAATGCAGCATCTGTAAAAGAAAAAAGTAAGGTCATTCAATAACGGTGAATAACTTTTTGGAACAAACACTTTCATTACAAATCTCTTGCTTGTTTTTAGTTTCCACGGCAAAGCTTATGACTGGTTCTTTGATTTTTCCACTCAAGAAAACTTAACATGCACTTCCACTGTAAAAGAGAACAAGAGATTAATACTGATCCCAAATACATAAAACGGGCTGTGTTCACATTTGATTTAAAGCCATGGCAAAACTGTCTGTTTGGCAGCTCTTTGATTAGACCGAGGGGATGGGAATCTGGTGCACTGAGGTGCTTTCAAAGTCTTGTAGTGCGTCCTGGTGAGTGTGATAGTGCATGGCTACATATGACTTGGCAAAGGCAAATGTCTGAGAGCTGACAGGCTGCAGGCTGGTGGGGGAGCTGGGCCCTGCAGAGGGACTACTGTTGTATATACTGTAGTAGGGCTCAATGCGGGTGTTGATAGGTGTAGAGGTACTGGGAGGGCGAGGTTTGCGCACACCTGTGGCCCTTGGACTACCAGCACAGTCCCTGGAGTGACTGGGCCCACAAGCCTGGTCCACCAGCCTCCTCTGTGGCTTGGGTGACAGTACATAGGCTGAGTTGGTCTCATGATGGGAGGATTTATTGCGATTGACTTCCAGGCTGCCCTTCCCCATCGCATGCAGGCGAGTCTTTTGCTTGCAACAGAGTAAGCCCAGCGCCGCCCACTGAATGCAGCACAGCACACGACGGCGGAGGCCTGCGCTGTTGCGTGAGTACACAAAGGGATTGATGCCCGACTTGAGAAAAATTAGCACAAAGCCGCACAGTTCATACTGGTAATGTGCAAAGCTACTTTCTGGGGACAAAACATCCTGTGCCAGTGAAACTCCCATTGGCAAGCAACAGAGCAACACAGAGAACACTATAACAACACAAGTGACAACTGCCTTAGAGTCTTTGGCTGTGGCCAAGTTAACTGTAGACACCAGCTGACAGCAGGTGGCTCCTTGCGCAGCCCCTGGAACCAGAGGCTGGCTGGTCCTGTTGGCATACGAGTGTGTCTGAACATTCTGCAGTTTGTTGTAAGTCTGGTTACGGTAGAGAGAGGGGCCTTGAACAGCACACTGCATGCTCTCAAAGCCTGCTGCAATGAGAGGTGGCGGGGGTGGAGGGCATGTGGCATCTACCGAAATGATGGGACATTTCCTCACTTGTGCATTCTTCCTCAGTGTTTGAGCAATCATCAGATAGGATACAGACACCACAGCTACACAAAAGGCAAAGTCTGCCAGGTAGACATACAACACAACCCTGGCCTGACCACCTCCCAGGCCAAAGTGGGGCAGGCAGGGTCCATCTCTGCGTGGGTATGCTCGCATAGTAAGGAGGGCAGCCATGGTGAAGCTGGATGTCCACAGCAGGGCAGTGAGGGCCAGTGTGCGGGGTAAGGAGGCGGTGCGGTTGGGCTGCTGCCCCAAAACCATTCGCAGTCTGTGCAAAGCAATGACAGCCACCGTCTCCAGGGACATGATGATGAAACCCGAGCTGGTCAAGTGGAAGGCAAAGCAGAAACTCTTTGATACACCATCCCCTCCACCTGCATCCAAGAAGAGCACCAGGGCAAACATGGGAGCAGTCACACAGCAAATGAATAAGTCACAGAAGGATAGGTTGAGGATCATGAAGTCAAAGTTGGTCCGGAATTTGCGAAACGCCGGGTCGAAAAATGACAGAAACACCACGAGATTGCCGTAAGAGCCCAGGCAGAAGATGAAGATGAGGAGCAGAGAGCAAAAGGTCAAGGTTGCGGTGTGAATCACAGCCCAACCTGACGGGGTCTGTGTGCCCAGGGTGCCATTGAGGGTCTGATGTCTTGGCACATCCACCAGGTCTGATGGTGTAACAGTGGAGTTCATTGTATTTCTAACAATTTATAAGGGTCCCACAGTCATCAATTTCAACATTATTCAGCTGTATGGAAGGAGTACATGATGATCACAGTATCTGCTGCCTCTGCCATTGCAGCCACCTTGGTGGAGTGCTACAAAGGATACAAAGTCATATATTAGCTGTTATATTGTGCAGTAGATCACTTGATACATTCATTCATAATATGGAGCAATAGTTAAAGTGCCACTGTGTATAAAAAAGTATATTTAACAAGGAGCTGTGATACACTACATGCTACAGTAGGCTATAGCTATGCAGAACTGCATTTGGCCAATTATACCTTACGCCCCCCCACCCCCAACGCACACACAACGTCTGCTGAAATCCAGAGGAAATGTGTATACATAACATTTTTCTAATGTATTCCTAGCCGCTAAGTGGCTTGGATAATCTGTACTGGCGATGAGAAAATATAACCTACCTTCTGTAATCGATCGTGTGTCCATCATCATCATCATTATCTGATACAGCCCACCTTCATTTTAAAGCAGTATGATAGTAAGTGAACGCACGGAGTCTTTGGGGGAGAAAAACGTAATTCAACCGCGGCTCATCCGAAACAGAGCAGTCTATTAACAAACACAGACATAAAATACGTTTCCTTACATGTCTGTATTTTTATACGGCGCTACTAGATGACAGTATATTCGTTTTCTTGGCGATGTATCCGTTCTTACACAGGAGCGGCGGCCGCTGGACTTGCACTGAAAAATGAGTATGAAGTCACTGCCTACGTATGTGGTCATGAGCGTAACCACTGCATTAAAGTAGTCCATCTATAAAAACTAACCTCACCTGTTCCTGTTTGTAATGATTAAACAGTAAGAAAGGCAATTTCTCCACAGTGTTGATTTCACTGTTTCAAGATTTGAAAGCGACCGTTACACCGTGTTCAGTGACACGTCAGATATATTACCGCAGCAAACGATTTTTTCACCATGGCAACGACATACTTAAGCTTTTCCGACAAGTGTTGGCCTCATCGTATTTTAACTTGATAGATACGTTTGATGGCGATATGATGATCCTTTAATTGATTCACAAATGTTTGGAATTTTAGCATTGATAGCAGAAACTAGCGGTTAGTTTTAAGTCTACAAACGGGCCTAATTCACCGGACTGTCCAGCATCAGCTAGTTAGGTTCGGGCTAATATAAGGTTTGGAACAAAAGAGAAAGGTAATTAGGCTGCGTCATGTAAAAGTTAATATTAAAACCAGCTGCTACTACACAATTCATTGAAACTTCTATGGCCTTACACTAATTTGTAGCAGAGAGAGCTGAGAGGCGTTGTTCGGCATGATGAACCCGCAAAATAAAATTACAAATAGTGTAAATTCCTTTTTTATATCATGATAAATAAATAAAAAAATAATAAAAAAAAAACACATTGTTGTCAAATTGTTCTCTGTAATTGAGGCTAAATTTTCCCAGAAAGTGTAATGGTGAATTTGAAGTTGCTCTATTCACTGCGTAATACTTTAAATATTGAGAGAAAAACACTAAATGCAGCTTTTGTTAGAAACAATTTATTGTCATCTCAGTCAATAGGCAAACAGTACATCTAAAAAAAAAAGAAAAAAAAAATCACTGCAGTTTTGGCACTACACTACATATAAGTGAGGTACTAAATGCTTCAATGCTTTGACTGATTTCAAGTTATCAGCGGGAAAACATAAGCAAACCAAAGTGATTTCATCTTGCTGGGTTTTAGAAAAAAAGTAAATGATAGTGAGGGTAAGAGGGAACAGGTCACAATTAGGGACAGGCAGTTTGGTTATTTTCTTGCACCGAGATACATGAAATGGTAATCAAACTGTGCTTGGGTCCTCACAGCAAATGCATCACACAGCACAGCAGCGGGGAGCTTGTCCTCTCCCTTTCTTTGCAAGAGTAGATGAGAATAGACTCCACTGCTAAAAATTCGGCCATCTACTTAATCTCAGAAATACTTCCAATGAAAAAATTAAAAGTTAGCACTTCAAAAAAGTCAAATAAATAAATAAATATGTTTGTGCATATTTGCTATACCATGACATATACATACATGATGCATATAATCATATATAGATCAAACGGCCACACAAACATTGTGTGTTGCAGGTTTAAATCTACTCTAAAGCAACCATTCTTCAATGGTCAGTTATGTGTGGCTTGTAACAAACACTTCACTATTGGAAGATAGTAAAGATGATGTCCTACACTGGACATTGTGTTGGCTCAGAGTTGATTCTTGGGATATAATCCTGAGAAATGTGTGGGACACCAGCAGATGTCTTCAAGCATCCCATAAACGCGTGCACGCGCACATACATTCGTGCACATGCACACAAACAAACCAAAAAAGAAGAAAAAAAACTGTACAGTAATGTTACAAACTGCAGGTCATTCATCCCTGCTATGATTGATCCTTAAATATTAAGTATAGTAGAAATGTAAATGAACTAAATACATAAATACACAACTTTTCAATCCTTCTGAGTGCCACAACTCAGTTGCTTTGTGTGCCACTCTTTTTATGGGCGATGCGGTCTTTCATTCGAGAACTGGAGCCTCCTCCCTAGTGCAGGCTGGTATCAGTACAGTCTGGGGTTGTCCCAAACTGATACAAGTGAGACACAAACAAATATAATTGTAAAAAGGCAGCTCTCTCTCATCCCTACAGCAGCTTCAGTAATGAATCATAATCATATTCAATGTCTTGGATATGCTTGTGACCACATTCAGAGATATTTATGTTTGGAGAACAGTGTGAAGTTAATGTGCTTTACCAGGTTTTAGGCATAGTAACAGGGGGAGACCAGCAAGTCAGTCAGAACAAGCAGCTGGTCATCTGTGAACTGCTGCTTATGTTGCTGCCAGTTGTCGTGGTGAGTCCGACGGAAGTTTGACAGAGTTTTCTTCACAGTCATCTGGAAGGCAACAAACAATTTTTTTATTTCTTATTCAGCAAAATTACTGAAGTCATACAGGTTTTGTTGACCAAGCCAAATGGGGGGGGCTCAAAGATAATCCCACTGCAACAATAAACAGTGATTAGTAGGTGATTATACATACTTCAATGGGTTGTGTGTCATTGAGGTGAGCACTCAGGTCCATCAAGATCTGGGGCATCCAGGTGGGCACATCATACGGGCTGGAGAGAATACAAGCACTCAACCCGAGAACGCCAGCATGGCGCCGGACCAGGTCTACAAAAACACAACAGGAGGGATTCCATTAAAATGAGAAAGAACAGCAAACAGAGTACATTATCATATTCTTGAGAACCTCTCAAGAATATGATAATGATTGCTGGTAAGAATCTAGATTAGTTCCTTACCAGCAGAGGGTATAGTGTCCACTATAGAGCCAAGCTCCCTCTTCCTCTTCTTAGGCAGGGAAGTCTTGCAGAGAGCCTCAAAATGTGCCTGCATGGGGGCGTCCATGGACAGGAAATTACACTGAAGGAAGCCACTGAGTGTAGTGGCGGCCATTTCTCTTACCTAGAAAACAAAGGCGAAAAGAGGAGATGGGAAATTTAAGTTCAAAGTGCACTGTGTCACTACAGTGCAGTATTAATTTCAATACACATTATAGTGGTCTAACTGAGTATGCAGATTAAAAAGCTGATTATTGTAGAACTTGCTGCCAGTAAGTAACAAAATAATGTCCTGAAAAAAAAAGGAAAAAAGAAGTAACTGGAAAAACTGAAGCAGACATTGCTTACTATTACGCTGATATATAGTTAAAGAACCAGGTTGTTCAAGAGTCATCAAAAGAGGGAAAGGTGTAGTGTGACTCTGTAATAACAATGTTCAGTCTGTTAGAGAAGGGAGGTGCCTTTCTTGGTTATGTGCTGTTCTGAAAACGCAAAGATTTTTATTTTATTTTCATTATTATTTTGATTATTCTATTTTGGTTAATTTAATGTGTTGTATTACTACATAAATGTGACAATATACTTCTTATTTTCATTAAATTTAAAATCCTAAATTCTGGCCATCATGGCATAATTTAACTAGTGGAGCATTTCTGTCTGGTCTTGTTGCTGCAAACACACCACAAGCCCCAGCACCTTACTGACCAACTCTGGCTGCACATAGGCAAGACATACATAAGACATACCATAGCAACAATGTCATTAGGTAGGGTGTTCCACTAGTGTGTACACTGGCTAGCTGGATGGAAATAGCAGCCAGCTGGGGACTGGGGGTGGATGTGTGTGTGTGGGGATGCTTCTCTATAATGTGAGCTAAAATGGTCTGTTGCACATTTAATGGCTCTAACCTCAATGAAATTAAACTTTTAAATGGGTATTATGCAGATCTTTGAGCAACATTCTCTAGAGGGGAGTTCCTCTTAGATTAAATAGGACCACTAGGGCAAATACATTACAGCCTCT
The DNA here is from genome assembly GCF_001640805.2 of Lates calcarifer. NCBI lineage: Eukaryota > Metazoa > Chordata > Actinopteri > Centropomidae > Lates > Lates calcarifer. The sequence continues at coordinate 5,820,989 of NC_066848.1, forward strand.
CTCTTCAGCAGAGTTACACATTGTTCAGCTTTGTGTAAACTCCTCCTGATTTTAGCTTGGCGTTTTGTGTGATATATGTTACTATAATATGATATATAATATAATATTGTAAAGAAAGGGGTTATTGCATGTATAAAATGTAAAATTTTTCTAATAAAGGTGATGCTGAAAAAATGAGTGGAATGTAAACATTGTATAGCTAAGGCCTAGAAATCTGGCTTAGGTTTCTTTAAGAGGCCAAACAAAAATGGCTACTTCCATCCATCCCCCACTTCTCCTTTGTCTCCACTCCATCCCTCTCCCTCTCATCCTCTTTCAATCTGAACGTTATTACCATAGCAACAGATTACTGCAGCCTGTGGTTTCCATAGCAACAGCTAGAGGACCAGAGGGGGGGAGAGAGTAGAGAGCCAGGAGGAGAGTGCTGAATCACTACAGTGAAGCTGAAAGACAGTGAGAATGCCTGCTAGCATAAACAAGCATGTACTGGCCAATAGCTTGACGACAATTATATAATCAGAGTGCCATATAATTGTTCATCTTCCAACTATCTTCCAGTTACTGTTTGTACGAGACTGATTACATGTTTCAGTTTTTGGCGTTACATGTTGAACGATTTTAATGTTAAACTGCTCGTGAATGCACGCATGCTTTTACCTCCAGCTGCTCATCCTCCAGCAGTCGTATCACTAGTGCCCGCACATCATTCACTGCTTTCTGGTCACTCATGAAGGTGAAAAGGTTGTAAAAAACCATAATCTGGAGGTATGTAAGCACAGTGTAGCGAGCGTGCCAGGAGCTGCTGCCAGCAATCTGGAACACACAAAAACAAACACATCCCACATCAATAACAGACTAAGCATTTGTTTTATAAAAGGAACAGACCATTTAGGTTTACTGTAATGGAGCTCCGCTTTGGGAGAATACCACTCATTTTGAAAATGTATACAATGTCAAGCAGGTTACAATAGTTGAATCAGAATTTGTGAACACGAAAGGTGAAGCACTTGATTTCCCCATGTGTGTCACATCAATCCACCACTTTCTGATCATTAGTTAAATCAATTATCATTTTTTTAAATCATATCGTTGCCAGTTCTGCACCAGAAGATGTAACCTAGGGAATCCTCTAGGATACTGTTACATTTTTTATTTGTTTTCCAGGGAGCTGCACACTGTATGACAAGATATAGATAATGACACAATATATTATGTCCCAGAATTATTTAAGAATGAGCCAGCAAGACAGACTCAATTCACTAATAAATTCCTTCAAACCTTCTTTTACCTTATTAATCTTAAAGGTTAGAGGATGTGAGGGTCTGTAAAAAATCCAGTCATGTACAATGCAGGTGAGAAGTGGTATAACAGCTACAGCTGCCAGATGACTCACCTCCTGCAGGGTACTGAGGACCATAGGGATCTGCTCTGTGTAGAGGAGTCCCTGAGACATGAGAGACAGGCAGGTCTTTGCATCCCTCTTCAGCTCATCGTAACTGTCATCATTCTCAACTGGAGCAATCTGGAGCAGACAGACAGAGCGGGGTTAGCAGGCAGGCTGGCGTCATTATAAGCCCTAATGTGGTGTATACATGAAGAGAAGAAATTTAAACTGGGTAGTGACAAAGCTAGTGAGCGAGTGTTTCACCTTGAAGAGCAGGGGAAGCAACCGGAGCTGTTCTGAGACAGCAGTGGAGAATGAGCGACCAGCACTTGCAATCAGCCACTTTAGCACTGCAGATGTTTAAAGACAGGATTTTTTAAATGCTTAATGAATAATCCACTGCTTTAAATGTGGGTGTTTGACAAAAATAAATTCATTTTCTTTTTCTTAAAATTCACTATTTTTTCAATTCTTTCAGGCATTCCTACAATAACCAGTACTCATCATGACAGTTAGGTTCAGAGTTAACAGTGATAGATCCTCCACACACCTGTTTTGAGTAGCTTGATGGCTTGCGTCCTTTCATCCTGCTCTCCAACCTCATTCTCCTCAATCACATGGTTCTGGATCTCCTCATCACCCTCCGTTAGAGGCTTCAGCTGCAACAGAATCCGCTCTGTGAAGTCTGAGATGCGCGGGGAGGTGGTTGGCTGGGTGTACGGCAAGTTGACATCAATCATGAAGATGTACGTGAGCACACTGGAAGGATACCAAGTCAGAGAGCATAAGATGAGAAAGAAAAAATACAGAGTTTCAAAAAGTTAATAATGACAGATGATCCATTCATGTTTGCTAGTGGTGTAAGGGAAAAGACCTCACCTGCCAATTCGTTCCCGTACATTCTTGTACACCTGTGTGAGTTTGGGCTCCAGGTATTGTAACAACCTGTGGAGGAGCTCTGGAACACGCCACTCCTGCTGAGCTAGGCCTCCCTGCAGCACATACAGACGACTGGAAAAGAAAAGGACGCAAAATCATCAGAGTGTCACTCACCTCAACTTCTGCTTAAGGAAACAACCTTTCTACTCACCAGGCATCGACAAAGGAGCCCCCCTCGCCGTTGACAGGAGACTCCATTAGCATTTCAAACAGCCAGTAAAGCTTGCGGGGGTCTCTGCTCTCCTGTAAAGGCCAGAAACAAGAGTCATAAGGAAGAAAGTTATGACGGAAATGGAAGGATGAAAACATGAACATAAAGAAAAATAAGGCTTACACAGGCTGTGGCAATGCAGGTGCCCCAGTCTGCATATGTTTCTATTGTGATGTTTGACAGGGCAGTACGGAGCAGTGGACACAACAGCTCCCAAAGTTTCTCAACCTGTAAACAGAGCAGAAGTGTATGTCCTGGTTTGTTTGTGTTGTATGATCAATATCCTCACAAATTTAAAAAAAGCACCTTAAGAAGCCAGGGTATGATAAAATTATAAGTTGGCACCTTACTACATCAGTTCCAGATCCATACCTTTGAGTAGCTCCAGTGCTTGGAGCCTCTGATCAGCCCAGAGATGATCTCCGCAACACAGCGCTGCTTGCTCTCATGGGAGTCTGCCACTAAGCGCTCCATGTGTGACTGCAGCACAGGCAGGAAGGCGTCACCGAAATTGCGGAACAATCCCTGGAGGAGCAGGAGAAGGGAACAAGTTAATTCTCCAACTGTCTGATTTTTCACCAACACCTGAAAGTATTCTCAGGAAATCTCACCTTGAACAAACAGAACCTGCGAGGGCTGAACTTGTCCTTGCCCTTACGGTCCTCAAGGGAGAGAAACTCAATGAACTGGTTGATGAATACTGGGTCTGAGAAGTGGTCAAAGATGATCTGCTCCCGCTGAGAGGAATGGCATGAAAATAAATTTCACTTTCCTTAATGAATGCATTACATTTTTCCTAGCAGGTGTGTATGGTGTGTATGCACAAACCTCTGTCATGTCATCTCTAGCCAGGTTCTGTTTGGGTTGCTCCTCCAGTGGTGCATACATCATCAATTTCCTAGAGAACAATAAGGTGATGGTAAGTAAGACCCAGGAGAAAGATGCTGTTTGACAGCTATAAGAGAAACAGATAAATATATCAAAACAACAAAATAACAAAATAAGACCAAGCTGAGAAATGCATTATAAAATGTGAACCTTGGCCAGCAGTAGTATCCCCAGTGAGTCTTTTCCACAAACACACACTGATCCCAGTCCTGCTGTGTGCGTGGCAGGCTGCTGCTGTTATACTGGAGCCACCGGTTGTCTTGACGGTCCCCTGCTTTAATACCATTTAGCTCCTTCACATTACCTAGCAAAGATAAGTGATGATGATTGAGATTCATTTTAGAAACTATAATTAGAATTCAAATTACAAAAGGCTGTCATGTTCATACTAGAACACTGGACAAACAAAACCTTATGATGCTTACAAAGCTCAGAGGGGCTGACAGGAACTTTCTTGTGTGGCCTTTTTATTTGTTTCATGATCCCAGCAACAGCTGATATTGCCACCTAATGGAGAAAATAAGGCATTTCAAGCAAAATGTCCAGTGAAAAGACTGGAATGCATCAATATGCTGTTTGACAATCACAGCACTACAACTGCATGTCTCATAATTTGTGTATGCCACACCTTGCGGACGTAGAGGGAGTCATGGTTGAGGCTTTTGACAAAGAAAGTGACAGCAGGCGGTGGGAGCTGGTGATCGTCCCTCAACAGCAATGACAGGAAGCCAATTGCAATGTGTTCAAACTTCCAAGGCCTGGAACATTAAACAAAGCGGGTGTCACGGATGGTAATAAATATATATAAATGTGATATGATGAAATAATTAGCAAATTATCCTACATGTTCCTGTTGCTGATGCAGTCCAGCAGATCACCAATGAGTTGTTTGTATTTCCTACAAAAACATAGACTATTATTATTATTTGCAAACTTATCTTGCTCACACTAAGCTTGTATACAAAGCAAACACATCATCTTAACAGATGGGCTGTGTGTCAATATCTGCGAGCTCTTTGGTGTGGCAAAGATTTATTGTTTGCTGGTGTGAACTTACTCAACAGACTCAGAGTTCTTGAGCTCCTGCTTCTTTAGACCCTGTGCTGTCTCCTCCTCTGAGGGGACAGGGTCCTCAGAAAAAGGATTTCCAGTAATCATAAGTTGTTTGGCCACAGCACAGCACTCATCAGGGATCTAAACAGATGACAAAAATAAAACATCTAGTATCAGAAGTAACTGTGGGACAGGGAAAAACTGAAAGCAAGCCCTATTAGGAGGGAGTGGTTTGGTTCTCAGACAGAGAGCAGACACAGGGGAGGGAGTAGGGTAACTGAACAAATATTGGCTTTTCCTTGCATAGATATGTTGGAGTGTACCTTCAGGCTGAGAGCAAAGAGTAAAGGGGAAAAACTATTTTGTGATTATTTTCCCCCTAGTCCAAGACTGTAGTTTGTAAGGTCAATGTCAATCAAAACCTTCCCACAGTATGGATTCAAAAATTTCAAAAAATTCTGGCAGTTATGATAAATTTCTCGTATTAGTAACCACAGAGTCAATAAATACTGTATAACTTGATAATAAAATGATAATTTTATGTGATTAATATTTTTCAATGTAAATTTTTTTCACAGCATATCGTCTACTACTACAGAAAGGCTGATACCACAAAGGCCTTTGATTTTATGATGCGTTTGTTTTGGTGTTCGTGGTGTTTTTCTCACAGAGAAGTCAGTGCCGATGGTCTCATACTGGCGGTGGATTTTATCTGCGAGGTCATCGAAGAGCCGCACAATGGACGGCTTCTCCAGAGACATGGCTGAGCTGAGGCCAGAGCGTACAATGGCCGGCCATGTCAGAGCAATGCACTCCCAGTCGTGCAGATTGGCCAGGCACACCCCGCTGTGATTCCCCAAAAGACAGTACAAGGCACCCTGGAGACGTACAGAGATAGCATGTAAGAAAATACAGAAATATTAATTCCTAAACATTAAAATGTAAATAACAGTTTTTATGGTGCAGAGTAAGAGAACTGCCATACTTTGAACTGCTGCTGTGTGACACTGCTGTTGTCCGGGTTGAGAAACCCAAGGACATGTGGGATCAGATCTCTGCAGCAGAAATTGTAGGTTCCCAGTGCAGTGAACAACACATTCTGAGCTCTGCTGCGTACCTGGAAGGTAATTAAAACCTTAGTCAAGGTATTATTCACTTCATGTCTGTTAGATACAGTAGTCAAATATTAAGTATTTTTGATTTATGTGACTAAATTTATGTGAGTAAAAGAAACAGGAGAAACTAACAAATAAATAGGTTAGATAAATGGACAATGTCTTGATAACATGCAGAGAATAACACTGCACAATATCCTGTGGAACTCACTTGACTGTAGGTGCTTGTGGAGAGCCTCAACAGATCTCTCATCAGCTGCTGGTGAATGCTCCTGTACTGACATCCTTCCACTGTCAGCTTTCGCAGCTGATAAAACACAAAGATGGAGAGTTATAATGGTAAAATACTATGAAACCCAAAAACATAATTTCTTTATTAATGACTTACCTCATGCTGGAGCATGACTCTGTCTATTAGCAGAGCTCTGATGTGCTGCTTTCTGCCATGAAGCTGCAAATACAATGACAAGGCATTACACACTTTGAGTTGTCAGTTTAAACATAAGATGTAATATCAGAATCACTTAGATGCGCATTATCTAAGCCTTGTGGGAGACAGTGAATGGTTTCTGAATCTTTCCCAGGGTGACAACAATTTAAAAGTAAAGTAAAATTAAATGGCAGATTTCTCACTCTGTTTTCCATTGATTTCTTCACAAGGTTGAAGCTCTTCCAGCGGGAGTCAAACTCATGTTTGTGAGAGCCTTTGAAGTGCAACAGGTCACTGATAATCTGAAAGGTATCACAGAAAAAAATATTGATTGGTGTTGGGTGATATGATCAAAGCACCATTTACTGGCTGTAGCCTGGCTTTGAGACTTTGAGCAAATCAAGACAGCAAGCCAGGGTCAGATAAATTCAGTGATAGCCTATGGCTAAATAGTTTCCCACACAGCACACAATAACTTAGTCACAGATTCCACTGTGGCTTTCAAGAGGACATCATGTGAGTGTATATTTTGTTTAAAGGATTTGTAGTCTGGTGGTACACAGTGATACTGTAATTATGAGTCAAATACATGAGCAAATAGTGGCACAAACAAATCAGTGTTAAGATAATTTAAAGTATACAGGCAATTATGTTACTGCCTGCCCACCTTGATGATGGAGAAAAGAGACTTGGTGTCATCTTCAGAGTGCTCCAGTATGTAATCTGAAAGAAGAGGCAATGGAAGTCAGAGACCTACAGTATATTTTGATCTTGCCTGCTAAGCTGAACATGACTTCAGCTTGGTTAGGGGATGTAGCTGTGGAATACAAAGAGATCACAAGCCTAAGACAGTGTATAAGTGATTGAACACTTACGCAGCAGCTGTCTCATCACACTACAGATAGCATCTCTGTAGTTTTCTCTGGACTCATCTGCAGGTGGAGATAATATTACAGTGAAAGATTACACTCCAGCAAACCCTATAATTTACATCTATTGTTGGCAAAGCTTTTATCATCCAACAGCACTTAAAAAGTGATTTACATACCGTACTCCATTCCTGTATAGAGGGTAGTCTCATCCAGATTCACCATGCTATGAACCCTGGGAGAAAAACAGGTAGTGGTTCTATAATTACACTATTGGAATTTGGTCCATCCATCCTAAGAACTCAACTCTTCCATTTAATATTTCTCTAAAGGAGACTTAAACTAACATCTGTTAACCAACAATGTCTTTCTCTTTTTTCCTTAATCAGGACAGAGTTTAGTGATGTGAATGCAACTGCTCACAGTTCAGGGATGGGCTCTCCTTTCAATGGAGGCATCAGACTCCCAGCACCCAGGAGGCAGTGCTGAACAATGGTCAGGCTTTGTAGGACATCATCTCTGAAAAACACAAAACCAGTGCCTATTATCCATATACATCCATTACAGAGCCAAACAAAATTTTAACAGTTGACTAAATACAGTCTATATCTAGTGACTTCAGTGGGAGTCAGAAGCTAATTCCTTGAGGAGCACAGAGAGGCACTCTGAGTTGTTCCTGTTTACCTGCTCATGTCCTGTTCTCCTTGTGCAAATCTCTGAAGGCGCTGAAGTTCAGGCTGGAGGATCAGGTCCAGTAAATAAAAAGCAAAGGAGGTCTCCTCAACACTGGGCACATGCCACCGGATATCCAAATTCCACAGGTCCCCAGGCCGACCCCAGTCCTGCATGGGATGAAAACAGTGAGCAAAACGTATACTACTTTACACCAGGATGTTTTTTTGTGGCACAACTCTGATATCCGGTATAATCTGTAGTCAGCTGGTTTGGGTCACATTTATATGGAAGTAGGGAAGTATACCCAACAGGAACTGAATATCTGCCAGTACAACTTTAATCTCATCACACAGACTTGCCGGTTGGAGAGTCAGCAGTTTTATTCTAGTTGGTAAAAAGAAAAAAGCATGGGCATTCCCAGCACTTAGTTAAGAGCATAAAAATATGTTTTATTAAATGTTTACTTATTATTCAAATAAATCATGATAGTATCTATTTTCTATTTTAGTAGTTGGACATTCAGTATATCACTACATTAAAAAGACATCAATATACATACATGACAGTAATTACAGACCACTTTAAGACTGATGCAGCCCACACATTCACCCAGACGTGCACCACTGCTGGCAACTGCTGAAACAACAACCTCATCTCATCTCTCCTGTGGTGCAGGAGACAATAATCCTGCCATGTGATCTACTACCCATGCCTTTACCAAGGAAGAGACTTAATGAGATCAAAGTACTGTCTTCACTGACTAATGAGAGGCAGACAATTAATCAAACAGGTCACAGTGAGTGTCACAGACAATTATCTGACCTATCTAGTTAAAGGACAAATGTCTAGAATTGAAAGTGTTTGTTTGTTTCCAAATCACAATCTCTCACAGGGGGAACTTCTGGTCACAAAGTTTGTGAGCACAAATCATCATCAGTCATCAGCATCTGACCTGACATGTGGGAACATCCACAATAAATACAACAAGACTACATTGTATTTAGAGTGAAAGAAATGTTCAATCCATCAATATTAGTACCTTGATGGGTAGGTAGTCACTGATTGGTTGGTGGAAGCCTCCTGGAACACTGCAGTACTCTGTGGGATAGATGAGGGCAGAAGAGCGAAGGATGTGGTGGAGCAGGTTGCAAGCTAGAGTGTAGCCCTGCTTACATTTGAGGTGGAGTGTCAACTGCAAAATCTGGACCAGGTCAGAACGATAGGGCAGGATCTTGTCACCGTCAACCCGAGTCACCTGAGGTGAACATGGCAAGAAGGGGATAAAGGTATTGTTTATTACAGAATTACCAACTATTTAACAATTAATTATTACGGAACTTAGGGGTTAGGGTTAGTTATGCAGCACGAGTGGTCTAAATCACCTCAGACAGCAGCTGGAGATTCCACAACAACTCCTTGTCAAGCTCCTCCTCATTCAACACTTCCTCATCTGTTAAAAAAAAAATCTGTCAGGCAGATGATAAAGACTCGTGGAAGAAAATACAAGTCATGAATATATAAATCTCCTCTTATAGAAATAGTTTATCCTGTGCAGCAAGCACTTACTGACAGCGATTTGGTTTATGGCATTACAACAGTGTGGCACAAACATCTTCAGTGACTCTGCAGGGTGACACTGAGAACAGAAGCAAAACAAGGATGAAGATAGTAAACTAATAAGCAACAAGAAGTGAATGCTTTGGATCTACATGAGGAGGCTGAGGGGACAAGACTGACCTTTGCAGCAGCTCTGCACATGTCAGCCACCATTCTCCCAGCTACACGTGTCTCAAAGATGTTGGTGGTTGCAAAGTTGAACACCTTTACCAGAGCCACCTGTTGAAATAATGTGACACACATGTTCATACTAGCAGAGAATGAGAGACTGAAAAATGTAGAATGAGCCAAGTGCGTGAAGGCCGAGTCTTGACCTTGAAGATGTCCAAGGAACACTGTGTGAGGATGGTGCTGAAGGTAGAGGACAGGCCGAGTTCTACCAGACTCTCCAAATGAGTCATTTTCTCTGTTTCTGTTTCCTCACGAGTTTGTTCCAGAGTGCTGCTATCTATCAGGGCAAAGCATCTGTGCAGATAAAAAGGTGAAATGTTTATTCCAATTTTATTCCACTAAAGCACTGATTAAAGAAAATACTGTATGATATGGGTCGTCTTCTTCTCAATAGCGCTGTGAAATCAATATGTAAAACACTAGTAACATGTTTTCACATCCATTAATTTTCCAATCGTATAAACACACCAATAACTAAACTGAAACCACAATTTGAAAGCTGCCAATTTCATTTGTTCAGGTGATAGGTAACTCCTCTTGTAAAACTGATCACATTTGGTTTCTTGGTGAATCAGGAGCAAGTCATATCCATATACGTTCAAATAATACAGCTTTACAGAACAGTACTTTTGATATATGTCACTGCTGCCATCACTAACTGAAAACAGCTAGCTGATAAATGACCTGACTTTTGATGCAGAACATGTTCTTTATCAAAACTCCATACCTGTCCATGAACTGCAGCACAAAATCTTCAAACTCAGCTGAGGCTGAGCACATCTCTCTTTCCACCTGAAAGTAATTTTTAAAAAAATCAAGAAGTTGTATGCAGGATCACTGAGAATTCCACTGCTTTTAATTATGAGAACTGGAGAGAAAAAATAACAGTGATTCACCTCTGTCAAGTCAGTTCTTTCGTGTAGGGCAGACGAACAGTCCACCAAAGGCACAAGAGTCACAAATGTAGCAATAAATTGGAATGTGATCTGTATGGACAGAAATAATGTTCATATGTGACACATCAAGTTTAATAAAACTAAAGCCACCAAAAAGTGAGAAGGTAACAGTGGAGCGCACCATGCACTTGCTGAAGTCATTTGGGTCAACGCCTGGCAATGCCCTCATAAGCAGGGGCAGCATGTGAGTGGGCCCCTCAGGAAAACGCTGCCCACCTGACACTAGGCTCCGTGCCACACCAATCATGCAGCTCAGAGTGGCTGTCAGCTGGTGGGGCTCTGTTAGAGTCTCCAGAGCAGGGTATGTTCTATGGTAGACACAGACAACAATTGGCCCTTTGTGGTTGTTTCAAAACATGGCCTTGTCTCTTATCTAACGTGGAAAACTAGCAACAGTGCTTCAAATTCTTACAAAACAGAACTTCTAAGAAACAGATTTATCCTTCAGATTCTCTAGGTCAGTGCAAACTTACTTCTCCAGCACAGGGGGAATGACCAACTCAGGCCTCATTAGAGCCAGGTTTTGCAGGGCCTGGGCTGCATCGAGACTGCCCGTCTTGCTGAACATGGCCAGCAGAACTGGCTGCATCATACTCTCCACAAACTCTGTGATATCCTCCTCTGTAAGCTTGTGACTGTCTGGAATTGGTGTTAACCATGTAGGTTTTCTGTAGCGCTCTCTGTGAAGCCGCCGTACCACGCTGGCTGGGAGACGTTGGAGCAGCTTCATGAGCTTCATCTGGACATGAGGACAGAGGGACAGAAAGACAGATACATGACAAAGGGGTGACACACAGGTGGACAAGTGTGCTTCCATGTAGTCTGGACAAATGGAAACATAGAGGGTGTTGTACAAAGCATGTAGACACACAGATGACATAACAAACATACAAACACAAACCAATTCACTGTGAACACAGCTTTGTCTACTTGGTTTTGCATGTATGGGCAAATTATGGGATCACTTTAGCACAGTCGAGTCTCTTGAATATAACTTCGTCAGGCAGAGAACAGCACTCATTTTGTGACACTTTTCTCCAACTGATTGGCTAGACTGAGGTTCTAAAAAGACATGTGGGTTCTTGGTTACCCATTTTGACCTGACTTCAGTAACACTTTTCACTCTTAGTCGATTGCAAAACATTGTTTACATGTAATAAAACTACAGCCAAGTGGACGAACATCTCACGTGTTCCCAAGCAACAGCCTAGAATACACACAAACTCAGCTCCTGCCAAAAATAAAGGTTTGTGTATGAGGACAGGTTGCTGCCTGTGGTGCATCAAATCTAGAGCAGGGGTTCCTCAAAACAGAAAGGCATGTGGCCCACCTCCCGGTGACATTTAATAGCATTGCAGCCACCTCACTCACATGCCCTCTTGTTATTTCTGAACTGGATACTGATATAAACCCAGAGAGCCAAGAGATTCAGGAAGCTTCCTAAAAAAATAATGACGGAAGACTACGCCCTCTGTCATTGTAAATGTTGCTGCTATGTGCCCTGTTAAGCCATATTAACATGATGCTGGAATTATAGTTGGTGGAACTCTGGATGAGTGATATAGAGTAAATGGAAGCAGTCAAATCGTCATGACTCATATTTCCTTTCCATTTTTGTTGTTTATGATAATTCTCAGACACGTCACACACTCAGTACTCCAGTTTATATTTTATAGCAGGTTTGTATTTCTAAATGTAAATTGTTTTTCTACAATTTATATACTAAAGAAAATCAGATGTCTAACTTACTGACCCTTCTGATCCCTAAAAAAAAAAATTTCATCAAACTGAACATGTGCTCCAGAAGAAGGACTTCCCAGCGGACTGTCTCATGAAGCAGTCCACACTGTTTACTTCTTCATCTCAACAGTCATCCACTTGAAGTAAAAAGTGACTCACCAACCAGCGGCCATGGTTTGATGGGTGGAAGAAGGATGTAATACTGTTGAAAAGGCCGCTGAGTTGTGCTTGAGTTTGCTTGCTGGGTCCTCCCTGAAAACAACACAACAGTTTTCACTGAGACAAAGTCTTCTACACTTACTTTACCTGCAATTGTTTCCAAAAATGTAAGAACAATGAACTAACCAGGAGGGATGAGACCCAAAGGACCACATGGCCAATGTCATAGGCATTGGTGACATATCGTGGCACCATCATTTGACTGGTCCCCACTGGGAGATTCAAACTCCTCAAAATTCTTGTGAAAATCTGAAATGTGAAAAAAATGTCGTAATAATGGATTATTTTGATGCAGAGTTAATTGTCATAAAACTGACCATGAGCCCATGACATCTAATTGGGCTTAACAGGTTAGAAGAGCATGTTTATGTTTATCAGTAACACTTGGTGGGGTTGTCAAAAAACATCTCAAGTCACTCTGTTGAACCACAAACATGATGCAAGTCACTTCCTCATCAGTGACCGAGAGCAAGATCAACAAGGAAACTTGATAGTCTGTTTCTCTGTCAAGTAGCAATGGAAATGAAATACACACCATGAGCCAAAATCCAAAAGGTCAGGCAGCACATGAGAGGCATGAGCCACAAACCTCAAAACAACCAAGTACTAAACTGTGAAATGGAAAGGGGTTATTTAGAAAAAGAGGGCAACAAACCTTAGGGATATAGGGGTCCCAATCAATGTAGCCAATGTTGTCATTAGCCAAGCGTGCAAAGAGACTGACCAGATGCTGCAAAGATGTAGGACAACATGTTACACAGGGAAGACAGAAATACTCTGGACTGTACATCTAGACATTTTCAACAAGAGAATGTACTTACCACTTCCCAGCTTGGAAGATTTTGCACAGACACCCATAAACTGATCAGTTCATCAAACCACAACCTGTAAGCAAATCAAATGGTTAGAAAAGCAGAAGATAACTAAGATAACTAACTAAGTACATACTGTAATGGTGTCATTTCACAGACAGCAAAATCTGACAGCAAAATTGCAGTTAAAGTAGGTTTAGGGGGGTTTTACAGGCTCAGGTGTAAATGGAAAAATCAGACAGTACTACTGGAAAACTGTTGGGGCAATTCATGCCCATGCTAACTCCAAAGTATTGCACAATTTGGATCCAGCATTCCTGCTGCCAACGTGCCTCTCATCCCAAAGCAGTGACAATCAGGATGAGGTTTAAAAAGTACACTGAAGTCACTGTCATGAGGCTGGAAAAATCTTAGAGTGATTACTTGCACTGTTGCCCTGGTGGAACAGTATGTTTTAAAAAAAACATACTTGTAAAGGTATGCATCTGGTCTGCACTCTGCAACATTACTAAGGCATTAGGTGGTCAGTGACATTTAATGGATGCTCCTCCACTATTAAGGGGCCTTACTCACCCCATCTCTACCCCACGATTTAATGGTGTGGGAGGAATGGAAAGCCAGACAATATGGTAATGCATAATAAATGCGTTTTATCAATTTTTAACAAGCAGTAAAATGATGAGAATCAATTACACTAATCAGTGTGTGTTTTTTAATCTAACTGGTTAGGAAAACAGAGAAAACAGGAACTGGATCTTGGTTCTCTTCCACTGTACTCATTTTGATGTCTCACTATGGGATACACCCCCTCGCATATTCATTCAGAGAAAATCTCATTCCATTACGCCAGCCCTGAATGGTTGGCAGTCATGACATTTTGCTGGGATCCCATTTATATATGACAGATTCATCTCTTCTCACTTCAGAAGCCAAGCTATTTTCTACTGGACCCCAAGGCTAACTATCTCCAGACTGTAGTGGTAGCTTAGATCTAAACCACACATAGGAGAGGATGAGAAGTTTCTTACTTGAAACCCTTGTGGTGCAGCTCTGGAGGCAGGGTCGTGGGGAGAAAGAGCTCGAAGTAACTGATTGCTCTTTGCATGGTGACATCAAAGGGACAGAGGAGTGGTCTCCACTCATCCAGCATCTCCTGAGTAGCAGACTGTGAAAAATATCTGTATGAACAGAGAAAGAATTACAATTAGATTTTTCTTATAAACTCAAGCCAATAGCAGGTAAGGACAAGAATGTTAATAATATCATTCACCAGCTTATGAATGGATATATATGGACACTTGAAGAATCTCAACCAGCAGAGCAGCTTAGAGAGTGCTACAAAGATGGACAAGCCTCTTAGGTCCCTTACAAATCACATCCTCACAACCCACACATTTGCTGTACACTGATGACCAGACTCTACTATCAGACTTTAAGAAAAACCTAAGTTACATTCATACAAATACATGACAAGATCGTATGTGATAGCTTCTTAGCAACAACATACAACTGTGAGTCATCTAGTGTTTATTTTGAGTTTCTATTCATCAAAACCATCTGTATGTTAGTGTTATGTTCACATCACAGACAGAGCACTGAAATACATAGAAACCAGCAGCTACTGAAATTTTGGTACTGAGAGTGCAATGTGCCACAAACAGGAGATTACAAGCCATACACCTGGCACATTTTTAGCTGTTAGGGTAAATCCTGTGGTTCCACTGGGCTCATAGTCCCACTGGAGGATTTTCATGGTTCATTATGTGCTTGTGTAAACCCTGCAGGTTATTTTAGGTCACCTAGCCTCCTCAGCAATTCCACATCCACTGGAGGCCTTGAAAAAAACTGTTACTTCCACTCAAGGTTACTTCACTCTGGCTCAATGCTGATCCACCGTGTCTCAGCAACTGACCACAAATCACTCTCCCTTCACATAGTAACAGGAAACTCTCACACAAGACAGAATTAGATGAGATAATAGGATTATCTGCCTAAGTGCAAAGTGAGGGACGAGTCCTAGTGCTCGCATAAGATATCTGCACGCGCACCTAAAGGGTCAACACAGTCATGTGTCCTGCTGGTGGGAGCAAAGCTATGGAATGATAAAGCACAGTAGTGAGACCCAACACTGGTCTTCTTTGCCCACTACAGCATCCAATATTGAAAGAAAGCCTTTTTTTTTTAATATCAGTTCAGTTTTATATAACTTTTCCATAATTTTCCATGTATCTATCTTCTTGTCATTGAATTTCCTCTCAAGTTATTAAAGGCAATACTTATGGAACAAATGAACTGTCAGGCTAATACAGCTCTCATTTATCCAAAACTAAGATCCTTCAGGAGCCAAAATTTAAAGATGAGACAGGATGGGGCATTTACAGACAATGATATTAAGATGTACTCACGGTCTGCAACTTTTCACAAGTGTTTTCAACACACCTTCCACAGAGCTGTAACAAAAGAAAAAAAAACATGTCATGAACATGCCCAAACACTGAAACACTGATGTTAGAGTAACAGTTTAACAATCTTCACACCAATGCAATTTGACTTTGATTGCATGCACACAGAAACTTCTTTACACACCTGACTGGTGTACAGTGACAGAGAAAACCTTAATGAGGAAATATTAATAGTGAGGAAATAGCAATAAAATTGTCCTGATAGACTGTAATCAGTTCACTGAAAATAAACATAGTGGTTGTCGTCAATAATGTTTGACCTTCCTCATGCTAATATACAGATTTATATGTTAAGAGTTTCACTAAGTGTTCATTCATATTATGTCACTTTAAATCCAATCACTGCTATGATAGTTTCAGGGGTGGCTCTGGGTTTACTTCTAATAATAAAGTGTCTTACACATCACAAACTCCTTACATGATCATCTTCACATATAGTCTGCAAAGGCAGGACTGTGGTCACATAACGGTGCTGAAAGCTTGGGACCGATATAACCACAGCTTTTGAGCTCCCTGCCCACAATCCCACCTATCTGCTCACATGCAAGCTCAAGCCCAAGCCATGCCTTGTTGGAAATGCCCTGCCAATCCCACTGAACAACTGGCTATTTATCTCCACGTCATTCAAGTCCTTTTGTGGCTGACATATTCCACATTTAATACGCCAACAATAGTTGAATTATGGGTGATGCTCTGCAAGCCAAACTGCAGCTATCTAAATGCATGGATTTAGCCCAATGTTTAACACTGTCAGCCCACAACACACAGGCCACAGGCCAGGGTCAAACACATGCACTGCAAATCCAATAACAGCAAGAACTAGTCGAACTGAGTGTCCCATTACAGAATGTTTAGATGTACAGGGAGAGGGAACCCCCAGACTACACTGTATGACCTTTGCATCTGAGTTGACATGAACCCTCACGTTCACCTCAACACATTCCAGGGAAGGAAACGTGACAAGAGATTGCGCTCCTCCGTGACTCCTGAAAATGCTGTGTAGTAGAGTGGGGACAGCTAACTTCAAAGCAAGCTAAGAGTAGGGATATGTTTATGACAGCAAAGACTCCCCTGAACATGGCCAAAATATAGAGAATTGTTCAGAGATCATTAATGTAAATATTAATGCCACAGCTAATCTTACAAAGTAATAAATGTTACGTAATGTATCACAAAAAACATAAAGTGTGTCATTTGCAAATATGGTAGGAATGATTTTGTTAGCATATTGCTGCCACATAATCCACTATAGCTGAATTACAACTTAGCATATTGCTGCCACATAATCCACTATAGCTGAATTACAACATTACAGAAGAAACCCCAGAAACCCAATAGAAGAAACAAAATAAGAAAAAATATTTAAGTAACTACACAGTCTATTATCGCTCTCTCTTATTCGATATGGGGGATAGGAGAAGGGTAGAAATCTGTTAGCTGCAGTGCGACAGTCTCCAATATGAGTGAAATGTTAACATTGATTAAGTCTTGATTTTTCTTCTGTCACAAGCTGCATATGGGGTGTCCAGTTTTTGTTTTCACATGCAATGTAAAAAAAAAGAAAGGAAAAAAAAGTAAGTGCCTCAAACGATGAATTCAAAGTAAAACACAAAGAGAAGTATTGTCCTTACCACCTCTGAACCAATTTTAGCATTATGAGTTTAGAGGATGAACGAGGCCGTGGAGAACTGAATGTGAAAGGAGACAAAGGCATAAAGAACACATTCAGCACGCGACAAGGTGCCAATCACTCAAAATATGAACATACTATGCATCAACTTATACAATTTATCACGTAATCAGAGTATCATATTTTGTGTGCATTTGTAAAGTTTTGACAGAGGTGAGCTGGCAATCAGCCAAAGCAGCTGTAACATAAAAGTGATGTGCTAGCAAGGCATTTAAGCATACAATGTTCCCATAGCACCATAAAAGAGCACCTCGCACTGCTTGCTAAGACCCTAACAGGGAATCTCCAAGGGTGTTGCATAGGGTGAACTAACATTTAAACTTTGCAAAGAGTAAATGTCATTCTGGACAATGTTCCTTATGAAAACCACAGTTATGAAGGGTATGTGGCATAAAACATGTTCCACTTCTCCCACAACTTGCCTACTTATGCAAAAGCAATCAGATATTATTCAAACTACCAAAACCCATATCCTAAGAGAAGCCTAAACTATGAAAAATGGCTTGGGAATTATTTACCTTGATGTATAAATATATTAATCTACTGTGACTTGTTTACAGTACATTAAAGTAAAGCTGTCAAACTATACGATTAACAAAGTTAACAATGTACAACGCCTTATGATTTGAAAAGGCAGTTAAGCCAAGTTAAAAATAGAGGGGCCTGTGTGTTACTCTGTCATCCATCTGGACAAATAAAAAATGGTTAGCAGTGTACTGGTCAATCACCATCAATTCCAAAATTAAGATATATTTCACCCACTATAAGATGTCATTTTCAGTGATTTTACTCTCACTCATATCAACATTAACTTTTCACTGAACAGGAACTCTGTCACTTGATATAATCTCCATTCCCTATTGGTAAGTATGCCCCAAAGTTTGGTATGGTTTCTACAGTATTTTTCCTCTATAATTTCTTTCACCATCATCAAAATCTAAGAAGTGGAATTTGCAGGGGGGGAGGTATTAGATGTAAATGCAATGCATAAGTTCTTCTGGAGCTTGATGACTATTGAAGGTGTTGGGAGTAATTATAGGAAATAAAATTAAAACACTTATTTTCAAATGTGGCTACTAAATGTTAACTAATCTACTGCAAAACAACCAAATGTGTACAATTTAAAAGAAGAAATATGCCTCTCCTCACTGGATATATCAACAGCATTTCCTAATTTCTGTGACTGGGCATGCTTTTAAAACTAATAATGTCAGCAGCAACAGCAAGGTACAGAGGCATACTTGGGAAACCAGTTGAGGCCCAGATGCTCTGTCTTCGAGAACAGAATCCTGTCATGCAGCTCATACAGTGGTCTCCACGGCAACTCAAGGTCCTCCCTCGACAGTAGTTCCCTTTTCCTGTTTGATGAATCAGACATACAGATAGATGAGAATAAACACAAAGCTCTTAGCTCATACAGCTTTACACTATGAAAAGAAGAATCTCTTGGATCACACTACATATTATAAATGGTGGGTTTGTAGCATTTAAACCATCTTACTTAAATCTTGCGGAAACAATAACCATTTAAAAATATCTCTGAAATTTAAAGTGCGAAATACTTCCATGGTTAACATAAGTACAAGTAAAACAGATGGGGCCCATTCTTACTTGAGGAGGTTGATAAGAAGCCGAGCAAGGCCCTGCATCATGCTGATCTCCAGTCTGGGGATCGTCACTAGCTCATAGAGCAGCTTGATGAACAGCACATGGTCTTCTTTGCTGAACTTCCGCCCATACAGTCTCATGTACCTAAATGAGAAGCACAAATTTAGAGATAATTGACCCTGTGAGGAGCACAAACACCACAAATGTAAGATGCTTATGTTCCCACGTGCATAAAAAAGGAGTAGTACAACAAACTTAGACATTCAAAAATTAAAAGAGCAAGAGCAAAGGCTTGTTTTTCTTAAATAACACAACTTAAGCTGTAAAAGCTTCGTTCAGACCTCTGAAAATGACCATGATAAAATGTCTGTTATGTTGTTAAAATGCCAAAATACCAGTGAATAGAATCTGGGTCAACTCAACAGTAAACTTTCCATCTCTCTGAGCCGGCAGTGACTCACTCTGGGACAGGCCAATGTGCCAGCATTGGGGACTGAAACGGATTAAAGACAGCCCAGCAACCAAGTACAACAAAATGAAACAGCACTCTAAGTAATCCACGGTCATGTTGACAATATTGTTGCTGGTGCAATGCTATTCATTACTAAATAACTGAAAGATAAATGCAAAAGGAGTAAAATATATTGTTATTGTATTTAGTAAGTTGAACATGTATGACTTGATTCATATGTTTGGCAGTAAACTTTTAATGGATAAAAGACTCTAAAACAACATGAAACACTGCATATCAAAAGCTGTTAATGACAATCCCAACAGACAACTCCATAGAAAACTCAGAAGTACATGAATTAAATGTATTAATTTTATTTTGTGATATCTCATGTCACCTGACTCGTGTGTTTCAGCTTTGAAAATGTCAAAGCTGGAACACAAAGGGAAGAATAATGACAATGACCTGCTACTGTGCTGCACTGCCTGGGTCAGGTTATGTATTTGACACTCTATTGCCCCGATTATGAAACCCGTACCCGTCTCTCAGCAGAGACACTGGACGGTTTGTAGTTTCTAGGCTTTAACAGTTAGCTAACCCTTAGTAACCCATAAAAACATACCACGCTATAGGGTAATAAAGACTTTCACCACCTTAACAAGCAAAGTCAGCGTTTATGAGCCAACCATTGATCAGAGTTGGTACAGTTACAACAAGAACAAACTGTTAGCCTAGCAAACAATCTTCAGAGTTGCCAAAAATATAATGTGCACAGAGAAATTTCTATGGGCACATGTTACGCAAAAGTTTGTTGACGTTCCTTCAAGAGGCTCAAGATAGAAAACATTATCAAATGAACAACAACTGCATGTCTTACGTTAGGACACCAGAGATTAGTGTTACTTACGTGGAAAGTTTCCTTGTCCAGAACAGCACCCCGGGCCATATTTCTCTGAGCTGAACAGCTCGGCCCAAGTTTCCTTTTATTTTACACAAAATATCATTGGATTCATCATCAAGCCTATCCGCGTACGGTAGAAGTTTGTTGTATACGATGTCTTTTTGAGGAACAAAACCCAATGTATCAGACTGTGCCTTTTTCATATTACAAATTCCAACTGGCTAGCTTCACTATGCTAGCAGAAATAATTCACTGTTTTAACTTCGTTCGGGTTTCCAGTGCACGTTGTTATGCTACCTGGCTAATATAACGGCTAGCAACTCCCCAGCTAGCTACCCTCTCTGATGAATCCTATGGTTGTTATGGCCCACACTCTGACTTAAGTTAAGATATTCACAAGTTGATAACACGCTAGCTACCTAGCTTAAGTCAAGTCAGCTTCCTTTACCGGAAAAGACTAACATGATCGGAGTCATCCTATAAAAATATTAAGGCTAACGAAAAACGCGGGTTTGTCCAGAGAACGCGTTGGCACTCGAATTCCTCTCTTTCGGCTAACGTTATCCTACTAACCTGACAATCCGCTAACGGTCTAGCTAAAGTTAGCTCTCTACTACAAAATCACAGTCATATCCCAAGGACTGTCAACGTCGACTGAATCACCCAACTACGGCAAAGTAGACTGCAGACGACACCCAGCTACCAGCTACACAATACATACGTCATATCCGCTGGCTGCTGTGAAAACTACATTTCCCAGCATTCCACTCTCCATTCATGCTTTTTATAAACACTTATCCTGGTCACTCAAACAGGATGATTTGAAATCCACTTAAGACATCGTGTCCTCAGATGTCTTCCACTGCGGTAATTTGCTGTTTATTTAGGTCAAAATAAGTACTTAAAAGGTATTTGTTATTTTGTTTTTTGTTTTTAAACTCTAATTAGTCTAATTATTGACTAACTGTTTCTGTTAATGCGACTG
Source organism: Lates calcarifer (assembly GCF_001640805.2). Classification (NCBI taxonomy): domain Eukaryota; kingdom Metazoa; phylum Chordata; class Actinopteri; family Centropomidae; genus Lates; species Lates calcarifer. Next base: position 5,842,165 of record NC_066848.1, read on the forward strand.
ATGCGTATTTGTCATAACTAAGTATTGATCATTTATAATAATAATGCACTTCCAAGAGTCTCCGGCCATATAGCATTTTTATATATTTTTTCCAAAAGTGACAGACAGTGCTTTACTGGATTTTTATTCATTCGGTGATTAATTTTGAAGAGGGAATTCTTCAATCATATGAATTTTGATTTGCCATTACTGTTGACTGGTCATGTATGATAACACGTCCATGATCAGTGTTACATGATGCCATGGATACTAATGAACAGTGACCGCCATCTTGCGGTTAAGCATACAGGTACAAGAAGCAACAACCAATATATATAATTAGAGAGAAGTCCCACTCTGACAGCACTTCTGTGAACATGTGCGCCGTAGTCCCACCAAAAACGGCTAAATATATCACTTGCGTCAGGAAATCGCAATGTTCAGAGATTTTAGAAAAAGAACAGAAGCGTTTATGAAGCCTAGCATACGAAAGAAATGCTTTCAGTGGCAACACATATTTACCTGACCGAGGTCAGTTTTTGGGTTGTGTGTGGAACATCGCTCCTCATAGAAAATCTAACGTAACGGAAATTGATGTGGTGTCCTAGCAACGTGTTGGATCTGTCCAACAGTCCATGAATACGACTGAGCGTTCGGCGTTGAGGAAAGTTTTTTCACCAACGTTAGCTAGCCTGACGTAACGCAACTTTAATTTCCTTACTCTTGAAACAAGAGCAACCGAAGTACAGGTTAAAGTGAATCCCTCAGCCTAGTTTAATGGGAAATAATTAGTGTGTTATCGCTATTTAACTTACAACTAAAAGGGTCGTGTCGTGGTTCATCGGCAGCTAATACGATGATTGAAAAGCTCAGTTTGGCTTGTGATAGACTCCTGTCACACCGGCAGCTCGCATGTTGTCACTCTTTTTGTGGCATACCACTGCATGGGAAGGAAATGATGATTTACAGTACTGTAGACACTGAGCAGAAGGTTTGTCAGCGAAAAAACTACTAAGAATGTAATTAATTACCTAGTTACACCAGGTGTGCAAGTTTTACCAAGATGCAAACCAAAGTGAACTATAATCGTGCAAAACTTGTAAATGTAACATCCTGTATGGCCTCGACCTTTGTTTGATAATAATTGTTGAGACAAGGAGCCACAGACAGCATGAATTTGTTATAATGTACTGAGTATTTTAGTGGAGTTTAACTAATTGTCCACAGCCCCTGCTGCTGACTGGCCACCATGGTGAGATCAGCGCCATGACTTTTGGGAAAGGAAGCAACCCTGTTGTCCTCTGCTCTGCCTCTGCTGATTATATCATTGTCTGGGATATTGAAATGTGCCAAAAGAGAACAAATGAGGGTAAGGAAATAGTTTGTGTGTGCAGTAAAAAGTTGCTCATTTGATAGGTTTTGTCTTGTCAACAACATTTGTTTGTTTAAGTGCTGTTTATTTTATTAATATTAAACCATTCAGGATACCATTACTTTCTACATTGCTAAAATGCAGAAATCAACATTTTCTAATGATCTTCATTAAATTGACTTACCATCCCCTTTTAGTTATGGAGCTGTTATCTTCCTGAGTGAAAATCTCAACAAGTCTGCCATCTAGTGAAATATTACTATATAGAACACTCATGTCTACTATGGTTATGGACATCTATTGCTTTGAATGTAATCACTGAGTAAATCTGATTTGTGTGTAGGTAAAGTTGCAGCTGGAACAGTTATCGGGACTTTACTGGGTGAAGTCGTCCATCTTTCATTCTGTTTCTCTGATGAACGAGTGACTGCATGCTCTGGAGCTACTGTATATATTCTCAGCTCAAAGGTAGAAGATGATTTACATTTTCAGTTTCCCGTAGTGATATACTGTACTTTTTTAAAACTTTGCCATGCTCTCTATTAAAAGATATGTCATTGTTTCTTTGTGATGAATTAGTAGCCAATAAAAGTCATTACTTTATATTTACACTGTTGTTTTCCACACCAGAGAGAGGAAGTTATTTGTACCTTGACTGGCCACCTGGGACCTACAACATCAGCAGAGTTTTGTCCCTGGACTAAAGACATTCTTGTCACCACATCAGAGGACCGTACCTTTAAGGTGCTCACTTAAAAATCACAAATGATTGAGTCAACAATGATCAGACTTTTGATTTGGTGTTGATGACCTATATTTGTATACACAAAAAATACCAAATATCATACACTTTATAACTGATGTTCTTTTCAGGTGTGGGATTTAAAAACTGGAGCTGTGTTCTACCAGTCTTTTGTGCTTTCAGGTATGATATTACTATTTATTAATCTGTTTTTATTGCTATTATTATTATTTTATTATTTATTTATTTGAGCATTGTACATGAAGACACAAATCCTCCCATTAAATTTGTACAGTAGAGGTGGTAGAATTGCAGGTATAAGTGTGATCAATTTGAAATTCTTCAATATTTTTAGCATCTCCACTACTCGGTGCATTCTTCTTGGAGGAGAACAGGCACCTTATCACCGGCTCAACTGATGGACAGGTTAGTGACTGAGACACACACCCCTTGACCGCTCAAAATCACTACTAGAGACTGAAACACTGTAAGCTATATAACACACCTGTATCTTTTGGGCTTAGGTGTGGTGCTTTTCTCTCCATGATGACCACAAGTGTCACCTGGTGACAAAAATGGACCTTCAGAAGATGGAAAAAAGATATCAAATGCACCAAGAGACTGTGAGCCATCAAGCAGGTGATGTTACAAAGATACAATAACAGAGAGGCTGTAGTACAGGCTATTCATAAATAACGTACTTCTTTCTAGCTACCTTGACTAGTTCGCTGAGTACACTACTTTTTGGATATTTTCTTCCAGGGGTTGCAGATCAGTCAGCTGCAGATAAAGTGGAGACTGCAAAACCTGTCCTTAAAATGGCTTTATGTACACAATTTACTGACACTAATGATGAGCAGAAAAAGTAAGTAAACACACTTTTAAATACTATGTATTTGTAGGCTATAGTATTATTATTTTTATTTTATTTCATTTGTCCCAAGGAATCATAATGTTTAAGGAAGACATGATTGACTGTCAGTACTCTGACCATTCTCACAGGTGCAATTTGGCTCTTATTTCCACACACAAACTGTTTTGATTCATAAAAAAATCCTTAAAAGCAAATCACAAGCAGCTGTGTAAAAAAAAAAGAAAAGAAAGAAAGGAAAAACAAAACAATAAATAGCTGCACATTTCTTCCAGGAACACTATAGAGATCTCATACCATCACAAAAGCCTGGAAAAAATTGTTGAACTTAATGCCTCATCTTTATGGGCTAATTGCTGCACGTGTGTCCACACAGTCACAGAAAACATCACAGGAAACTTTGCAGCCTCGTGGCATAAACTGTTACAGGCTGTTAAAACATTTGATGTTATGACAGGAAGCAGGCACTTAAAAAGCACAGACATAACTGTGTATTTTGTGGAGTACTGAAATGACATGGATGTTGATTCCTTATTGCTCAAAGCAAAGCATATGATCTCAGACCAATATCTACATCATCTTCACTCCTGAGGGAAACTGAGGCTTCAGCATAAAATCTAGTTCATCCACTGCATGATGTCTGGTTGCAACCACTGTTTAACCAGCTTCCATGTGATGGGCTATGACAAGACAGTTTTGCTCAGGTGCATTGTGGGACAAACATGCACCTAGAACAGTTATTGGCTTCACACCCTAAAGAAGCCATCTGTTACTTATTATTACAGAGTAGTATAACAGAGTGTCAGTGCATGATAGTTTGGGTATACCCAAGGATGAAAAATTATTCTCATGCTTCTTATTAGTCATTATTTCTAAAACAAGGATTTCTTTGTTGAATTAAGTACTCTTCATCAACAAACAACATGGCACTTTTCACCTGATCATATGAATTTAAAATCCAGACTCTTTATGGGAGAGTCAAATAAGGTACCTAGGCATAGAGAAATGAATGGTTGCTCATTTTTCCGTAAACAAATACTTTCAATTTGAACAATGCAATAATCACATTAAAATTCCACACATAATAGTTTTAATTGTTTCCATCCTGTACAGGAGGACATGCTCAGTGTGAAAATAATGGTGCACTAAAATATAAAACTTGTCTAACATACAGTATGCATTCTCCACAACATCATAATCTCAGCATGTAGCTTAGTGCAGGAAGTGGATAAAAACGATTCATCAGACTTTGCTTCCTCTCCTCTCTACTCTGTGTGGCAGTAGTTTCCATCTTGCTGGGTGTACATAGTTTAGACTACATGAAGTCAAAGGAAACCTGAATAAAAACCTATAGTCCTATGGTGTGCATGCCCTCCATCACATCAGTATGTTTTTCTTTAGTATGTGGTTACGTTGTCTTTCCCCCAATGATCTGAAAAAAAGCTTTTCAGGGGAAATCTTGTAACACTGTTTTTCCATATGTTTCTGTGTGGGCCCCTGCAGGGACAACAGCTGGTTATGTATTGGAAGCTCTGATGGCCTGTATGTGGTGGATCTGGCTACCTCAGAACTCCTAACAGCACTATATTTCAAAGGTAGGCTGCTGGTGGTGTGACCTCTCCGATTGCTGCTGTTCTTCTATGATACAGTGTGTTTAAGCATTTTTGCACAACTAGAGCACCGTCACTACCTTTAGCAGAAGTCATCATTTCACAAGAAAAAGGACCCACAAATCCTGCTTTTCTATTTTGGTTCCTGGAAATACCTCAGAGTTGTCCAAACTACCTTCATGTAGCACTATTCTTAACACTGTCAACACTGTAAATTTTACAGATAGAATAGAATAGAAGATAGAATTAATATATTGTAATGATTTGTATATAATAACAGTATATGTTTGCTCCAAATGATTGTCTCATGATGATTCTCTTTTCATAACGTATAGCACCAGATACATATGAACTGGAAATTGAATGTAGCTAAACACATGACTGATGATTATTACTCTAGATCACCCCAACCTGAGCATCACAATGGCTGGATCATGGTCAGTCTCTCTAGGACGGGATAACTCTGTGAGTAATTCCAATTCTTGAGTAAACCCAAGTAAGACATTGCACTGACCTTTGTCATTCACTTGACTTTTTTCTTGTGCTGCAAATGATCCTTTGACCACTTGGTGAGGATTGTGCTTGTTTGGCTGCTTTTGTCAATCCTAGTGAATCTTGTCAGTTTATGTTGATAAAAATCACATAAAAATGATAAGTTAAAAAATGTACTTTTCACTACAGAATGAAGCATTGAAATTAAATATTAAATATCTGGGTCTATGTAGACTTTTTCATTTTATTTCCTATACTAATTTTAAATGTCTTAAGGTGCTCCTGTGTTTAAACTTTGGTATTTTTATAGTGCTGCAATTAGCTTTTTATGTCTTCACAACCCACATAATGACACTTTACAAGATTTGACTCTGATTTGCTTCCTGAAGGAAAATAATGTTTTTTTTGTTCTTACAGAGAAGCAATGGTGTGTTTTAGTGCATTGTAAAAGCATGAGACACTGACCTCCCTATTTTCTTGAAATATTATTCATAAATATATGTTTTGACAATCTTTTAATATTAATTCATTCTTGAATTCCTCACAGATGGTATTTTTAGTGACATCTTTGTTTACTCCATGTGTGGTGCTGTTGGAGTTGAAGCTTTGTGACTTGGGGAGGATCTGGGCCTGTGGTGAAGGCTTGTCAGTGTTCCCAAGGTAAATCTGGAGTTAAAGGCAAATATTTGGTGATGTCTTGTCTACACGTGGGCTGGAAACCAGGTTTTCTTGTTTAAAGACTACAGTAATATATATCACAGCTGCCTGAGTTGTAAATAATATTCTGTCATTTGCTTATTCAGGGGCAGTAGTAGAGTCCATATCATGACCAACAGTCAACAAAAGGCACAAATAAGAGAAAACAACTGCTTCTCAGCTTACATAGGCATTTGCCTGGGACTGGAACTTCTCTGCTCAGAGAATGACTTAATTCTGTGAATATTTTTTATTTGTCTAAGGTTTTAAATGAGTTTTAATAAAGTTGTCCATACTGGATGTACTCCTTAATCCAGAAAATCATAGTTATTACTTTCACAATAACAACGCTATATAAATGCCAAAAAAATTAAAATGGCCCTTCGGGGAAGGAATGAAATCCATTCAGGTATTACCTGTACTGCCATAAATGCTTATTTAGCAAAAATCTAGCAGCACCAATAAATTGTGATAATTTCATCAACGTTATATGTTTCTACTTTGTAACAAATTCGTAATTTATGAGCCAAAGCATAATCATGTCAGCTCGTTAAAATTTGCAAAAAAAAAGTGCAATTATAGACTTTTGTTGCTTTCTCTTAGACACTGGTCACCTGACCTCACCAGCAATAGGACATATGAGTGTGGCCTGTTTTTCAGTTGGCCTCCTGCCTGTGACTCCCTCTGACTCGGTCGTTTCCGTATTAACGTGGCCTATTATAGCCATTCTCGCCATCTGGTTTTTCATGAGTCAACAATATCATGGTACTGAGAATTAGAGAGACTAATAATCCATAACGGTGGAAAATGCTGCGCTTTTTCATTTCCAGTAACTCTCTCCCCCATTTCACCCCTCCCTTGTTTTCAGTTCTCCTCCACTGCTCGAATCTCCTCTGAATGCTGAATTAAAGAAGAAGGAACCCAGTCATCCTAAAAAGAAAGGTCAGCATCCCTGTCTTCGTCTCAGCACTCACTCACCTCTCACTTATGCTCTTGGACATAAAATAAAAAGGGAGCTACTGCTGTTTGATGGCTCTGGGTTTTAAAAGTATGACCCATTTTATAGTTCACTCCATGACTGGCTCATTGTCTGTTTTGCTTGGCCACAGACAATTCTTTTTAACTGTACTTATTGTAGGTTTATAGAAAGTCTCTTTGGCTATTACAAGAGCTACTGAGAACCTCCTTATTATCTGTAAATAAAGAGGATGGAAGATTCCATCATTTGCATTGTGGGGGTGTTTATGTGGCATTCATAAATAAATTCCCTTCAGTTTTCATTTGCCACATAGGCAGGTACTTGAAAACATGCAAGAATAAGAGCACAACACATTTAGACTGATAAATTCTCACTAATTAGCCCAGTTTGTTGCAGAGTTGCTTCTTGCACTGGTGGATTCCTAGGTAAAGTGAGCCTATTTGCGGTTCTTTGGCGTATCATTACGATCTGGCAGCTTGAAACTGTTCTGCTGGAGAACTATAGTATATTGAGGTTTACATGTTGCTCTTACAGAGAGTTAGTGCTGAGAAAGCCAGTATTAGCTCGGCTCCCCACAGCTGGATTGAAGGGAGCTGCCAGTGCCTGACTATGTAGGAGATCTTCACAGGAGTCTAGAAGTGCTGCATGACTGCAATGTCAGACCAAATAACCACAAACATTTACAGACTAGTGCAACCCACCATGCTGCCCTCATGCATCTCTGTATTTTCAAAGGTATCTGCAGAATAGTATACAAACTACACCATAAACCTCTGAGACTCCTGGAAAGGATAATGTTCTTTCACTGTAAGCCTGGCACAAGTCTGGAGATTTTTGAAAAGAATTGTGAGGGCAGATTAGACATGTGTTGTCATGTCACTCTGCTGTGTAACCTAATCATGAAGTGAACCAGGTGCAACTTTTTGCATGATGTCACCTGTCTGAAGTGTAATGCCTGAGTCTTGTTGCCTGGATTAAATTGTTTTATAGTTGGGATATCAGGGGACTAGTAAAGCAGCAGTTAGTGTTGGATGACCTAGATTTCATGTTCAGAACTCACTGAATACTCTCTCTGTTTTACATAGAAACTGATCAAATCGGTTAGCAGTTAACATAATAGCACAGATAAAATCGATACCTTAGCATTTAAATCTTTCCTTTGTCAAGAATATTTAAGAAATGTCTGAAAAAGAAAGTGATTTCAAGGGGAGAGACAGGCTTAGATTCTCAATGAATCTGAATGACTGCTGCAAAACATCAGCCTACTTTGACATGACATAGAGCATTAATCATAAATAAGCTCCTTTGCTAGTTTTGGGTTGTGTGAGAAGGGAAAATAATCTGTGAGACACAGGAAAGTGTGACATTTTTGACTAGTCCAGTTTTAATGAAAAAGTGTTGCATGCTTTTGACTATTGTTCCATTAGTCACTGCCTTACAGCAGTTTAGTGCATCTAGTTCACAAGTAGCTTGTGTAAATTTCGGTTAGCACTTTATTCGCATAGCTACATGTTGTAGTACGTTATTTGCCCTCTTTGTACATTTCCTTCCAGTATGTTATACACATTCCATGTGGCCAGCATATTCTTCAGGTGCTACATGATTTCTGTTGCTGTGAGACTCTTAGTTTGGTTCCATATTTGTGTCAGTCTTCAGTTATCATGCCTCTGATACCTTTTTACTTCTACTCTTGCTCCTTTCTCCCACTGTGTGCCCCACTTTTCAAAGGTCAGTAAGGTAATAACTCAAACCAGAGACTCTGGTTACAGTCAAAATAATACCTTAGAGTCATATATACCTGCTATGGTTTATACATTTTTAGAAGCTCGAATTATTTAGTCTTTTTCTTGGGCCACATTCCCACAGCTAACTCAGAGGGAGGTCTAAGTTTTGCCATCTCCCATTCTCTGACTAAGAACAAGAGTTAGTGGTTTATTTTAGCATAAACTCCTGAGCCTTGTACTTTCTAATGCAGGCAACCCTGTAAAACAACTGTAATACAAATCATTGTCATCTTAAAATCATATAATTTTAAATAGCAACAGATGTTTTAAGTGTTGTAAATCAAAACAGCCAAATTTTACCACTCATGGTTTTTAGTTCTACAGGTGCAGACCTAAACACAGCAGGAAGGCCACCTGATGGTGTTCCACTGTACTTTGACTGCAAGCAAATCCTTATTGTCATCATAACCATTTGTTTTCCATATGTGACTCTAATGTGTTGGGCTAGATTGAAGCATTTCAATATTATGAAACTTTAGTTGCCATAATGATTAAGACAGCTTAGGCTAAGTCTTACATAATGAGAGTTGTAAAAGGAGCTCTAGGCAAACTGCTGCGATTTTATGCAGATATGACTCGACTTGGAAATTTGTCTGAAACTCTTGCTTTGCTTCAAATAGCGTCTAGTGTAAAGTCAGCGTAAATTATGAGATTTTTATCGCCCCATAAAACTAAATGACCATTATATATCAGCAGGGGGTCAATAGGGCTGTTGAGCAATGCCAAGAGATTGTGTCGCCAGGTAATTAGATTTCTGGCCTGAAAGGCTTAGTTTGGAGGAGGAAGGTGCTACATGTAAGTGGCCAGTGGCACAAGACCTGTTGATCTCAAGATAAAAAAGCAGTGGCACATTTCTTATGTATGGTTTTATACTGTCTTTCCTGATCGATACTATACTGCACCAATCTGACCCTAAATTAAATACCGGGCTCAAAAAAAACTTTTACATTTGCTTCATAAACACCTGATGCAATGAAGACTTCTTCATGGAAGAAAATTGAAGTTGAACTGAGGAAGCCAATAAGAATATTGCTTTTACAGAAGCAACACCGCATCAGTAGTATCAACAGTACTTTCCTTTGGGGCTGAACAAATAATGAAACATCATGTACCTAGAGAAGCTCAAAGTTCAATTCAAAATCCAAGGAAAGGGTAACAAAGTAATTGTTCAGAGGAAGTCAAGTGTATTTTACAGGAAAATACAATTCAAGCCAAAACTAGACTGAATATTGGCACTGCTAATCAAAGATGAAAAGCACTCCCAGATAAGAGTGGATTGAGAAGAGATCCAGATGTGTGTCTTTATTATTGTGTTGGAACTATGCCTCCATTGAGTTATATAAGAGCCTAAAAAGGACAACTGATAATATTAAGCACTTAATGATTAGTCATGTAAGCTTGTTTAACTCTTCAGGTTTTGTGAGTTTAATTATATTTTAGAAAATTAAATCTACTGACGTGTATGTTTCTGACTTTACAGTCTATTTTTTTCTTAGTAAACTACATTCACTGACTAATTAATGTAGTTAATTAATTACATCTTTACAGATGAATCTCTGCTTAGATGATGAACTAGTGTTGAGTTGCAGTCAAGGCTGTAAACCAAATCAGTATATTTTTTCTGATGCAACTTAAGTCCTAAATTGCTGCTCAGAGATTATGTGACTTTCACTTACTTTGCCTGTATTTGACAGGAGAACAGTTTTTGGAAAGCCTCACACATTTTAATGGCTGTGGAAAAAGTGAGCTCATTGTAATATAGTAAAGGCACTGACAGCAAACAGGGAGCAGCATGAGCTGTCCCACAGTTTGTGGCTGATGCACTTAATCCTTACAGTGCAGATAATGATAATATTGTATCTTCCTTTCCTAGAATAATTCATGAAATTTTGAAAAGCCCACAACAGTATAATGAGTAGTTCTGTCCTTATTATGGAAATTAATGCACAGGATTCTTTTTTCCTTTAGAAAATTTAACTTATTTTTTAACTGCTTACACATGACATCTGTTGATTGGTATTTGGATCATACCCACGTCATTTATACTCATGCTACTTTGCATCTTATGGTAGTCTGTCTGTGTCTTAATGACCACCTTATCATTTTCACAAAGGAGGAGCAAAGGAGCAGCCTCTGGTTTTCCACTCTAAAGTGAAGTCATCTGGATACACCAGTGCCCCACGGTAGGTTAATAGAGTAACTTTTTGCCTCATAGAAAATCTAATTACAGTTTATTGCATTGTCTAAAATTGGATGAGGGTCAAAGTACATTCAAGTGAGTGAAGGAGGGGAACTTTATTTTTCCATTTTCTTGTATTTCTTTATTTTATATTTTTGAATAGGGAGGTAAGACTTAGAACTTAGACACTTCAGAGAGACAACCAGGACCATCAACCCCTGGTGCCTGAATTACCTCATCAGTGTGAACTAGCATTAATGTGACTCTGGTTGTGACACAGTCATCTCCTTCACTGCCAGTTTTCACTGGGAAATTCTCAAATTTTCAACATGAGAAACACAAACTACTTTAACTACTTCCACCCATCAGCCCTTTACAGCTATTTCAGTGGCAGTTTTTTTTAACAGGGTCTATTCAACCTCCCCCAGGAGACGCAATGTTTGCAGTCAGTTCCTCACTAGGCATTCCCGGCAAACCCTCCAGGCTTGTCTGACATTCAGCTCATCAGCAGAGGCTGAGCAGTTAGCAGCTTTGCTTGTTTCTGCAGCAGTCGAAAAAATGCTATCCAAAAAATACAGTGTGAAATTAGATAAATCAAATAAACTGATAAAACATCACAGGAGGATTTTCATTTTGTTTTTGCTTTTCAGAAGGATTATGTTTTCACCTAAAACAAATGTTCAGAAGAATTCTTCCTCTAAAAAGGCCAATAAAAACATGTAAGCTCTCCTAACATTTAAAATACAATGTTGATAAAATTTTAAAATGTTGATACAAATGATAGAAACACTAATCTTTTCTCACTATTTAGAGGTTTACTCCTCAGAGATTATCCAACAGACAGCGCAGCACCCACTATTCCACACATTCATCACAGTGTTGCTAACAAACCAGTCAACTGCCTCCAGTATTCAGGTGAGATATTCTTGGTTCCACAACTATAACATGTAAAACATAATTGATGATGTACTTAAATAAGTGGCAAGTCAAAAATGTTATGAAAATTCTAAAAAAATCAGAGTAGACAGAGACAAGAGTTTGAGGATCTGAGATTTTACACTGAGAAATGGAGATTGTTCATTCTTCAGAATTCTAATATGACCTGCTGAATACTTTGACTGGATTTATGGTAAATGTCATAGCAGCTGCACTACAGAAGTATGACAGTAGTCTGTCTATCCCTAAAACTGGGTAGATCCTGTTAAATATATGTGAGCCCTCAGTTGATAGTAGACCATAGAATAGGCTTCTGTGATACTACAACAGAGCAATTGGAGCCTAATATTTTATCAGCAGTAACAGAGTTTAGAGCATTGCTTAGTTTTGTCCATCCTCCAGAAGGTTGAGTTAAGGTAAAATGGTCATTTTTGAAATATGATGAAATTAAGAACAGTTCCATTGTAACAGAATCAGTATATTTGATTATGAATGTTCCTATCTGACACAAAACACCTCACTTCTCTGCTATGCTAAAAAAAAAAATGCATTTCCAATTTTGTTAATAATAAATCACCTATTGACTGAAAAACTCTAATAAAACAATTCTGTTTCCTTGTCTCTCCCAGGTGATGGAAAACAAATCTTGTGTGGTCTTGGCGACAGCTCAGTGTTATTGTACAAGTCCTCCCTTACTGGCAATCCAGCTGTCTACACAGGTGCACGAAGCAGACATGAATATCCATATCTTAAAAACTTCTGGGTTATACAGTACGTGCCCTGAGTGTCCTCAGTGTTTTTTGTCAGCATTTGAGTGGTGCTTCTTTGACAAAAAGATTGATTAAATTTATCTTTATTGATTGACCCCCCCCCCCCCCCCCCCCCCCTTCCCCACACACACACAAATTATGCTCACATTTTAGAGCCATTCAAGGTCAAGATTTTACCCATGATCTTTTTAAGAGATAAGAAGGCCGTTAATACGCAAAAGCTCTTCTTCAGATTGGATTTAAGCCTACCTTATTTGAGCTATCCTGGTTGAAATACTTTGAAATCGATCCATGGCTCATGATGAAAGACTTTAGGAAAATCCAGATATTCACTCTCTCTTTTACCAGAAAGGTGTGGTTTGGTTGTATTTCAAAGCAAGAAGTTGGTACATGATGTCTTTGATTTTGTCAGACAGAAAAACCCAGGTGATGGTATGAAAAGGGCACATTGTCTTTTTTCTATGATTGAACCAACAGAATTTCTCACAGTTCTGAACACTATTTTTCCCCTCCTCACCCCAACACACACTCCACCAATTCCAGCAATTCTAGGCAGTAAACACTGATATCCATGCGTGTCAAGCATCTGTTTGACACTTGATGGGTCAAATGCAGCAGAAACACAACCTCCACAAGGGGGCAGCAGAGATAAGACGACAGACTGAGGTGACCAGTGGGTCATTGTGAGCCTCTTCACTCTGCCTGACTCTTTGGACAGTACCATAAAAGTAAATGTTGCCATCACATATTGTATAACTAGGTTCATTTCAAATATCTGTCTCTGCATGCAGGGCATGACAGACCAGTGAGCAGTGTGAGCTGGAGCCTCAACAGACAGTGGTGGTTGAGTGCATCAGAAGACCAGTCACTACGAATCTGGGCCCATGGCAGCACAGAGCCTGCCATTATTGTGGTAAATGTCTCATACATTCACTAACACACACTGGTACTTGTTAATTTTTATTCTTTTTTATGAATAACATTCAGTCTCTATCACCTTAATCTTAATCAACACCACTATATCCCCTACCTAAAGCTTCAATCAAACCTTCACTCATTATTCTAAGCCCAAGTCCTAACCATAAAAAAAACAGTGAAATGAGGACCAGCCAGAGTGACCTCATATTACAAAAATGTGCTCCCTCTGAAGGTCTAAAAACTCAAATTGGTTCAGAAGTAAAACAAAATAACTACAGACACATGCTGTACACATTTTTTGCTCTCACTCCTGTCTTCAAAGACGACTATGATTGCTGGAAGGACTTTGTCCATAATTGCAGTGTGTAAATGAGGCAATGATAACACACTTGAATGACAGTAAAACAGTGGTTGCTACTGTATCCACAATGTTTTTCTTCATGTGCTCATTTGATGTTCTCAGGAGGATACTTTCAAAGTTTAATGTCTCAGGTTTTGGATTCTGTGATTAAGTTGCATATTGCACTAAGAGATGTGCAGTGTGTTAAGAGTGAATTCCTGCACTATATTATTAACTGTAGTGGTGTAGCATGGGTAATAGATGCTCTGATGAAAATTATCCAGTTTGTTTAGTCTGTAACACAATAGGAACGCAGTCATGGCACACCTTTATAATTGACCATCTGTAAGGGAATTTCTGTCTAATGTTCAAAATGTATCTTTGACATTTTGATATAGAGCTTACTTAATTCACTTTTTCCTCTGTTAATAGAATAGCCTCATGGAATTAAAAACAAGAAAGCCAAATGAATTGAGATGATAAATGGTGTATTTCTTGGCTCAAAGATAGTGACTTTGTCATTCAAAGCATCCGCTGGATTCAGAGCATCCAAAACTCTGATAATATGCAGACCCTCCTTACTTCACTGGGTATCACATTTAATAGGACAGTCAGAAGTGTGCCTGTTTTCCCATGCCAAGTGAAAACAAAGGTCTGTCCTCAAAATCTGGAGTGTACCAATTGCTGATGCTAACCATCCCAGCTTTGCTCCACTCAGTGAGATTGTTTTGAGCTTGGCTGGGTCTGCAGCCTTTGACTACTTGGTGTTCTTGTGAAACAACCTGGCAACAAGTGTAAGCCTTTTCATGGACAAGAGCTCTCTTGGGTGAGCCAGAATTACAAATAGCTTTGCACAGTTACTTGAAAACTCCAGAAAGAAATAACTTGACCACATGGTAGCCCTACAACTCTAAACCTGGACAGAGTCAAGTATCTGACAGGGCAGCCCATCTGTTTGCTTCTTTTATCTTGACAGACTCTAACTATGCCCTTTGAGTGTTACGGAGAACCACTGTATACAGTGTTGGATGCATCTTCCTGAGTTAACTCCCTCCTTTTTTGTAAGAGATTTTCTTTTCCCTTTTTCCACATGGTATGCAAAACTTCTCTGTGAACTGTTAGGAGACAAAATTGAGAAGTTGTTGGTTGTGAAATTGGGTCAGGAATATCTGAACTGAGCAACCATTCAAGATTGAATGGTCTACTATTAATGCTCACTAGTTTATTGCTCTGTGTCTGATGGGACAACGCAGTGTATGCATATTATCACTCTACAGTTGAGGGTGTGGTTTTGTCTTTGTTAGCATCAGTTATGTTCCCAGTAGCTAAAAATAGAAAATTAGAAGAGAGAAACATTGATAAAAATGTATTCCCTTTAGTTATTATTAAATTAAATTAGCTTATATTTTTAATAGAAGAGCTTGATCATTTTCTGTCTTCTTTTCTCTTGTAGGGTGACAGCTTGTTCTCCAAACCCATAAGAGGTGCTCAGTTTTACTACCTTGATAAGTTTCTGCTTTTTGCTTCTGGACCCTCTTTATACCTGTACCTGTATAATGTGGACATCACACGCGATGACATCAAGAGGTAATTACAAGTGATTACTGTATCTACAGAACAGTTAAGCATATAAAGTTGACCATGATGCATAAGCTACCTATGGGTTGTGAATTGGTTTTACGGATGCATGTTAATTATTATTTAGATATAATAGTGTATTATGTTATGCTATGCAATAAAACAGGTAGATTGATAGAGTATGGGTAAAAAATTTCCCTTTCTTTTTCTGTGTCAAGCAGAGTATCAGTTTTTCATGCATGGGTAATCAAATTAAGCTATAAGTCTAACACAGTTAATAGCAGAAATGTTTTGGGAGAGTTTAAGACAGTTGAGAAATGGGAATCAACAAAAACCTTTGCCAGCAAGCCCACACGAGTCATACGTTAACCTATGGTAACAACATATTAATAGTTCCATTGTACAGTACAATGTGATCTCAAAATGTACTCTTGGGCTATACAAATGCACAAGAAATAAGAAATATCATCAGAATATTTTATTTATATATCAATATACAGTATTTACCACTTGTTTTTCTTGTATTCTAGTATTTGTTAATGTTTCTTCTCTGGAGGCTGAAAGGGCACGGTACTGGCCTCACAGATTGTTTTTTGTCTGTTTTTGTGTCTCTGTTTATGCTGTTTTTTCTCCCTTTTTTTTTGGTCAGAGAAACATCATTGCATTCATTGCATTGTGTTACACAATTACAGTGGTATACATTGAAACATCAAGACCACAGTCTTGTTGGTCTCTAAAGTAAAATTAACACTGACATTAGGGTTAAGTGTCTTCCCCAAGAGAAAATTAACAATATTTGCAGAGCAGAGAGGGCCTTTTCCAGAGACTCCAATCATCTACCACTTTTCCCCTCCAGTCAGATATTGTAATAATGACTAGTAATTCAAATACATCCACTGCAACACTGCAATGCAGGCAACTGTATGTTTTAAAACTTATATAATCTGTTTAGGAAGTTGGCTTTATTGATGATTTGATGGGGGCCTGGCTTCATTTAGCTGCTACCACAGTCACTGCTGATGCTCATTATTACCACCCAAACTGCTTGACTGTGTACTGTAAGCTGTCAGGAGTTATTCTGGAGGCCAGGGAAATGACAATAACCGGCCTCTTTTGCAGTGCATGTCACCCATTCATCTTTTTCCTATTTGGATAGTATTTTGTGTGACGCGTCTTGTGAATGGTAGGCACTTGAACTGTCATCAGTCAATAAAAACAAAATCATAAATCAATTTTAAAGGGTAGCGCCGCTCTAACTGAATTCTCTACTTGAGCTGTTTAGCTCAGACAGAGAGCAAGAATGACTAGTGTGGGAGGAGATAATGTTAAAATTTTGATCATGTACCTTTGTTGATAGAGAAAACAGCGCAAATTGTTTTTTCCTTAGATATCAGCAACGGAGTGTCGTCAAAAGGTGCTTTACAACAACATCACCAACAGACATCACTGCCTTGTCTGCAGTCAATGATTTCTTCTCTTGTATCCTTTTTGCTTGTTGTTATTGTTCATGTAACAGGAAGTGTTACAGTCTAGACTGCATTGATGCTGTTTAGGGAAAAGTGAACCTATGTCTTCAGTGTTTTTACTTGGAGCATCTGGTTGGACCACTTCCATGTCAACCACAGCAATCAGTCTGTGCTTCATAAAGTCCTCACATGTTGCCTCAGGGCTTCCACTGCTGATTTTACCTGTAAATCATTTAGGTGTCTTTAATTTTTCAGGCATGTCTGCATTCCAGCCCCTTGTTAGGGTTTACAGTGCATTTACTTTCCAATAAATCCACTGAACTAAGCTTTGTTTTGATGAGTGAGATCCTGTCAGGAATTATTTTGCACCTTATTTTGCAGAGGCAAATAGAACATAGACATACAGTGATTACATTAAAAAATATTTGTTTAGGATTAACATGTGAATCTTCACATTCAATTCAGAACTATTTAGAGAACTGAGCATATAAATGGACAACATGCAACAGGAAAAACTCACTTGTATAAAGATATAAAATCCACATGCATTTAACCTGACATTAAACTGAATAAATAGAAATAACTGTATGAAAATCATTTCTGATAAAAGTATATACATATAATTATATATGATATCTGATTTTTTAACTTAATGTAGAGTCAAATGTGAAAAAAAACTACATAGGAGGCTAAATACAGCAGTTTTCAAACTTGCTGATAGTTACTGACATTTAAAATCTATATACTCCTGTAGTGTAGCATGAAATGATAGAAGCTGTCTGCAAAAAAGCAAACCATGTTATGTGTGGGCTGGCTCACTGTATTCAGCTATCTACTCAGCTCAGCACTAGCTTCTAGTACTGGCCCCTGAAGAATGAGGGAAAGCTGATATTCTTTACATAAAGTATTGATCAAATATATGTTATTTTACTTTTTACCCTTACACTTGAACATATATTACTTGTCATCAACAGCAGGCCTACAGTTTATAAATAAAAGTTGGTATAACTTCTCTTTAACAGCTGTCTCAGACATTGTCCTGCTGTGTGGTTCAGATCGATCCATTCAAGTATTTGACATGAACAAGAGTACAAATGCCTCAGAGCTGCATGATGCCCATAGCAGAGCCGTCCACTGCATTACTCTGAACAAGGTGAGGCCATTTAAATCGTCTGGTAGTAATTAAAAATGTCTATATTTTACAGTATATTTATGATAAGGTGTAACATTAATAATAGCAGCATATGCGAATGACATTCAAGATGAAACTTGTGTATGTGGTCTTTATGCATAAATTCTTCAGACATAGGATACTGTAAAGTACATGGAGCTGCATTTGGTGTTTCTGATTATTTCTCATTTTTCTCTATTAATTTTGGTCATAGAGGAAATAGCTGTAGATTTCAGTGTCCAATGACCTGAACAGAATTAAGCAGAATTTTTATTTTTACTCCTAATGTGCCTCTGGCTAATGATAAAAATAACCAGTTGAATGTCAGAATATCAGTATCATTTTTATCTCATAGTCTGCAGCTTCAGCCTTATCTTGTTAAATCATTAAGTGAGTACTTTTTAAATGCAAAATTGTTTCCTACTAACTAACTTCCTCTTAGCAAATTTGCCATAAACCATGCACACTAATGTCCTGATGTCCTATTATTTTCATAACTGAAAAATATTCATTTATTCTTATCAAAAAGTCACTCATGGAGCTTTCTTATGTTCCCAAGTTTTTTTGCCATGTGTGTTTCGCAGACACTTTTTCTCATTTGCAGTTTGAGAAAAACCTACCTCTGACTTTTGTGAATGATAGAGGCAAAGACATCTCATCACTCTACAGGCAGACTGAGTGACGTTTAGTCCTGACCCACACAGTGAAGAATTTGCTTGGCTTGGCATCAGTTGTAGAGTGAGCCCCATCTTCCATCTTACTCTTGAAGGGTCTACTATTTGGCAGATGTTGTAGTGTTACGTAAGATATGTGAGTGTTGCACAAGTTACATAAGGCACAGATCATCTTTGAGGGAATAAAAGTGTTAGTTTGTGGTGTGAATGAAAAGGGTCATAGTTAAAAAAATGTCATGGGTACAAAAGTTTCCATGACAGACAGACAGGACAAACCATCATCAGTATCATTCATCTTCTGAGTGTTTGAATGTAAATCCCTGGTGCATCAGGATTAAAACTGCCATAGGGGATGGCAGGAGGAGATTCCATGCTTGATGATGGCCTTGGAGAAATACTGTTCCATGATGCAGTTTGGGTTTATGTGGCCTTACTCCCACATCACTGTCTTGGACCAATGTGGGCCCAATTTGCTGGTGCCTAACAAGTAGATAGCTTGGGCTTGTGTCCACATCCATTATAGTGCTATGAAGGATGTAATACTGCATCATTCAAAATTAAACTATAAATATCAGTAATCAATTCATGCAGTCTACAGTTCTGCATATTATTTCCATTTCTTTATAGCTATCACATTACTTACAGTGAAGTGAAGGTCCTGGTTTCGCACCATATATAGTCATGAATATTTGCCAGCTTTGTAATCACAACAATACCATTCATTTTGATCATAAAAATTATGGAATTTTTGACCAGTGTTACAGATTCTTATATAACTTATTGGAACGCAGAAGAGTATGTTTGTGTGAGACAGAGGCTTGTACCCAGTGACCTTTGGGTTTTGACTTCAGTCACTTCTACATGTTGACCTGCATACTTGCCACTTACTTGGATTAGCTGGACACACTGCAGCTAGTAGCATGGATTAAATGCATTAAGCCATTCAACTGCAATGCACTCTTGCACACAGCTGATCATGCTCCCTCTACCCAGAGGTGCCTGTTCTTTGTCACGCCAGCTATTGTGTTCCATACATTGTGGAAAGCCTGCAATGTGTTGTTTTAGCTTGGCTGTTGCGTCAATGTGGGGGTCCTCCACCTGGGTGCCTCAGGGCCTTTGGGTGCTGCAGGGTTAATACCTGCGGATCAGAGGGATTACCCCTGCCTGGAGCCTGCACACATAACATCGCTCTTCTCTCCACTCTTGCTTTCTCGTCCCGAGGTGGACCAAACATCAGGAACTGCAGCATGTGAAGCAGCTTTTCCCACTTCAAGTTTCCACCGCCTCAAAACTCACCTGGAACTCATCAGAGCAGAGGACTTCTCGGAAAATGGAACTGGAAATGCCCTCTCAGACTCCCGTTCTCACACTCTTAATGGAAATCTAAACAAAAAACACCCCCACTGCTGCTCTCTCACTCTCACTCTCACTCTCACTCTCACTCTCACTCTCTCCTCCTCTCCCTCACACCACATACACACACTCACATTTGATTGTATCATCTGATAATTTGGTGAAAGATATGGAATTTATGTATAGATGTGCAGTGGAAACTATATTTATAGCTGAAGCCTATCTCAGTGTGGTACATAATGGATGGGAAATGACACACAGAGGTATTAATAATTGCTCTTTCATTCCAGTTTTATTTCCAGACCCAATGTGTTTACGTATCTTTCAGCTTGTAGTTTTAGGCAGTACAATGTTAATGAAATAATAATATGGGCACAATTTGCCAATGCAGGATACACAGCAACAGAATATTCCAGTACTGGACAATAAGACAAGCTGTTTTACAACCTATTTCAGTCAAGCATGTGCTGACTAGACATTTTTGTTTTTTGTGTAGGGCTCCATGTTCAGCACACAGGCACCAGATTCATATAACCTCTTCCTCACAAGTGCAGTGACAGATGGCGTGAAGATTTGGGACCTCCGTACACTTAGGTTGGTATTGATTTTGTCTATTCTGTTATATTTGTAATCAGTGTGCCTTTAATACAAAAATTAGGCAAGAAAAGCATGATGAAATGGCTATCTATTAGGTATATTGATACCTAATACATTTACTTTGATCATGACACTTATGGACACTTGACTGCTAGTGCTATTGGGAATGATTGGCATACAATTCTGAAATGACATGATAGTGTTTCACCTTGAACTCAGATTCAGGTATTTACAACACCTGAACAGGTTAACATCATTGTTTTCATGTAATATCTATATATTTTATTTGTTCCAGACAGAAAGACAAACCCATTACATTTGCTGTGATGAGTAACATTGGTGAAACTGTTACTTATCAGTAATAATGTATACCGATTTGTTTTGTGCCTGCTTCACAATTGTGTAAGCCTTGTACTTTCTGAGGGGTTGCTTCATCAAATCTGTCAAAATGACTTAAGGGCAATAAATGCTCAGGCACATTAGGGAGAAACCATTATTGTTTTTTATTCCTCTGCTATTCCTGGGAGTGTAAAATTACCTTATATTCAAATTACATCAACATTTTTTCTTACACAAACATTCCTAAGTTGATGAGTGAATCGGCAATTGTTCAATTTCCAAAGTGCGTAGCTGAGAATATTTTTCTTTGGCCCTTAGTAGCAGATATCCATATAAGGCGGATAATTCAAGTAGGCTCTCTTGGATTTCAAAATGTTCTTTTTGGCCCAGTAGAAGGCATTATTGAGTATTTCATTCTTTCATGTCTGCGATTGCTTCCATGTTTAACTCTTCATCCCAGACTCCATCAAAACCTTATTGCTATCTGATAAATATTTGTGCCTGGTCTCCAGGTCAACTTCTGGTTCTGAGAGCTATCAAGCATCCCACAGCAGATGCGGTAGCTTTGAGGTGAAACATATGGATATATAAAAACATTATGTGGTAGCTTTTTTCCCTCATTTTGTCAGTCCTGTTAATCTTATTTCTCTCTTTGATTAACTTTATATGTTTTTTCTGTAGCTAGCACTCACCACAGAGAGTTACAACTCCCCAAAATTAATGTTTTTGTGTATTTCTTCTTATATGAGGCTTGCCATTAATGGAAGTAGTTCAGACAGTTCTAAGTTTTATGTTCATCCTCATGATATAATAAGGTAATATAAAAACTCTTGGAGCAATGTGTGGACTGAGTAAAGCTTACATAAGGTGCTCATGTGACTGCTCTTCATGTTAATCAGATTCTTTAGTCAGTGTAGCTTTTTCTTCTAAATGGAACAATTGAATATATTAGGACTTGACAACAGGAGCATGAAGAACGTTTTCTCAGTTGTGAAAGACAAAGTGCATTATACCAACATATGACTCAGGTAGATTAAATTAATTTTGTAAAATCTAAATGGGTACAGCAAAATCTCTCTGCT
The DNA here is from genome assembly GCF_001640805.2 of Lates calcarifer. Taxonomy (NCBI): domain Eukaryota; kingdom Metazoa; phylum Chordata; class Actinopteri; family Centropomidae; genus Lates; species Lates calcarifer. Next base: position 5,864,093 of record NC_066848.1, read on the forward strand.
GTTTCAATTTTCAATGCTTTTAGTATCACAAACTCATTGTATTGGACTCTAAACTTAAGCATTAAAATCAAAGCTCTTTGAATGGCTGGAAATAAGAGGGAAAATATGTTTATGCATGTGATTTTTCTGAACTAACCCTTTAAGCCTTTAAGAAATTTGGCTGGCAGGCAGAGAGTAACATAAAATCACTCAGGAAGTCAGTGAGACTAAGCATTCCCTCACAGAAGCTGACTCATTAAATAGGCAGTCATGTTTAGTTTAACATCTGCAAGTTTGTCAGGCCATTTCCATTATATGTATTTTAAAAAGTAATGTTTTGCAGACTGTCATTAAGTTAGTTATTTTATGACCTGATGATGAAAAACTGCCTGGGTAAATGTTTTTTATACTGTATATGGCCATAGCCATTGTGCATTAAAGATGGAATTGTTTTATTAGACATATAACTCTGAGTTGCAGCAAAACTGGAGTTAATACTCTATTCTGTGTTTGATAAAACTAGAGAACCTCCAGAAAAACCACCATGGGAAATGTACATTTCACTGAGTGGAAACTCTCGAAACTCAATCTTAATTTTATTTTGCTTTATCACCAAATAATCCTCAGCACTTCTTACCCCTTCCTTTACAGACAGAAGCACAAACATGCATGATATCCATGTGTATCCATCAGAGATTGAAGGAGGGTAATGCTTTTTGAAAGGTTTCCACACTTAAAGAATGACTTCTATAAACTATGTAAATCACTGGATTGGTTACAGTTTATTTTTCATGCCCCCAACCCTTAACTCACCCCTTGCAATTCCAAATGATGTGTTTGGTGTGCAAGGTTCCAATTTAGGGATCTACACACCAGCATTTAGCATAGTTAAAAATCAGACCCCAGATACAGATTCTAATGCTGGAGAGAACAGATGGTGATCTGTTTCTCTTTAGTTCAGTGATGCATTCCCCTTAAATCTCTTGGAATTTCCATCATCTGATAAATTCATGCAGAGCAATACATTCTGTGACTAAATAGGTCATTAATGTATTTGAATAAAATAATATCTGATAGTACAGTACAAAGCAAGCCTTCACCTGATTTGCACTGACACAGTTAAGTTGGGTGAAATATATTGGCTGCAGATAATGAGCTATGATTAGCCTGCTGATTACCTTGATGACTGACACTGAATACCCAGGTGGATTCAGTAACTGTATAGGCTCCCACTCAAGAGGATCAGACCCTCCAGTGCAGTCTGTGTTAGTCATCAGGCAAATGCCGGATAGTCATCACTCACAACGCAGAGAATGTGTGTATGGGGGATTCAGCCCAGCATCTCCTCCTTCAGTCAAAACATTAAATCCACGTTCTGACCTAGAAAACCAGAAGAGTCTTTACTCCACCTTGTTAAACTGCTTCTTATCAGTGTGATAGTGACAGGTTGTGTCAGCTCTGCTGCAGACCTGAGTGCCCAGATGTGCTTATGGGGATTTAGAAACAGATGCATCCCATTAATCTTGTTTTGCATCAAAGTGATTAGAACCCAGATTTTTTTTTACTATTTTTGTCATAAGTTGCACTCACACTGGGGATAATAAAACCCTATTGCTTATAAGATTATCCTTTAATTCAAGTTAACCTGAGCAAATTTAGAAGTATTTACAAAATTTGTTCAAACATTAATAACCATCTTTTTCAGCTTTCACTGTTTTCTTGCAAAGCTGTTTTGAAGCTTTTTTTCTTGTTGAGTCCTCCCCCACCCCCCACCTATATGATTGGTTCCACAAGCAATTTTTGTTTGTCAGCCTGTTTCCTCAGGTTAAATATGAGTGGACAGGCTGCCAGCTCTTAGTGCTGATAATGACCTTTGTACATCATACTCTTGTGTATAACTCAAGGCACAAGAGTATGGCCACAAACTCTTGCCAGCATGCATGGATGCTGGTATCCTCCACTCTCCTCCAGCAGCCTTTTTTTCTTTTCAGTCAGGTGGTCTTTTCTGTCTGAACCAACTCAATCTGATGAGGTGTTCAGTTGCAGCCAGACCTTGTGACTTACTCTTTTGAGGGCTATGTGGGTAGATAATGCAGTCAGCTGACAGTGACAAAATACTGGAAAAATGAGACCTTACACCTTACAAAATACTGTAATCCCACTGACTACAACACTACAATAAAAGGGGGAAAAACTTGCTGACACAGACTTCAACATTGTACGTTCATAAAGTTTGTATTTATGGCTTAGGAATTGTATGAATGGGTTCCCATGTGTCGACTCTGCGTGTTTCAAGAACTCACTGGTACTGGGTATATCAAATTTCTTTATGGTTACCAGTGAATATGACCTACTTTTAGTCCAGCTTAATGACATTAGCATGTGAATGTCAAAGACATGCTCTCACCAGATCCCGTCACAGCCCTGCCCTGCCAACATGCCAGCCCATATAGAAACCCTAGCTGTTAGTGGCATTGTAAAGACATTACATGCTGTTGCAAACCAAATGAAACAGCACAGAAGTTGCACGAGGGGGCAATTCGTCAACTACAACCTTCTCTTTTCCTGTGTTTTGCTTGAGTCATACTCAACTCCTTGTCTTCGGCTGGTTGAGATGTTTGTAAAATGTGAAGTCTGCACGGTGGCATTCTGCTCCCTGGTTATTCCCCACAGATCATTTCAACATAAAAATAACTGCAGTCATGTGAAACACTATTCATGCTGATACCATTTTTCAAACATTACTTTTCAGTTTTAAATAGTCTATATTAACAACAATGATTCTTACTATTTCACATCTTTCTTGGCACACAGAGTTCTGGGTAAAATAATTTTGAATGGCTAAATTATAGTATTAATGTGCTCTTAATATCTCCATTGCAATTACATAAGCCAATCTTGATATACAGTATATTAATTGGTTTGAGTTTATTTGACCTCGTTTCTACCCACTGTGTGCATCGCCTCCTCAGGTGTGTGCGGCGGTATGAGAACCATCAAAATCGCTGTCATCCATGCTCTTCAGCCATCTCACCATGCGGCCGGTTCATTGCTTCAGGCTCAGAGGATAACTGTGTAAGTTATTAATACTCTGGGTTCTTTCTTATAGTGTGTTTCACTCTCCCTTGTGTACACTTCTCTGGTCATACTGTATTTAAGACAGCAAAGTACAATCATAATTGGATAAGATTACAAGGATAATCAAGTTTTCATTTATACCAAATTGAAGGGAGTGACGAAGCAATAAAAGAGGCTATCCATCAGCCCACAACAGAGATGTAAAAAGTTGATGGCTAATGTGTCAATAAAATTTAGGGATGAGAATAACATCATACTCCACACCTGTTGCATACCTCAGTCGTGCACAGGGGTATCATTAGTGTTTGTGTATCTGCAAACTTTGCCTGCTAAGTTAATATGCTAACCAGCTGATAACTACATGCAACACTTCACTGTATGAATGGTTGCTTTTCAAGTTGTCCTTATGTAAAAGGTTATGGCACATTTTGCATTAAATTCTTGTGAAGGGGTAGAACTGTAATAAATGTGTAGATTCTCTTTTGCGCATTTGGGGACTGTAAGGCATTGAGTATTACATATGTGTTAAATTGTGTTGCAGTTCACCAGAGGCGTAAGCAGCAAAGTATTCTGACTTAATACAGTTTATTATTTTATATAGAATTTATATATGCTTTATATTGTTTAGACCATAATTTGACCTTGTAAATGTGAAAGACATGGGGGAAAACAGCAAGATATCTTTATCAGTTCCACCTCCATTTAAGGTGAGGACTGTTTGTGCTTGCCTCAGAGATTTTTATTTGGACTCAAGCCTTTTTCCATAGAAGTCAAATTCAACATTCATGTTGAAGCAGAACTGTTTAATTGCTTTTCCAGACTGTGCCTTATACTTGCTTAGAAGACGTTTTCAGAAGACTGCCTCCCTTTTCCTTATCCATTTCTTTTTTCTTCTGGTGTACGTGCTTGTTGAAAGCAGTGGAATAATATATGCATGCCGCTGGTTATTATTAATTACGGGGACACAGCACAGCACGTAGATTTGAGAGCATCTCTGTCGAGATCGGACATTTCCAACATTTCGTGGAAATCGGGAGAGTATACGGTACTGAGCTACACCATATTTATTTGTAGCTGCCCTGAGACTTCTATAAGCCAGACACATTTGTACTTGTCTTAATATATCAAAAAGCAATCATGGAAAAAAAAAACCTGAATACTCTAAAAAGACTCCCTAGATCATATTACACATTTTCCAAAAAACATAAGGCCAAAAACAATCTGAGTAGAATATGACTTTAGTGAGGTTGAATTTAACCTGTTGTATGTATTAGTTTCACCCTTTTTGACTTCCCCCTCACCTGACATGAAATCGATTATTTAAAAGATAACAGATTCCTTTTCATAAAGAGTTAATCAAGACGTTTGCCTGGTGATGCGGTTTTCATACCTCAGACTCTACTGCCCCTGCTCTTACCTTCAGTTACTGTTGGTACAAACTGATACATCTGGGGATCCTTGTGATATTTTAGCATTCCTGAAAGAACTTTTCTTTTCCAAGTATCTAATGCCCTGTTAGGCACCACACTTGTCATATGCCTCAGACAGGAGACACTCTACCCATGGACCATTTGACAGAGCTCACTTGAAGCCTTCTTCAGGGAAACATAATACAAAGCAGCTGCAGGAAATTTGATGAGTTGCCGTCTTGTAACAAACATCTCCACATCTGTTTTTATCTGTGCTCATGGCACTGAGGCAAACAAATGAGTCTTAAAACTCACTGATTGTGATTAAAAAATTGTGCTAACAAGCTGATAAGACATCCGCATATCTTTTCTAAGATTTCAAATTTGAGTGTTGATTCTAAGATGTCTACACAAGCAGTATGCAGATGTTTTTTTCTTTTTGTGCACCCAAGGCCAAGTGTAAAATCTACACCTACTTAACACCCACAAGTAAAGAGTTAATTAGTCTCAATGGCCACTTAATTTGAAGTGCTAAGTATTTGAGTTCTATGAGGTGAGGTCTTTTTATTGCAATACCAAAAAAGACATTGAGGGTCAGCATTACAGTATTTTGTACTGTAATGCTAGCACCAATGTACTTAATTCTTTTGGATTTGCTGTACAGAGACAATAAGTGTTAAAGAAGTGTTTTTTTTTCTTCTCTTTTTAGTATTTACGTGTACTAATGGGCATGATGGTATAGATGTTAGCTGTACATACAATGACTGCATGTGTATGAAGCATCCCTGTACATGTGTGCGCTGGAGGTCAAACCTGGAATGTTGCTGCAAAATTAAAACATGATGAGCACAAAGGTTTAAAAAAAAAAAGCTGAAACTATCCGTAAAGCAAATCTTTTTGCATCTGCCTATGTCTTTCTGTTGACCTTTAATGTAGTTGTATCAAATCTACATTAATATGTGCTTCTTAGTCAGTTTAAACACATTTGTGTAGTGTATGTATTATATGCCCATAATGAGCTTCACTAAGTGGGTCACTGTATATAGGTTCATGTACATCTGTACATCACTGCATGGCACAGTTAATTTCTGCTTTTGTTCATGTTGTCCATCTCATTCATTTCAGGCCTATGTGTATGACATCCGTAGCAGCAGCTACCTCCACAAACTCCAGAAACACTCGGACACTGTGCTCAGTGTGACGTTCAACCCTGCCACACCAGAGGTAAGAACTTCTCTTTACCATTTGTCTCTGTGGCTCTGTTATCCATGTATGCTATTGAGTAAACAGATTGTACAGGTATTGTAATTGTCTTACTTTCACTTTCTTACTAACATCAGACAGACAAAGTAAAACCAGGGATTTGTCTTATGTTCCAGATGTTGACCTATGTTAACTCTGCATAAACACCCCAGGCGACATGCCTACAGGCAACAGTGTTAATGTGTGTTTACCCTCCACTCTATCCCTAAAAATGCATGCACATCAACAGTGTAATCTGCAGTTATACATGCTGTAGTTAATGAAGCATGAGGACAGCTGATTCTTTAAAGCATGTATCTGGCAATTTGGATGATGTTTGCTGCATCCCAAAGAACATACTGATCATAATATAACATAACTGAAGATCCATCCCCTGCTACAGCTCATTAGTGGATTTTGTTCAAATGCCAAAAACTGTTCTTTATCTCAAGCATCTCAAACAGGTATGAAGGAGAAATGTTTAAAAGCAAAGAGGTCACAGTGAAGAGCAGTGTCAGTCAGAGGTCATGTCATCCTTAGTCCGTGAAAATGCTTCACCTCGCAAGTCTTATTTTTGGAGTTTTGAAGAAGATGTACCTTTTATATGATTCTTGAGATTTCTCCATGTGATGTGATTAGAAAATTCACAGTGATTAGTTTAAAAGATGAAACATGAGTTTCTCAAATATTTCATAGAATCAGATCTCCATGTGCTCTGCTCTCCAAGTATTTGAAAGAAGGAATGGTAACCTTAGGCTGAGGTCAGATAGCAGGGCTTATTGAGACCATCCCAAAGTTCAGGGTGGATGAAATTTAAATTTCAAAATAGTGATTAAGCTAAATATGATAAGAAACTCAGCTCCTCATAGCATTTCTACAAATGAATACTAATAAATACTGTGTGTTTCAGTGTTTGGGTGTGTGCCCTTTTGTCTTTACATACTGCACATTATACTGAAACTGCTAACCAGACACATTATTCCCATACAAAAGTAGGAATACCAGAGAATTTCTATATGTATAAACCCACACAAAAGATTATGCTTGCATTTATATACAACAACCTTTTTTTATAAATGCTTGCCTCCTGGACTAATACCATTTTCATTTAAAATGAATATCCCCCAAATCTCTTTGTGGGTTTAAACAGTGGTGGTCAGTTTATAGTCCAATCAGATAATGACTACCGCTCTTCCGCGCCATAACTCTGTGGGATCTAGTGACTCTTTGTGCACTGTGCAGATCCACTTGTATGACTGACTGCCTGCAGGGTTGTTCCAATGTGGGACTAGCTGCACATTTGCACAGTCAACAGGAATGTGCTTGTTGACATCAGGAGCTGCTTTCCACTTTTCTGATGACTGTCATTTTTTACTGGATCTCTTGTAGCTTAACGTCATGCCATTTTGTTGCACATAACTGATGCAACAGAGGCAAAATTCAATATTGATGGGATTGTGTGAGTATCAAATGTCAAAACTGCTCTGAATGCTTAAGTTTGTTGCTTTGATCTCTTTATTTCAGGTCATCCCAAATCTGTTTTCTATGTTTGGCCTACTATCAGTCTAAACTGGTGGATATCCCTAGAAATTTAGGGACTGTAGGCAATCTTGGCAAAGAAAAAATAAAGCTTAGCATATCTTGATTATCTTGATTTGCCATTACAGGAAAATAAGAAATCAAAGTTTACAGTGCTACTTAATGCCATCAGTGTCTCCAACAAAATCTCCAGAGCAATTCTCACAGAGCAACTATTCCCCTTAGAAGTGTTTTATTGTCCAGTTAATGATTTTCCTTTGGAACTGGTTCAAAGCAAGTAGAATTGCAAAAGAAAGCTTTTAAAATATAATATCACAACCTCTGCTGAACGCCTCACGAGACTTCTTGTTGACTGTCTGTTGGACTTGAGGCACATGTTTTAAATCTGCATGTCCATCTGTGTAACTCCATTGCAGCACAATGATACATTCAGATTTCCAAGTTTGAAAGTGGAAAGTTTGATCCATGGCCATTTACTGGCTGAATTACAGTGATCTGCAGAGTCTGAAGACACACTTCATCAGTCAGAGCATGCTCACTGCCCATCAGTACTTCTCCACACTCTGTTCTGTTTGATAGGATGTGGTGAGGCAGAAACCCCAAAAATCAAGAAATGTTGGCACAACAGACAGAAACATAATTGTATTTTTCACCATCAGTGTCAGATGGATAGATTAAAATATTGCTTTAATCCTATCAAACTCAACATTTACATGATATATTAGAACACAAATGTAACCACTTACCATAGTAGTATTGCAGTAATACCTTAACAAATTATTTCCACATGGAAATCTGGCTACTTTTCTTTACAAATGTTCAAATTTGTGCAGATAATCTGTGAAATATCTGTCTTTCTTCAGATATTGATGTGTAATTTTTATGAGGTCACCTCTTATTGATTTCTATTCTCAGATTTGTATCACTGGACATCTAATACTACAGATACCTGCTAAGATTTGAACAGATTGAAGTCCAGGGGGTCTGGAGCTAGATAAAGAGCCGTCTTCCCATCTTGGAAATCAGGATATCCTTATGGAAACATCTTGATTCAAAGTTATGTTGATATTAATGCATAGAACATGGACTGAGTGAGAGCTGTGGCATCAATATTTACTGTTGTTAGGTACAGTACCTGACCTGAGGCCATTTTTTTTTCAGTCTATTTTGTACTTATTCAGGATTTTGTGTGTTTGCTTTGGCAGTTGTTTGTCTCATTCCAGTTTTAATTTTTAAGCACAGAAATTGGTGCTCATGAAAGAAAACTTGCTTTGTTATACTAACCAATGACCAATAATAGTATAGTTTATTGAATTACAGTTTCTTATTACACAAGCAGTTATGTGTTGGCAAACTATCTGCCCCAGTGTTTGTCAAGCAGTTTTCTAATTAGCACAAAGCGGGGGACAGTCACGTGCATCCACCAGTTCCACCAGCATCAGCTACCTTTTTGTTTGCTAACCCAGTGAGACAGAGCTGTTTCTCATCATCCACTGTAAGAGATTCATACCCTTTGCCCATTAGTTTCCCCAAATTAATTTCAGGGTGGTTTGACAAAACCATTTCAACCTGAAGTCCTCTTACTAGCTTTCAACCATATCACACAGTCTTCAGTAGTGGAGGGAGTTAGGTTAGTTCAGTTGTCATGGAGACACGTGTTGACATGCAAGCTCAGTAAATGTTGCGGTTCCATCCATAGCACTTTTATGACCTCTTGTCCATGTTAAGAATAGAAAGTAATTCAGTTCATTTTTTACCTTGGAAAAAGTAGTTTGTCAAAACAGTCCCAACTGAAGGTCGACTTACTAGTATGTTCCACAGTTTTATCACATGTTCTTCATCAGCAGAGCCAGTTTGCTCTCAAGCAGATGAATTGTTTGATTGATACAGTTGTAATACTAGTGATACAGCTGATGTATATTACACGGCTGCAGATTTATAATGCCGCTAAACATGGTAGATCCTGCTATACAAGTCTTAAATGAAACACACTGATAGCTTGAGATGCTCTAAGTCTCCTGCAACACTGAGGCTTCTTGAAAGGGTCAGACATGGGAAACAACAATTAAGGCTGTGTCTGAGAAAATCTGAGAAAAAAGTATCTTGGAAAACGTGAGGATTTATAATTAATTCAAGATGCTGCTGAGTTGAGCTCTATAGAATCTAGAGGGTTACACCTTTGACTGTAACTGTAATGTCCTCATGATTTCTCCTTTCTTAATCTTACTTAGAGTGTAAGATTTCTCATGCACAAAGAATTACAGAAATCTCTCTGTCACATTAACTGAGAAGTGTTTCTTTCCTGTTCTTTAGACAACTGATTTACGACTGATATATTTAGTGCTTGGCTCTGCTTTGTGGGGCTGTTTCTAGTTAACCTTAATGCGGTTGATCTAATGTCTGACTGGAATGGATGCATACATATTTATCTTTATTTTTCTTTTGTTTGTGGCCAAAGGACAGATGTGTAAATAAAAAATGAGTAGAAGTTCAAGAAGTCCTGGGAAATGGCTGGTCAGTCTCAAAGTTAACTGAGACCAAGGCCCTGTGATATCATAATGGTAACATTGCTGTTTTTCCTTAGCCTGTGCTTTCTCCTTACCAAGACATGAAAAAATACTGGCAAAAAGTGTCCCCAACCTGTGCTCACCTTGCATTTTTAGCCACATTTGAGGGCCAGATGTTCTCCATATTTACTGCTGTGAGAACCATTCAATGCAAGGCACAGACAGATAATGCAATGCATATTTTCCACTCATTTTTCACTCATGTTTTCCACCCTAATACTTAAAAGACCATCAAGCAGGCAGATCTAGCTCCAGGGTTCATTCCCCCAGGTTTATTCTTGTACTTTAGTCTGTAATGAGAGATCCCAACTTTTACTGTCACTTCACTTTGTTGTCTTGTAAAATCTTGTGGGATTTCACATGGCGTACCTCTGTAAAGTTTTGTAAGCTTCCCTGTGTTGGACCTAAATGTGCTACCATAAAAGTTGACTTGCAAATTTTAGAAGTATTTTCTCACTTTTAACAGGAGTGTTTTTGTCTCTGCTGCTTCAACACGTGAGGATGTTCTCTTTTTAATGTCTTTTGTGGGAGAGTTGTGGGAGGCAAATGAAGCTTTGTCCCACTTGAGTAGTGACTGAAAACAAGACAGTGTTGATACTGTATCTACAGTTACTTCCTCCAGTGATTTTTTGAATTTAAGAGATTTAGGATCATAAGTAAAGGCAAAGAAAAATGCTGTAGCCAGAGGCGAAGCAACAGTGACTTCAGAGAAACAGGTTACTAGGTCAGACTAGAGGAAAAGACTTCATGGGGCTGTGCTCTATTTGGGTTACTCAGATTTCTGTACTGTCTCATCCCAAGCTGTTGATAGCTCCAATTACATAGTTCCACATCAGCAGTGGAAACCTCTTTGTAAAATATGCCAAAGATGAGCTTATTAGTGAAGATAAGTTCTTTAAAAGGACAGTGCTCCTCTTCTTTGGTTTTCAGTGGACTGTTTTTAATGCTGATGTTTCTTTTTATAGCAAAAGTTGTTGAATCTCCTTGTTTGTGCTACTATTGTGTTTGTGATTAATATCTTTGTACCTTGGATATTGAATCTCACTCAGTATTGATATTGATCACAAATGGCAAAGCCCTCCTCCATCAGTGTTCTTTGTATATTCTGGTTCTTGAGTTTCTACCACCTTGAGTAAGACCATAATGAATGGTTCTCTACAAACTGAACTTAAAAGCAAATTAATATCCAGTGAGAATGGACAAAGGAGGAGGTGACAAATATACATTTTTGTAATGAAAAGTTACAACTAATTCAAGCAGAAAGAGAGAAAAAAGTGACGAAAAACCCATTGGCGTTAATGTGTCCGTATATTGTGTCAGCCTTTATTAAATGTGACTCATATGAATTGGAACATTTGTGAAAGTTGTAACTTTTACATGTGGGAGACTGGCTGGAAATGAACAGGATGGTGCAGTAGCAGACATTTACAAGCCAGAGCCATCAAATGAAAATGGGGGTTATGCTTTGAATAATCCTAAACCAGGTGTGCTTGTTTCAGAGTGTTAAACATACCGACAAGGAGTTTCAGTGTTAGGTGAATCAGCTGCTCTCAGATCACGTGAATATTATTTGAAAATCAAAGTAAGAGACTAAAAGTAAGCTTAAAAGCTATTAAACAAAATTAACTGTTAGTAGTCTGACATAAAAAATGCTTGATTAAAAGTGTTTGTGGTTGAAAACATACAAATTAAAATCACAGTCAGCCAGTTTTCTTGTCTTTTAATGTGTCTGTTTGTTTCTGTGAAGTAACCTTGAGCAAGATACTGAACTCTCTTCTGTTCCAGAGACGCTGCTGCACTCTGACATATCTTGTCAATTTTTAAATGCATTCATGTGTGTTTGCTGGAAGGGGATAAGAAAAGAAACAAAACCCAAATTAGATCTCTTTTTAAAATGAAAACAAAAGTTTTCAGTGTCAGTCTTTTGATTAAGTGAGAACTTTCTGTACTCTTTCCCTCAGGTACTTAGGACCTCATTTGCACTTCATGTGTTGGAGTTAGTGCAGGACTGTGACCGCTTACTGACACAAGCAGCTGTCTCTAAAAGTTAACATGTTCTATCGTCCCAACTAGGAAGATGAACAATGAGTGAATCATCTCATTGGCTTTCAAGCTCAGTGCTACTCTTGTCTCCATATGTCAGCACATATCATCTTTGCTCTTTGCAGGCAGAAATGCAGCTGGTGTCCCACTAGACCTTTTTAATGTATCATTTCATTTGTGGCCATTTGTCTTTTGAAAAGCTATTCACACTCTTTAGTTTTTTTAATATATATTTTTTTTTATCTGTTCATTTCCTCTTTGCCTGACCCCGGAGAGCAAAACGTTCTCTTCTTACTGTAGTGGCCAGACAGCAAATACAGAGGTGGACTCTGCTGTCTGGTCCAGAATGTCACATCAGAGTGAGACACAGACTGAGCTGAGACAGCCTCACTGAAATCAACTGGCTGGTGTTCAACACAGCTGGAACTGCAATGAACAGGAAGTGAGGAAATAAAAACTTTGGGTCCAGTTGCAAAGTTTCAAGAGGCATTAAGTATCAAATCCTCTCACATGTAATAGACGGCATTTTCTCAGTTCGCCATGGTGTTAGTTGATATTCTTGTCCTGTTCTTTGCCTGAACACTCAAACATTTTGTCTAGAGTGTGCAGCTTCATTGCTTTAAGGTAGCTCAGATGTGCATATTTACAGTTGAAGACAGAATGATTAAATAGTATATATTATGTCTCCAGTAACTGAAAAATTACATGAGCTGTATAATTTAACACTTTGAATACACAGAGATTAACAGTGTAAGAGCAAACAAGCTGTTGCAAACAAGTGTTTCTTTTGAAATAAGAAATTAATAGGATATAACATTAAACAAATGGGATACAACTAGTTAGTTAATAAGCTTTAGAGGTGCTGGTAGGCAGATTTTGTTACCTTTGGACAGTTTCAAGTCTTTATGCTAAGCTAATCTAATCAGCTGCTTGCTCTAGAGTCCAGCCACAGACACGGGAGTGGTGTCTTCTCATTTAACTCCTGGCAGGAAAAAAAAGTCAAACAGTTCTTTTCAAATAAGCATGATATAGATTCATTCAAAGACACACAAATACAGACTGTATAATTATATTGTAGAAGTAGAATTTTTATTCCTTTCTTGAGGCTACCGAATGAGAACTTTCAAGGGATTACCCATGTCAGTTTGATCATTTGATGATGGCATTCAACTTGCTTTTAAAATGGCTGGGATATTGACAGGGATGGCCCTCCAACACTGTCATAAAATAATTAAGAAATAATAATATGCTCTGTGATTGTGTCACCCTTGATAGACATTCACTATTCTTTTTATTTTTGGCTTTTCCCTGCACTTTAAAACTGTTAAGTGTCTTTAAGAAACCTTCCATGCGTATCTTCTGAAGCAAACACATGGAATTCTCTGAGTCTGATTGTATCTTTATTCCTCTGCAGTCTGTTACATTCACTCAGATGAGCTTGTCCAGGGCCTTAGAAATGAGCTCCACATACACACACTTGCAGAGACTGCCTAGGGGGTAGATGGATGAACAGGCAGAAAGTCTGAGCCCAGCAGATATAACGTTTGTGTTACTTTCTGTATTTGGATTATATTAATTGTCATCAATAATAATAATAATAATAATGATAATAATGAAAATAATACCAGCTGAGGTTAGATTAATGCCAACCTAATTGGAATTTTTTTTTTTTTTTAATTTAAAAAACAGTGAAAAATGTTATGTCTTCAGACTATTAATATTAGTCTCCATTAGCAATAGACATTTATTTTAATGAAAGTTCATGTAGTTTGTAAACTACATGAACTCCAACGCACCTCCAACATGTACAGAACAGAACATCCTGGTATGTTGGAATATGTCGTGTTGTCCATCACAACTGGAAAGTGGAACCCATCAGTTTTATTCCTGCTTTGAACCATTGATTTGTGATCTTTTTTCCATGGTACTGAGCCAGTACGTCTGACGGTAACTTAGATTATGTAATATGCGTGACACACCATGCAAATTCTCAACCTGATTTACAATCCCAGAGTTCCTAAAAAGTTTTGAACGAGACTTTAATATTCTAAACATAAAAAGAAATTAACCAAAAAATATGTTGCTATATGTAAAAAAAAAAAAAAATTTAAATCCTACAAAAATTGAAAAGCATAGGCTTGTAAATGACTTTGAAAACCTATATGCAGTTACAGAATTGCGTAAGGACATCTGGCACTGCACATAAATCCTAAAACAGAGAACAAACCTACGAAAACTGCATTTCTTAGAAGAGGGATGTTGAAGAAAGCCTAATAACTCACTTGCGATGACCCAGTGTGACCCCTGCTATCTGTCTACAGTTAATCAGCTCGCAACATGCACTGACTTCTGATCCTTAAGGTCGCCCAAAACCGTCAGTCCTCATAATATTAGCTTGGATCAGCCTAAGTGAACAAAGATGGATGGTTGCAGAGATGGAATCTGTTGGATTACAGATGTTTATTTGTTTGTTTTTTGTTTTTTTTTACAAGTTCATGACGATATCAATGTCGTTATCACCTTTATAGACAATCTAGGGTTTACTTTCAACCCTAAGCTGCATGTTTGCATGGAGGAGTGTAATGCTTGAACGATTACACAGTCTAATGGTTTTGGCTGGCAGTTGATGAAGAGAGCTTCGAACTGCTCTCTGACCCTCTTTAAGTTTTAAATAGCTATTTTAGCAGCCCGGGGGCAGGACCCAGACAGCTTGGCTATTGTTCATTAAGGTCATTGAGCAGGAGGTCATGGCAAAAGAAGATCCCTTTAAGATAGAAGAGCTAGTGAAATGAGCTGTCAAACTGTTTGTTTAATGGGAGAGTCTCAGACATTTTTATACACTAAAAAAAACACAGTGCAACAAAGTGCAACAAATGCTTATGTGAGTGAAATGTATTTGTGCATGCTTGGCTGCCTTTTAAGATAAATCCTCTTGTCTTTGGGCTCCACACACACACCTGGAAATCCTTTGTGTGTCTATAGAAGAGAGGCTGCAAGGATCGCCCATCAAAGGAAGATTGAATCCACCCCAATTTAGTCATTGTATGTTTTGAGTCATCCTCAGACCTCAGCTATTGTGACTCCCTTTCCCAGCACAGGCATCTGTTTGCTGGTAAAAGATGAATTCTCCTGCATAAAACAGCTTTAGTACATGGGAAAAAATGTTGGACTATTATTGTACCAAATGTGGTTTTTATCACTGCTTGGCAAATTATTGTTTTCCAAGATTCCCGCTGTTAATATACTTTAAAAAGATACTCTGTCTCTGCAGCAACCTAAAAATCTCTGAAATCACCATAAATGACATTGATACTCCACAGCCAATCTTGACATTCACCCAAGCATTACCATTTAGTTTGCAGTCTGTTGGGATTGTTTTCACTTCTTTTTCATCATGCAGGATTTGTGAAGTCCTTTAAGACTTTAAGTGGGATTAAGTGCAGTACAAATAACCCTGGCTTGAGGTAGTATGAAATAGATTTGAAATGGTTTGTTACATGCCCTGGTCTTACACATTACATACACTTAACACTGAAGTGAAAATAGAGCCATTTGTGAACAACTGTCTCAAATTATGATTGTTCCATCATATTATATACTCAATTTTGAGCAGCCACAGATATGAATATGTATCATGGTCAGTCAGTCAGTCATTCTGAACCCCAAATGTTGCTGCTTATCAGTTGTTGAGGTAATGTTCCCTCACTCTCATCTGCTCCACTGGCTGATAAAAAGATGAGATAATCCTCGCTGCTTGACAATAAATATAGTGAAGAAGTGGATGTGCACGTTTGCTCGTCTGTGTCTGCATCATCATGTTAGTTAGTGAGTGTGCTGCAATGTGTGTATGTGTGTTTGCACATGTGTATAGAGTGCAGACTGTGGGTTGATGTTAGTTTATTGATGCGTGGGTGCTTTATTAATCTGTAAACAGTTGCCTCATGATGACTAGCACTGGCGGGAACCTCAGGCCTGACTTTTGATTAAACAAAGTTATATAACAGAGTTCTGGCCAGGAGGCGTCATGTTTTCTGTGATAAATGGCAGGTATGGAAAATGAAGAATTTCAGTGGAAAAAACGGTATGGATCTTGACCTTTGGAGATGCTTGTTTTCTTTAAGTCAGCAGGTGTGCTGTTATGCAACTTGGTCCTCTAAATAGAGAGTTGTAAAAAGGAAAGTGATGTGTGACACAGTTCCTGGGAGTTATCAGCCACAAGAGTAAAAGCTGAACGTGATGTAATGTTTTTTTCCCTCTGTCTGTCCTAGCTGCTGACTGGGACCCTGGATGGGAAGCTGAGACTCTTTCAGTCCAGCAGTGGGGCCTGTCTGTCTCCTGATACTGGTGCTGCTGTGCATGGCATCCCCAACATGACTGGGTAATTACAGCAGGCTGCTGCAAAGACCATGCAGGTTTCATTAAAGCAGTTCCAACCCCGTTTAAACGGGGAAAAAGAGAGTTTAGATTTTTTGCTGTTGAAGATTAAAAAAAATAGGTACAACAAAAAGTTTAATGTACTTTTGTATGTTCTTCTTCTTGAATTCCTTTTGCTAGTAGGAGCCACCCATTTCAGCTCACTTAGCTCTGTTAAACAACCGGTATGTGCATCATTAGACCACTTTTCTTTTGACTAGGATCCAAGGAGATATCAATGGTTTGATTGAGTATCTTTCACTAGGTTCATTTAACCACATTATCGTGATACAACATTTACTCAATTACAGATAATTACAGCTAAATTTGCGGAAAACTATTTCATTTGCAGTTATTCCCATCTGTTCATGCACATGCCACATGGTTAAGAATCAGATTTTGTTTGTTCAGTATGCGCAACAGATTTACCTCTACATCACTGGCTGTGACCACTACTTTGCACATCAGCACATAGAACGATGACATCAACTGGGTGCGACCTCTTTGGCTGCCAGACACACAGATGCTACTACTGTTCATACTGACACACCCATCCGCATTGTTTGAGCTCGGCATTTTCTCTCCTCACAGCAACTCTCCTCAACTGTAGTAGAACAGAATTTTAAAACATAGGATTTAAACATTGTTAAATGAAATGTATAAAAGGGCTACACTGATGGTTTGTGTATCTGAAGCATAAATAAAACATTGCATCCTGCTTAAATGCATGTAATATGTACTTGACAGTTCTACTTTAGGGCCTCTTCTGTTTCCTTCTGTTTTTAGCAATCTCCTATTATTTTTTCCTCATTGTGTCATTTATATTCTGACAATATTATTATATTCACATTGAAACCTTGCTTATCACAGAACCTCAGCTCCAAATCCAGCTTTCTGATTTTAGTTTGTGATGACGGTCAGTTGCTCCAGAAAACTAATAAAATTAATTATCTGGGTTATGGAGTGACTCTGGAAACCACACATTGATCATATTACAAAGACCGTTAATTTGGACATTTGTGTTCTCTATCCTTCCAGACATTGTTCAGAATTTAATGTCAGAAGGAGACTTGCTTGTATGCATTAATTTTAATTATCCATTTATTGTTTGAAACATTTTTATATATAAAATTTTAATAATTTACTTGCGCATAGTCCTCATTCAGCAAATTCAAGCATGTCTTGTTACGGTGTCTTGAAACAAATTGCATTTGTTTTCAGTAGTGCTCTCACAAGATGATACATCTTGATTGGCTTCTCCGTGGTAAAATAGATTTGAGTATTGTAAGGTTTCAATTCACTGTCTCAACAATCAAAATGTTTTATATGTAATACCAAAATTACTAGTGGAGATTGTAAGCTCCTAGGTTCTATGCTAAGCTTTTTCTGTCTAAGTTGCATAAGTATAACACCAAAGTTAAAAATGTAATATTTCCTGGGGACATTTCACCACCATTCTCATTTTTTTCCTTGACCAGAGAAACTCTTATTATCTCCTACTATGCTGCCATTATCACTGCCGACATGTTATAACCCACAGCTACAGTCTTGAGAGAGGCTGAAGGAAAACTCTGCCTATCTAGAATGGAATGAAACTTCAAGCGTCACTCATCTCTTGCCTATTAGGAAAAGATATTGTACTTGACGCATTATCTGACGCTGATGCTGATGATAGAATGATAAATCCTGATAGGCCGCCTTGTCTAACTCCCTCAGACGGAGGTGAATTTTCAGAAGCTTGCTCATTTCTGCCTTGTCCCCTGTCCAATGTTCTGCGTTTGATTTACTCTGTCTTTTTGGACTGCATGCTTTAATTGATACTGAGGCAGACTGCCTGTTAAGATTGTTCTCTGTGTAGCACCAGCCTCAGCTAGGTCAGATGAAATATAGCTTTGAAGTTGCACAATATCAGCTGCCAGGCTCCCTATCACAAAAGCTTATGTTATACATTAAAGAAAGCAGGCTGATGTTATATGGGATTTATGGGGTGGTACCTATTCTTTTGTCATACACCTTAATATGTATGAATGTGTGTGTGTGTGTGTGTGTGTGTGTGTGTGTGTGCCACAAAGATAGGTATGCACTGGCAAGGTTGAGTCTGTCCTGTCAGTGAGCTTTAGTGTTCCTGCAAGCTGAAGAAACTTTCTACTGGAACAAAACGCAATAAATTGTCTTTGGAGTAAATTTATGTAGCCATGTTCTTTCTCAATTTTAATGTGCTGGAATGTGTATATGAGTGTGTGCATGTGTGTGTGTGTGTGTGTCTAGGAGTCAGTATCTTCTCTTGAATGAATTAACTTGCTACTCTAAAAATCAGGGAGCGCACTTTCCCAAACCAAAGAAATGTACATTCCTTGTCTGTGTGAGGTCGTTTGGGGTGCACTCCCTGCATTGATCTCACCAGTAAAGAATGACGTGTTTATTCTTGCAAATAAAAGGATTTCAAGAATAGCCACACCCGCATAACGCTTTATCATTCAGTTTGACAAGAGTGAAGAATTTTGTCTGTCTACAACTTTGCATGGAACTAGGACACTGGATATATGACGACACTGAACAGAGTGTCACTTTGGGGGAAGATAGGAAGATACAGTACAGAACTCACAATCTAGATGTTCATTTTGCATACACTGTAAAGTATTTTGGTGGTTGAGTGGCTCTCTGGTCTCTGGCCTGGACTGAGCTCTGAATGCAGGGCCTTCCCTTTCTCTCATGAGCACTTTATCTAAAGACAAACCAAGATATACATCATGAAACACGTGCAGTTTAATGATCCCTCACAGACCTCTGAGGATCTCTGCTCTTTTGTTTTTATAAACTCAGTGCAACTCAAAGTCAAGGGAGGGGAATATTTTGTGCACATGTCAAAAACTGTTGTCATATAGCTGTGACTCATGCAAGTTGTTTCTGGTTTTGTACTGTTCCATGGATTATTTACAAGACATAAGGAACCCGACTGATGGATATAAATTACAATTAAATTTAGATTAAAGATTAAACATTTATAAAATAAATTTATAAAATAATTTATAAAATAAACACACACACACACATTTATAAAATAAACATTTATAAAATAAATGTTTAATCTTACACAATCTTTGACATCAGTAGTGCTGGTAAATGCTAGAATGGTTGAAATGGTGGTTGAGCTCATAGGCAACATACTTGATGAGTGCTTTCAATGCCGCCTTAAAGACCTGGTGTAAACTGGCAGGATCAGACTTCATGGTATCTGCCCAATAATGGCCTGTTATGTGGGACACTGGGCATCAAGAACAAAAATGAGCAGTGGGTGTGACAGTTGGCGTCTTTTATCCCATGTAATGTGTTAAAGTAGATGTCAAAGGAGTCAGCATCTGGGACACCTCACAAGGTGCTTTCTCTCACCAAGTTTGACAACTTTGACGTGTTGTGTGATGCTGACCCACAGGAGCACAGAGCGCTAATGGACACATGAACTGAAAAGAGGTATAATGTTGTTGGTGCTGTCAGGTGGAGCAGTAAAGTTGGTTCCTGGTGCCTCTTTCCTTATCATGGATGTATGGAACATGCAATGGCAACAATTTTTGACTCCTAGTCTGCCATAATGACTGTGCAGGGCCCATTCAGCATAATTAGAACTTTTACTTTTGATACTGTAAGTGCCTTATTCTCATAAAATATTGTGTATATTTCAGTACATTTTTCACAACTGATTTTATAGCTCCAGCAGCAGCACCAGTAATTTGGTTGGAAACCAGTAGTTTTGGCAGTTAGCATGCACAGCAGTAGACACTAAAACTAAACCAAAAAAACAAAGAATGCCACCATCAGAAAGTGAAACCTCATCAACAGAAACTTAATAAAGCTGTACTGTGCCATCACTTTAGCACCCAAAAGAAATATTTGAAAAAAGCTGTTCTAAAAATTCCACGGCAGTGAACGGTGCATAACCAGTCACCAAAATCAGTCAGGAAGTGCACCCAGTGTTGTGAATCACTGAACAGATAAAAGAACCACTAACCACCATTTTCACCCTACATGCAGAACATTTTTCCTGTTATCATACACATATTAGTGCTACCGTTTACATACATTTCTTTGAGAGTATGTTAAAATGGCACAGGTGTTAGCTGTCCTGAGTTTCTCACGTCCTAGTATTGAGTAACTCTAACACATTTTGACTGCAGTATACAAGGTAACCACAAAGGATGAACATACATGGTAAACTGATCAGTAAAATGATCAGTAAATATTGGTGAAATATCCAGATGGAGCTGCACAGGAAGAGCCAGACGGGGAAATCAGTGTCTTTGTACTTGACTCTGTCCCGAGCTGTTCTGGGCTGCTGTGTGCAGACAACGACGGAAATACAGATTAGTAGCAGATGGTGTCATCCAGGGTACAAGGCATAAACATTCGAGTGCTTAACACTCCGATAAATCAACACAAGACCCTTGTGGAGTTAGCGGGACAAATGGGGAAAACAGGAGCGCGTAACACAAGGTGCCAAGTCACTGAATGAGACTTGAAATCACTTCAAATAGTAACCCTTTGAACAACATTCTTGGGCTTTAAAAACATATCATTTTTCTCCATTAACTCTGGGCTCTTCTATTTTTGGTTATTTCAAGTTTTTGTCTGCACCTTTAAAGATGAACCACTTGCTAAGTTCACAGTCTTTCCTTGTGCAAGGTCCTCGTAAAGTTAGGACACCTCATCAGCTCCATTAAGCCAAGGTGCAAGGGTGAGATGAGATGATAGTTTGGCATCTGAGTATAAACCATCAAGTCTCTGCACATTTCTCAGACTCATTAACTCACCCCACCAACCTAAACTCCAACCTTTCACAAAGATAGCATTTCGACATCACCCTCCCCACCCCCCCATTAGCAAATTCCTTTGTTTTTATGACTGAGTTTATTTAGTTTTTATGTTTTTCTCTGTAATCATGTTTAATCAAGTTGGAGAATTAACAGCACATGTGGTTGATCTCCACTTTAGTACATGGAAGTGATTGGTGCACATGTCTCTATGTTTAGCTTGTTAATATTTCTGCTATCGATTTGTGATGTTACAGTTGTTGCGTAAAACTTCGCTTTGGTTCTCAATCTTTTGCTTTTGCCATAAAAAGAAGAAACAAAAAGCTTTTAAGAGAATGATGTGATCAGTGTACGACTCAGGTTTAGTGTGCTGGCAGCGTTTGAAACCCATCAAAGTGAGCGATATAAAAGCCCAAATATATCATCGGTAATTCCGTGCTTGAACTTAGTTTTCAGGTTGTGTGGTTGCCAACTAAGCATGGCTATCACCTGCCTGACTAACTTAAATTTGAGGAATCACTTAAGGTCGTAGCATTACTCTGTTTCATATTGTGCCAGGATTTCATACCCTCAAATGAACTCCAATTCAGCAGCAAGGAAAATGTCTCACAATCTAATTTTCTTCAGCACTGAACACACTGGCTGTTGCAGGGAAGTAGACAAATGTTATTCCTTCACCATGGCTGCATCACACTAATTTGCCCTGAGTGCTTAAAACTTTCGGTGTACAGACAGAAGCACAATGCCAGCTATAAAACCTGGACTCAATAATGAGCAGGAAATTCTCCTCTGGAACATTTGGTATTCTTCAACATATCATTCCTGCTGACTGCACCTCTTCAATGTGTTTCTAATGATTGTGCTCTTGTAGTCCAATGCACAGTACATTCTCTTCTCAACTTGACAATACAATATGTAAAACTTTGGTGCTTCATTTTATAACTACAGCAAAGACTTATTCTCCTTTTAAGGATAAGTCTGCCGATATCCCATATTTTTCTTATTGTCAACAACTCCTGCAATAAGACAAAAATCTTGCTCCACTGATTAACGCTTAAAAACGATATCAACAAACTGAGGGAAATAAAAACAATGTAAGATCAGTGATTTGGGGACAAGATTTTTTTAATGTTTCTGAAAATTTACGATGAGGGTGCTCATTCATTTATTTCTTGGCCACTAGGTGACAGCACAACAACCTGTAAACACAACACTGTTACCTTATAAAGTTGATAAAGCAAACTCAGGAGCAAAAAGTTGCTTATTTACAAAGACACAGAGCAAAATTAGCACAACTCATTTGGGGCTGTGTTTTCAGTTTTCATTCAAGTCCAATATTCATTATGCTATTAGCTCCCTTTGGTCTCCACCATCTACTGAGGGAAATGAGATCAAAAAATAGATATTGGAAGTGAAGCAAAAGCACTTTACAGTTGCCCTTCAGTAAATGTACCTCACTGCTTTCCACTTCTGGTGCAAGGAGCTTTTGTGTGAAATAAACATTACACTTTAACAGTTAAGTATTAGCTTGAATTTAAACTTGTTTAGTTTCAAGAGCCACAACAATGCAGGATGAGTTTGTATAGTTAGTGGAGCTTCAGCTATGCTGCAGCACCTTCTGTGCCCAGGGACCCAAGGCCAGAGCTCCTCCCCCTCCTCCTCCTCCTCCTCCTCTTCTCCGCTGCGCTGAAGAGATCTCACTCTCACTTTGTTCTCTTTCTAACACAACACTGTTCAAGGCACTTGCTTTCACTGTCCATACACATCAATCTTTTTCTAAGTCCCGTGTTAAATGAACCCAGAACTCTCCCATTTCTTAAGCTCTTGTAAATTTGTGCAATATATCTCACTTCTGTGCCATAACACATCCCATCAGCACAAGGAGGAAAATGGCTATCTGGAACTCATTACCAAATGATTGCATCTCAGAAATGAAAATGCAATTGTGAGAAAAGAGGGTGGAAGTGAAATTGTTCTTGTTTAATAATCATAAATGTAGGTAAGTATGAGTCAAAGTAAATTTAGGGAAACACTGCAATTATTAGTACTTAAGTTAATTTTATACAGTATCCTGCATTTATTTGAAGTCCAGAACTCAACCCTAACTTTGTATTTCAGACCTGTAATTTGGAGACATTTTGCTTGTGTTCAAATCCAACAGTTAAAATACACATCTGGCAATAAGTCCTAGCCCACTGAGTTGACTGAGGCCTGATTACGTCACTTTGACAAGCATAAAGCTGGCAGTGTCTGATCCTCGCTAAACATGAGCAACCAGGAGGCAATTAATGGGGTTCTCACAGCCTGCCATCCTCCAACAGTCCTGCAGGCAACAAAAGAAGTAAACAAGATTCCCTCTGTTCATCCTTCCGCTTAGAATATTGGCTAAGCACAAACAAAGATTTGGCAGGTCTAGGTTTTGAGCCACATCACCAGATTTTTTACTCTTAGTGACAATAAAATAGAAATGTTCCTGATGCTGTTGTAATCCTAAGAATAATATCACCCCGGAAATATTCTGTTGTATTGAATTTACAAATCATGTATCAACAAATCCCACTCACATAGGTCACATATAAACCTTTGAGAGGAGAACAAGTCAAACACTGGTCTCACTTTGATGTAATGCCTGGTCGAAGCCAAGATATGTGAAAGATTTTTATATGAAAACTGGAATTAGATGCTATGAAAGCAAACATGTGGTATCCTGGAAACGGGTACTCCTTTTTACAAATTCTTCTTTTTGGTTGTTACAGACTAGACTCTGTAGACAATGTGTATCATCACATAATACCTTCGGCATAGCTCTTGTACTGTTTAGAGTACACGGTTTGCTAATACTGGTGTCCCAGATCACTGAAAAATCCTTGATGACAATAAAAGTCACCTTCCCGTAACATGAGTCCCAGTTTGTTGAAAGTGTAGGATGACTAATGGACAGCATCCGTGTGTCAGTACACAGTTAGTATTTCCTTGGAAGCCAGAAAGTCCTGCCTGTGTTGCGATTTAATGATTAATGGTGTGTACAGATCAGTTTGAATGTTTTCCACAGTTTCCTTGCTCCCCAGTTGACTTCTCAATTGCCTCACAAAACCTATGAGAGAACTTTTCTGTAAAAAGAGGCCTGTCGAGTGACTCAAATGTTGTTGGAAATTGCTACTTGTAACAATCCAGCTCAGTGTGAGAGGAAATGCTCTGTATGTCCTGGTAGAAATAAGATCAGGACTTTCAGGCAGCGGCTCACCAAAAAAGTAATTGTTTTGGTAGTGAAGATCTGTTTCTGCACAAGAACTGTCTCAGTTTTCCATAGCTTTCTGCTGCACAGAGGCTTTGATTGGTGGTTGCTGTGATGTGGCTCCATACATCAGCTATAAACAATCAACTGTGTCATCAGGTCAAATGAACTAGCATGGTAGGAAGATATATTTTGTCTAAAGTTTGCAGAAAGAAAATAAGCTAAGAGAACACATGTTTAAATTGAGGGAGGAGACAATAACAAATGAAGTCAGTGACAGTGAAACTTAACTGACCTGTGTTTGGTGAGGAAAACAGGGAAATATTTAGACAGTGAAAATTGCTATTCTGAGAACACTTGAGGAAATGTCTGAAGTTCCAATCTTTCTTTCAAAGGCAATATCACTGAACAGTTGTTTACCACCATGCTAGCAGCTGTGTGTGGCTGCACGTTTAGCACAGCAGTGCTTTTAGTTTAATACTAACATTCAGTAGTTGTTGAGGCATTTAAAACCACAATTGTCAACCAGGTGGGCCAAGAAGAAAAGTCAGATATTTTACCCTGAACCAGAGTGATGAATTGACCAACACTGTCATCCCCCCAAACTCTAATTTTAAATATATTTCAGCCATTTATAGCAAATGTATGTTACACAGCTAGATTTGGAAGAAAAGGATTAGCTGTTTCGTTTCATGTATGTTTATTTCTCCTTATAAACATAGCATGAATTAAATATTTTAAAGGAGCTATATGTAAGATTTTTATATTGCTACATAGCCAACATTTGTATCAACAGCTGTTTACCAGTCTAGACGAAATGTGAGTTTAGCATCAATCTTTTCATTCTCTTTGCCAAGAGCTGTTTTCTAGTTTTGCTTCTATTTCTGTCACCTCTTCTACTGAAGTTGCTAACCAGCTAGCCCTGGCCATCCTGTCTCACCACTGCCTGATAACAGCTCACTTTAGCATTTCAGACTGCCCTGAGGAAGTAGCACTGCTCAGAGGGCATAATTTATGTGTGTATGTGAATGCAACAAGGCCTGAAGGTCTTGGTAAGCGACTCCCTGCTAGACACTACGTTCTGCAGCAGAGAAAACTTACATACAGCAACCTTTAAATCAACAACATAAAATACCTCATGATGAGAAGGGGTGGTAGAGGAAACTGTTATCAGCAGAGTAACAATGATGGGTATTGTTATAATGTCCGTGTTCCACACCTGTATGAATATAATTGGACATTTCTTGAATGAGCCATTATAAGGAATGTTGCCAACAGCTGATGCCAGTCAGCCTACACAGGCATGACTTCAGTGCTCTGCCTGAACTAATGCTGTACTTTTACTACTTTCCTGCTTGCCAAAGCAAAAAGAATAATATATGCCTGTACCACCCACATGCTTCAAACTAAAGCTTCATACTATACAAATTGGATTTCAAAAGACTAGTTATCGGGCATGCAGATGTCTGAAACATTTTGAAAGAAATAATAACAATCTAGAGGCTACCAGTGATAATGCTGAAATCCAACCCTGGAGTAGACTATAGCTAAATGAGGAGGGGGACAGCCACATTGGTTTTTGGAGCAACAAAGACTCATTTGATGCCATAACCACAGGCAGACTAATACCAGTAACTATGTAGTAAGTGAAGAGCACAGTAAATGTGGACAGTAACATCCAAAGAAAATACAGTTTCTCTCCAGGTATGTAAATGTATACTGTATCTTATAGTGCAATTGTCATGCAAACGGAGCAGTCATTCCATTTGGGAGATTATGCAAGGATATTTTACAATGCCAGCCATTCTGGCCAAATTTCTTTCATTGGAATTACTCAACTTTTGGCATGATCACGGGCTATTTGAAGTAAATCTTAACTAAAAAGACCATTTCTAACTAACATCTTTATGTTCACCATTCCCAAAACTATTGTATTTTACAGAGGATGTGAGATTTGCATGTTACATGT
Organism: Lates calcarifer; assembly: GCF_001640805.2. Classification (NCBI taxonomy): domain Eukaryota; kingdom Metazoa; phylum Chordata; class Actinopteri; family Centropomidae; genus Lates; species Lates calcarifer. Next base: position 5,890,372 of record NC_066848.1, read on the forward strand.
GTCACTCTCTCCAGCTCTCGATACTTTTAACATGTCAGGTGCCAGATTTCCTTTTTGGATTGTGCTCCTGAGTCACACTGAACCAATTTTTTGTTAAAAACACATAAACCTCCACGGTGAAGTCACAGCTTGGAGAAGAGAGCTGGAAACTAAAACTGTTTATCAACCTAACTGACATCTATCACCTTCATTTCATGGCTCCTCCACATTCCTGGTGTTTGTAGCTTTAATAGAGGGGACTGCATTTATGCGTTGATCTCTGCTGCGTAGTGCATAAGAATTGGATTATGGTGTGATCCAAATGACCCAGAAAGTTTTCAACAGTATCTTAAGAATGACCTGGAAAGCTGAACTGTGCAAATTCTGTGTTTTGAGCAAAATATTAGAGCAGTGTGTTCTTGACTCCCTCTTCGTGGCACAACTTGGTGTAAACAAGTCTGACATGGATTTATTGGTTATTCTCTCCTCATTTGTAAATATTACATGACTTTGGATAAAACTACAATCACAGTTTCATTTCCACTGCCTCCATGCCATAGTTCTGCACTTTAAAAAAGTGATGTCTTATCTGAACTATTTTCTACTCCTCTACTCAGTACTATTGCTTGTCATAAGTAAAAGTGGCTAAATGCAGATAGTAGAAATGAAAGATATCAACTGAGGCAAAGTGATGACAGTAATTATATTCTCAGAATAATGGTTATTCTATTTTAAAAAGTCTCCTATTGAAAATCTACAAGTATTTATAAAAGTCTGCTTTATAATTTGCATACATATCCAATTAGAAGTGACCTTCAGATTCAGCTTTATACTAAAACAGCCTTTGAAAACTTATTTCTTCCATAACTGACATTCTAACTTTGATGGTTAATGATTTAATAGGAACATATTCAAACTGATTAAAACTCATCCTGAGAAACTACAACTGACAGTTGCACTACCACATTTAGTGAGTGCAAGTCTGTGGACTATCTCAACTTTTTCCAGCCCTGACAGTTTTAATCTGATGTTCTCTGGTCACTGCAGAATGCTTCTATCATCAGCGAGCATCATTATATTCTTGTATGTCCGATTAACCATCCACTACTGTTTCCAATTTCTGTCAGGTTAGTGAATCAGTGTTGTTGAAAGGCAATCGCCCCAATTGGTAAGAAACTGTCTGTTCTTCCCCCGTCCCCTCCTTCTTTTCCTCTAAATGGAATGCACATTTCCAATTGACGTAAACCATCCCTGAGACGGATCCTATTGGTACACAAAGGCTTACCCACATCCAACCCTATGAGCCCTCTACAGGGCTCCAAGAATGAGACGTATCAGCTTTTCTTTCCCTGACACCGCAGCAGGGAAGCCTTGGCAAACCCCAGACAATCTCCAGACGCAAGACACTGCTTGCCAGCAAAGTGGAAGCATCCAAAGTATCTATTGTATTAGAGGTCATTTTCGTGTTCTTTTTTTGTCTCACATTGCAGACATAGCTGGAATTCTCACTTTGAGTGACTGATATTTTGCAAGTTTTGAGTTGTTACACTGTTTTAGTCAAAATCCTTTTACTCATTTATTCCAAATCTTTATTTTTTTGCTTGTATACAGTTATTTCTTTAAAAAATAACCCTAATATTCAGGAAGCTTTGTCAGAATGGGTGGTCAAAGCTCTGTTTTATACCCCACAACTCTCACAATTAATTTAGATTCTGCTGTTCTTAATTATACAGCAATACAATTACGAAGTGCGCCCACTGCTGCTGCCGCTATTTAATTTGGTTTAGTTTATCAGCATAACTTTGTCCCTCCAGAGACAGCCCCCCCCCCCATCTCTCTTCCCCAGTGAAAGTGAATCAGCTCCAGACACAGTGGGAAGGTGGGTTTGATAGGGAGGGGGTGGTGGGCATCACGGTGCGGGAGACACAAGAGGGGAGGAGGGGTCACGAATCCCCCTTCATACCAGTCTGAGTGTGTGTGTGTGTGTGTGTGTGTGTGTGTGAGCACGGGTAAGAAAATTACGCCATCGGAAGATAATTATGTAACTCTGTCTCTTAACAACCGATCACAAACGGTTCATACCCAAAAGACTTTGATTGACAGGCTTTCTGTGAGCCTGTATATAAGAGGAGGGAGGTGAGTGCCTCAGTCACTGTTGTGCCTCAAGTCCTCCAGACTGTGGATGTAGTGAACCAAAGTGGACTTTACGATTTTTACGCACGGGTTTTATAGGAGATACCACTTCTCATTCATTTAACCAGCGACTCAAATCATCAGAGAGGCTTCCTTTTTTAATTCCTTGTCGGATATCTGACTGAATTAAAAACTCAGAACTGCATTCATTCGTCAGGTAAGCACAGCAGCCTGTTTATCTTTGAACTTTTCTATGTGTAGAAGTTACGTCTTAAACTTGACGTTAAATGTAAAAAAGCTAATCGCGATTTTATTCCTTAACAATCAATATGCAAAAGAGTGTCTTTGTGTGGTGCTGTTAACGGTTTAGTGTAGCTGATTTTATCTTCTATTATAGCGTTATCATCTCGCTTCATTTTTTTTTCGAATTATTCACTGGGTAACTGGGTCACTCAAGTGCAAAGTCAACATTTGAGATGGACCCAGGACACGGAAAAAAACAAGTGTCTCATGTCTCAAAAAAACATTTCTGTTGTGTTTTGAAGGAGATATGATACTCAGGAGAAGTCTCTTCTTGCTGCTCTTATCGTTTAATTTCCTCCACGCATTACCTCAAGGTAAGTGGAAAATCTGGAAATGTGTAAATGGCTGTAATGCTGACTGATAATAATTAATAGTAATAATAATAGTTATTAAAACAATTATTTTGATTATTTAAAGTAACTCAATGCTAACTTGAGGTGCAATCATCCATTTCAAGATGAAACTGAAAACTAACCCCCCCAGACATTTTTCCATTTCTTTGCCATTTGCCATCATTTCTTTGTCTTAAAATAGTGACTCTTCTTTTCCCTTGTCTAATTTCTAGATGGTGAACAGGAGGACGAGACATCCTTTGACTTGTTTGAAATCAGCCAAATCTCACGCAAAACTCTGGGGGCCAAACAGTTCCGGGGCCAAAACTCAGACATACCCGCTTACCGCTTCATCCGCTTTGACCACCTACCCCCAGTGAGCCCCCCCATACTAAAACAAATACTACGTCAGATCCAAAACAATGAGGGCTTTGTGTTTGTGGCCAGCATACGCCAGGACCGCGCCTCACGGGGCACCCTGATTGGTTTGGAGGGCCCTGATGGCCGGCGGCAGTTCGAGATTGTGTCCAACGGAAGGGCCAACACACTGGACCTGGTGTACTGGGTGGATGGCTCACAGAATGTGGTTTCGTTCGAGGATGTGGACCTGTCTGACTCGCAGTGGAAGAATATCACCCTTCATGTTCATGGGGAAAATGCAAACCTGTTTGTGGGCTGCATCCTGATAGACAGCTTCATTCTGGATGAGCCCTTCTATGAGCACCTGCGGGCTGAGGGAAGCCGCATGTATGTTGCAAAGGGATCCATCCGGGAGAACCACTTCAGGGTAAGGCCGAGACTATGGCTTTTTGGCAGCTGGAGACGGATTTCCCAGGATACGGAAGCTTTACTTGCCTTTGTACTCCAGTTCCTTTGTGAACTGACCCTACAATGTTTTGTCACCTCTCAGAAGTTACTAGAAACAAAACTGTGGTCTGCACTAAGCTTATAATAGATGCTCGTTTTAAACAACTGTTTCCAGAAGTAGAGACATACTCCCTCTTTAAAGTGAGGCAGAGTGGCTCAGTGTAGCCTGGTCCTTCTGTGTGGAAAGGACTCCAAATTTAGACTCTAAATTGCCCCTTGTGAGTAAAAATGAGTGTGAATGTGTGTGAAAAGGTCAAGAGTGAACGTCTATACTCCTTCCTTGTGCATACTTGAATAGGAATTAGTGGGTATAGAAAATCTTCTGAAGTATGTGAAAGTAGCCAAAATATATAAATGAGACTGTGACTGCAGTGACATGTATCTTTTCTTACCAAACAGGGCCTTCTGCAGAATGTGCGTTTCATCTTTGACACCCCAGTGGAAGACGTCCTCCTGAGCAGGGACTGTGAGGTCACTAAGCAAGGTAAGGGTGGTTATCTTTAAGATGTTTAAACCAGTGTTCACCCTAAAGCTCCTCTTTTTTGTGTGATTTTCATAATCCAAAAGATGAGTCAAAATAATTATATTTGCAAACTGTTTCAAGCTCGATACCTTGCAGATGTGATTTGGAAACTCATTCACATGCGATCCTCTAAAGCATGGTATCTGTGTTTTGTTAAATATCAACCACAGCAACTTTCCAGACCAAACAGTTTAGCATTCCCAGTTGACTTCCCTTTGTATGAATTTTTTTAAGTGGGTCAGAAAGCTTGCAGATTTGATATGTGGCAAGATCTCCCACCATTACTTCATATTTACGGAAACAGCAGTGTTGTTGCAGTGGCTTGAGGTCGAGCAGTGTGCGTGGTGAACAAAAGGAGATACAGATGCTTACATTTATTTCCTTTGGCAGTGGACTCAGGATAATGCCCTGGGAAAGAAAATAGAAAAGAGAAAGTGAATGCTATACTGCAGTGGGGAGCTTCCACTTCCAGCTGCACACACAAACACACACACACACACACAAAGTGAAGTCATGAATTGGCTGATTGGGTTGCTTTTCTCAGCTGAATCTTTTCTCTCATGAGGAATAGTACCTCGTGATCCTCAGCGGGGCTCACGCGAAGAGTGGCTGCAACTAAAAAAACACAGATATCTGAGTAAATATTTAGCGAATCATCCTTTACTTAAAGTTAAAGGGTCAGCAGATCTGGAAACGTTGTCTTTGGTTTGCCGTGATAAAGCAAATCCATATGTTTGTGGGTGATAGAGCAGTTGTTGCATTTCTGTTGCCACAAGCAGTGTTTAATTGCAGCTGAATGAGTTTATTTGTTTAACAAATGTCACCAAGACCTGGAAATTCTCCTGCATGCTGGCTGGTGCCAGTCGAGGTTCTGCAATGGTGGCAGTTTTAATGCCAAAAGTCACTCATAAACCCACACAACCCACACTTATAAAAGCTGTCATGTTGGACATTAATGAGCAGTGTTAAACCTACACAAGTTTTTGCTCCCTTTTTAATTCCTTCCTCTATCTGTTAAGAGAAAACAGAGAATGTCTATCAAGGAGAGAAGAATGTGTAAATGCTTTCACAGACGAGCTACCACGCGTTCACACGCACACACAGTGTGAACCCCTCCTGAGATTTGAATGAATCCAGCAGACTGAAAAGGAAAGAAAACATAGCGCTGGCTACAGTGGGACATCATTGGGCAATTTGGATGACTTCTTGATTTAGAGTCCCTGGTCTGCTATTAATCTTCACCAATTTACATAGCAAGAGCCAAACCAGTTGCAGATATGTGCTATGATTTGGCTGAATGACAGGCATTCCATGGAGCTTTGATATGTGTCTTGTGTGTTTGTTTTCGGTCTCACACGTTCATAAAGATCATCATGTTAAAACTGAGATCATTGTTGAGATATACTAACATTTGAGGGGTAAACTGAGGGAATGTAAAGAATAGATACTCACAATTTCATATGGCTTGCTGCCAACTCCACCCCACAAAAGTTGCTCTGTCCTTTGAAATTTACGTTTTTGCCTATCTATGTTTCATAAAGATCACAACTGGCAGAAATGTTACTCTGACCTGTATCTCCTGCTCCAAATTTGCAAACCAGTGCCAAAAAGACTTAACATTTAGCCCTTAAAACCACCCTGCAGTTGAAGATTGCATTCCCTTTCACATTATACACTGAGTCCTCACTGTTAGTAATCAGTGCTAAATTCTGTGACTCACACTCTTTGGATTCTAGTGTGTTGACATCTAGACATCAAGGGTATCTGTGGTGCCTGTGCTACTGATCAGCTGTAAGGGTGAGACCATGAGCTTCATATGCTCCTTGTAAATCCGTCTGTGTGGTCACTCCAGTCTGTTAAGTTCATGTAGGAAGTGTCCACTTATCTAAAAGGTAATGGAGATTTATGACAATGGTGTGGCTTTCTCATCACACAAGGAACACCCAGATTTCAGCTTTTTGAGCTTTGCCGTGCCATGCCCTCCCATCCTCCCACAGTCAACCCTGTTGTCTTCTGCGGTGGAAAGATTTATCATTAACATTTCAAACAGATACATTTTTCAAAACACCGCTGACTAAACATCTGTTTCAGGAAACACAATAAACAATGTAATCACAGCATCGTTGTGATCTTTTGGCCAGCCATGGGAGTACAGGAAATTAATTTCATTCCCTGATCAGAGTCCTTGTGTTTCAATCATCATATCTCTCAAAATTTTGTTTTCCATCACCAGTCTGTGTTGCTCATTCACCCTGATGTCTCTTTTTCTGCCCCTCCAGATGATGCTAATCTTGTGAGCGAAAGCACAGAAATTGTGGATGTGAGTCCCTCCATCACCACAAACATTATAGGTCAGAAGACAGATGAGACGGGCGCTGATATGTGCGAACGCTCTTGCGAGGAACTTAGCACCATGTTCCAGGAGCTCAAAGGCCTTCGTGTTGTTGTCAGTAACCTTATTGATGGCCTGCAAAAAGTGGTAAGTAGCAGACATGACAAATGTGTTAACCTGACTGATTCTCTCTTACATAGTGTAAGTCAACATAATCCTGACTTGTGTTTGTTTTAGAAGCTACTGCCTGTTTGACTGTACTTTACAGGCCAATTTCAGTGATGAAAGTGAAATCACTACAGTCTGTATTTGTGTGAGGGAAGAAAATTAACATTTTGGAGAAAATTGACATTTTAGGAAAATAAATTATATAATTCTCAGTGTGGCAGCCAGGAAGTAAGAGGTTTGAATTAGGTTACTAGGTAACCTACATTGGTTTGAAAGCAAACAGTAAGTAGCCGCAGGGCTGTTTGTAGAGTCGCCTGTGATGGCTGAACCCGTTTGACTCTTGCTATCTGTGGCAGCGTGAGTCAGACAGATTTTATGGCATGTTACATGTGGATATAGGAAGTGTTCCCCTGGCAGCGATAGGGTCCAGTCTAATGTCTGGTTGTGTTTAAACAGCCCATGTGTTTCCTCTGGGAGCCTCCCAGCAATAAGAGAGTCTGGGCATGAACCTTGGGAAAAAAAAAAAACGGCTGGGATGAGAAGGGTCCCTGAGGCTCTTCCAGACCGAGTGGTGTCTTAGATTCTAGTGCTGCACACTGCTGCCTCCCTTTTCCAAGAGGACACACGCGCACACACACACACACACACACACATAATTCTTTGGCAGTAGTTAATCAACTGACAGTTCCCAAGTGTTGAGGAGTCCAGCCAGAAATCCCCTGGTCTCCAATTGGGTTGGAGGTTACAGTGCGCATAGCTAAGCCGCACTTTTCAATGGGCTATTTTCCTAGAAACATTAAAGAACTTTAGAGTTGAGAGCCACATTTTAAAATTCTCATTTTACAAGTATTCTCATTAATACAGTGGAGTAGCTTTTTTGTGTAGGTGTACTTACTTGAGTTAATTGAAGTTTCCTCTGAGGCTCTTTCCCCTCATGAGATATCTCCAAATGATACGACAGCGTCTGCCTCAAAGCGTCACAGGGCTGGAGAGAGTTGTATGTCGGTAGGATGGGTTCAGTGAAAGGATGATAGGATGGAACATTTGGCCTTTAATTATCATGACATGTGTAGTGTAGTGGTAGTGTGTTTCTCAGAGAGTGAGTTTAATGTTTAATGTTATATGATGTGATGAGAATAATATTTAAGTGAGGAACACTAGTTCTACTGGAGCAGGATATACTATTCCTTTTTCCACCTGGTGTAACCTATTAAAGAATCAGCTTGTCCGCAGGTGTATACCTTCACATGCTTAATGTAATGCAGTGTACCTGTATCGTGAGTGTGTCCTAATCATTTCTGACTGATCTCCTTTTCCGACTGCAAATCTGTCTGTTGTTGTATGTTCAGACAGAGGAGAACACAGTCATGAAGGAGGCCCTTGGGAGGATGAAGAACTCTAAAGAGAAAAACATGTGCTGGCAGGATGGCCGCCTGTTTGACGATAAGGAAGACTGGGTTGTAGACAGCTGCACCAAATGTACTTGCCAGGTAGTGCCAACTCATAAGGAAATATATACAGATTCACTGTGGATATCATTGACCCTGATGTTACTCTCATATTCACTGATGGCAGGAGTCCAAGATCGTGTGCCACCAAATTACATGCCCCCCAGTGGCCTGTGCCACCCCCTCATTTTTCGACGGAGAGTGCTGCCCCGTGTGTATGCGTAAGTAGACAGACCTTAGCCAGTGCACCCAGCATATAAACACAATTATTAACACACATGCAGTTTTATGCATGCATGCTATTTTAAATTAATGGTGCAATATGTCATAAAAACAATATTCCACGCTTATTAAATTTTAATACCGCGGGATTGTTGTAGCCAGTTTGTCTTTGTGAGTGAACCACATATTTATAGATCAAAATATAAGACACTCAGAATGGCTACTGTGGGTTTTTGAGATGAGCTCATGTGATAAACAGGCTGACATAAAGAATAAAAACAGTGCAGACATGATCTTTTTCTAGTACTTTTATTATTCTGTTTTGAGTCTTTCTAGCACAAAAAAAGGAACAAAATGTTAACTGTGCTTTTACTTGTTCCACACCAAGATCGTGAGGATGGCTGGTCCCCTTGGTCAGAGTGGACAGAGTGCACAGTCACCTGTGGCACAGGAACTCAACAGAGGGGCCGGTCATGTGATGCAACCAGTAACCCTTGCCCCGGACCTTCTATCCAGACCCGCAAGTGCAGCCTTGGCAAATGTGACAGCCGCGGTGAGGATATTTTTTAAGCAGTTTATCTCACTCAATTTTTATTTAAATAGTTAACATCCAGTAGTGTTGGTGATATTATCATGATCAAAGTATGTGTCTTCCATTGCCATAACTGCACAATAATCTAAAACAAACAGCACGACACATGGGAGGGAGGAACATGATGGAACTCTGGAAAAACTCAGCACTGAGTTAAATATGAGATGAGATACTCCAAATTGCAAAAGACTGAGTTCACGCCTCCATAAATCTGTTGAAAATAGATCCATCTGAGTGAGGCTGAATCCGAGTGAGGAGCTGGATTGCATGGTCGGGTTGCAGGGTGTGCCCAGTCAAAGTTAATTCCAAATAAATCACGGGCTGAGAGGGTTTTCCACAGTGCAATGACTCACCACTGCCTGCCATGATAAAAATATAAAATACTAATGCATTCAATCATTAAATGTACCATAAATGAGGTGAGGTGTTAGGAGGTTTCTCTAGATTTGTCCTGGATGCTGAAACCAATGAACTGGGTGTTTGATAAATTGCAGGATTAGCATTTGTTATTGCTTGCAGCTAACATTACACGCCATCTGTGTGAGTGACAGAATCAGTTTAACCACTAGAGGATAGTTTACCCACAGTGACATAAATGCTGACGCAAGCGTCTTAGTACATCTTTGAAAGTGAGCCATCGTCGCCAACATCACACAGTGTTTACTTGTAGAAAATGTGGCTGTCATTTTTTTTACTTTTGCAAATTATACATGTCTGTAACTATTTGACTAAATGGAAGTCTAGAGGATAATACATGACATGTGTTTTCTTGGTCCCTGCCTGATATGTTTGATGTTTGATACTCAGTTCGCCAGGACGGTGGGTGGAGTCTGTGGTCGCCATGGTCGTCCTGCTCAGTGACCTGCGGAGAAGGACAGATCACCAGGATACGACACTGCAATGCTCCTGTGCCGCAGCTGGGGGGCAAAGACTGCGAAGGAAGTGGGAGAGAGACTCAGCGCTGCACTGCCAAGCCGTGTCCCAGTGAGTATTTCAGTCTGTGAGGGGATCATTCAACAGCAGCATCTCCATTACAGCAGCTAGTGTCCGTGTCAAACAACCAGATTTCCTCGTGCCTCATGGTTCCCTTGAGGCAACATTCCCCATGTGTTTTGACCTCCTGTCTGTCTGTCAGGAAATGTTGACCCAAATCAGCTCAGTATGTTTTCTCTGTTAGTATTAAGTTCCAGGCTTCTGACTCTTGCTGCTTTTCACATTTCAGACTTTGAATGTTGACATACTTTTATGTAGAAATACAGAGCTTGAAATATCTGTTGAATGAAATGCTTGATGTCAACGATTGAACCTCTGAACATCTGTCCCTGTGTATTTTTAGTTGATGGTGGTTGGGGTCCTTGGTCTCCATGGGCAACCTGTTCAGCAACATGCGGAGGGGGGGTCAAAACACGGATGCGTGAGTGCAACAGCCCTCAACCCCAGCATGGCGGCAAGAAGTGTATCGGGGAGGCCAACGACAGTGACAGCTGTAACAAAAAAGACTGTCCTATTGGTGAGCATCAGTTAGAGATGGCCCTGCTGGTCAGTCCACCACTTTGGTCCAGACTTAAGTATGAGACATTCATGGTCCCCAGAGGATGAATCTTACTGATGCTAATTATTCCCTGACTTTTCCTCCCATGCCCCCATTAGATCATGTTTTGTTTGTTTCTTTGTAATTTGGGAGAATCAATCGTTTAGAGTCTGGACTTAAAGGTCATATTATAAATGCATGTCCCAGCTGGTGGAGCTTTATCTTGAAGCATCAAGTTCAGATAAAAACCATTACAAATTAAAGTTGAATCATTTGGAGACACACTATAGAGATTTGTCAAGCAATGTTTAAATCAATTTCCCTTGTTTGTATCCATTCTTGTCATCTAAATCCTTTGCAGATGGCTGTCTGTCTAACCCATGCTTTGGGGGAGTGGACTGCAACAGCTCTCCAGATGGATCCTGGGAGTGTGGCCCATGCCCTGCCGGTTTCCGCGGAAATGGTACCCACTGTGAAGACATTAATGAGGTAAAAGTTCCTGTTTTTCTTATACGCATCCACAAGACTTGTACTCCAGAGTTCATTCAGCTAACAGTTTGTTTGTATTTTACTGATGCTTTTCTTTCCCTCCTCCAGTGTGATATGGTGTCTGATGTTTGCTACAAAGTGAGTGGAACGCAACGCTGCGTCAATACTGATCCAGGTTTCCACTGCCTGCCCTGTCCAAAGCGCTACAAGGGCACCCAGCCTTTCGGTATGGGTGTGGAGGCTGCCAAGAAGAACAAACAGGTGAGCTGGAGCTACTCTCATTCAGCACCAATAACAGACTATCGATTGGATGCCATTCAAATACCCTTTGGAGAATTGAGAACCAAATGTGGTAAAGGAAAGGATACTATGTGGGCTTGTAGCTCCAGGTAGATTTTCAGAAGCAGTTATGTGGATTTTTCTATGTCAGATCCAAATTTATGAATGATGGAAGCAGCAGCTTGGGTGATTTATAAGCCTCATTCTTGCAGTGAGAATGTTTGCACAGTGCTGGAGGGGAGGCCCTGGGCCACCATATATGATCGTGACTTACCTTGACCAAAAATCAGCAGGCAGAGTGAGAGAAGGGAGAACTGGATGACCTTTAACAACAAACATATGTTTAACATCTCCAGTACTTCCACTGAAGCAGTTCTTTATGCTGTATTTTTACTGTAAATGTAGGACAGATCTGTGCTGATCTGTTTATTCAGTCACATATTATATGAGGCTTTTGTCTTGCTTTTGCTCTACCCACTCAATCTTTAAAACAACTTCCACTTTCCACTTCATATATGTCACAGTAACTACTTGAGTGGAACACACAGTTTCCTGCACCCTTGTGATCATTGAATTTACATAGTCCCTGGAAAACTGAAAAACTTGCCGTGCCACTCTGACCCGCACTTGCATAACATCCCTCATGGAGCACTTTGTCACTCTTTGGTTTCTGCAGCTGCTTGTCTTTGATTTGATGCCCCAATTTCACTAATTGATTTGGGAAAAAGGGAATTGTCTCATCACTGGCATTAAGGGGCTTCATTTCACAGTTTTGATCAAAGGCCTGTTCTTGCTGTCACTTTCTGCTCTATGAGCTCATGGAGTGGCATCCAAACTGGAGTTATTCTTCATCCTCTGGTAATGAGTGGCAGCTGTGAATATCTTACGCTGCAATAAAGGGGTAACAGCGGGTCATAGTGGGATATGCGATGGATTATGTTGGATTTCATAAAATCAAGTGTGCCCAGAAATGCCCTGCATTTTGGCTTGGTCAAGAATCTCTCCATTAACCCCTCACTTCATTTAAGAGTAGCCCTCAGATTGGAGTGACCCTCCAAAAAGAAAGCTATAAGGAGTAGTGGTGAAATAAATACTCTTGACTTGAACATGTCTTCAGGAGCTGACAAGAAACAAGAAAAGACTGATGACAAGGGCATGGAGAGCCATATTTTTTTTTCTTTTTCGGGCAGAGCATAGTTTCTTTGATGTTGGATGTAGTCAAATTTCACAATACATTTTCAACTGCCCTTTTTTTTCTTTAGGTGTGTGAGCCAGAGAACCCATGCAAGGACAAGACCCACAATTGTCACAAATATGCTGAATGTATCTACATCAGCCACTTCAGTGACCCAATGTACAAGTGTGAGTGTAAGACCGGTTACGCTGGAGATGGCTTCATTTGTGGAGAAGACTCAGACTTGGATGGCTGGCCTAATCAGAACCTTGTGTGTGGAGCCAACGCCACTTACCACTGCAAGAAAGTACGTCATTGAGCGTTGTCATCTTATTTGATGTAGCCTATCCTGTAGTGAATCTAAACGAAAACCTCTGAATTGAACACTGCTATTTCAGGATAACTGCCCTAGCCTTCCCAACTCTGGACAAGAAGACTTTGACAGAGACGGTCAAGGAGATGCTTGTGACAAAGATGACGACAATGATGGAATTCTAGATGAAAGGGTACAAGAGTCTTTACCACATGGACATAATGTTATTTTATGATCTGATTTATTTTAATAAAAAAAATTCCTAACAAATATGTACTTTCCACCACAGGACAACTGTCCCCTTCTTTTCAATCCTCGTCAGTTCGACTTTGACAAGGATGAAGTTGGTGACAGATGCGACAACTGTCCCTATGAACACAACCCTGCTCAAATAGACACTGACCACAACGGAGAAGGAGACGCCTGTGCAGTGGATATTGATGGAGATGGTAAAACAAGCCTGTTTTATCAAAATACTGTAATCACTCTGCCTAGGGCAGCTAATTATTATACTTATACCTTGAATTCTCAGGAAAATGAAATGTCATCAACTGCCTTTTTTTCTCAGAAATTTTGAATGAGAACGACAACTGCCCCTATGTGTACAACACTGACCAGAAGGACACAGACATGGATGGAGTTGGTGACCAGTGTGACAACTGTCCATTACTGCACAATCCTGACCAGGTACTGCACCACACTGTGTATAATGACACATTCCAGTAAGTGTAGGTACAGGAAGCGGTTAACATCTTTGTATTTATCCAACAGACTGATGTAGACAATGACCTGGTTGGAGATCAGTGTGACAATAACCAAGACATCGATGAGGATGGCCATCAAAACAACCTGGACAATTGCCCCTATGTGGCCAATGCCAATCAGGCTGACCATGACAAGGATGGCAAAGGAGACGCGTGTGACTATGACGATGATAATGATGGTATACCTGACGACAAGGACAACTGCAGACTAACACCCAATGCAGACCAGCTGGATTCTGATGGTGAGGATGTAGAATGTAAAGGGGTTTAACGTTCTCTGCATTGATTACATGCCATGTGCTTTTGAGTCATGTGTGAATCTACCTGTTGATGTGAGTAATGCAGAAATGTCAGGGCAGAGGTGCTGAATTTCCCATCTTGACTGCAAATTACTTGTGGTAGCATTTGAGTCAAAGGTAGCTAACTTCATACTAACCAACAGATTTTGTGCTTTGTTATGTGTAATCTGTAGTGTGGTTTTCAGTCAAAATATGAGCAGTAAGTGCACAAAATCAACAAAACAACATGAGAAAATGTTTTGTTGAAAATATTATATAGTAAGTAACAGCATACTAGTTTTACATAAAGACATACATACATTATGACATATGGAAAGTGAAAGTTTATTCTTAAAAAAATAATCTCAGCACAACAGCCACTCACTCTCTGTCATTTTGTACTCATTACCCAGTGATGTTCACAGTTTGTTAGCAATTAGGCGAAGGTGTGAAATAGGGAGGCTGTGGAAAGAGTCAATGACTGGGTTGGCATGGGTGATGTCATTCTGCATGACTTCAGTGGCACACGCCAGGCTGTGAAGTTTTATTTCCTTTAGGCTTCGCTCGTGATTAATCCACAGTACCAAATTTAAGCAGGGTTACCTGGAGTTTGCACAGCTGTCTGTAACTGGAAACAGACCACCAAGGAGGAAGGCTGTGGACACTGATGCTTTCACACTCCTCACAGCTCATCAGATGGCGTTTATTTGATAGAATCATTTTAGCCCCTTGTGCAATAACAAAGATGATGACAGAAAGCAGCAAGCTACCTCCACACAGTGGCCTTCATTAGCCACTGGCATCCTTTCCACTGTGTACTCCTGGCCTACAGTCTGGCTCTAATAGACTTCAGGCCTCAGATAGTTACAAGTATCAGTGGAAGTTGTCACAGCATGAAAAGATGGCTGACTTGCCTTAGTAGACTTGGCAAAGCCAGTTTTCTGGGAGGGATTGCTATTTATTCCATTCATTTTTAATATTAACTTGGAGGAGATCCCCAACACTCGCTGCAGTGGGAGTATTATGACACTCACATTAGCTGCCATAGACATTTTTCCAACCTATTGAAAAATATAGTTTATGTCATGCATGTCCAATTTAAATCAGGTCAGACCTATTTGTTTGATTTTTTTGTTTGTTTGTTTATTTGTTTTGTTTTTTTTAACAGGCGATGGAAGAGGCGATGCCTGCAAAGATGATTTTGACAATGACAATATCCCAGACATTCTTGATGTGTGTCCCGAGAACAATGCCATCAGTGCCACAGACTTCAGAAAGTTCCAGATGGTCCACCTGGATCCTAAGGGAACCACTCAAATTGATCCTAACTGGGTGGTCAGACACCAGGGCAAAGAGTTGGTCCAGACTGCCAACTCTGACCCAGGCATTGCAGTAGGTGAGCAGCACACATGTTTCCTCTCAAACAACCTTTCTGTGTTAATTTTCTGCTTTTTAAAAGATTTGGAACTCCATTTGACTGCAGAGAGTCCTCACATTTAGTGTCACATTTCTCTCACACCATCACAGGTTTTGATGAGTTCAATGCTGTGGACTTCAGTGGAACGATGTATGTAAACACAGACAGAGATGATGACTATGCAGGCTTTGTGTTTGGCTACCAGTCGAGTGGGCGCTTTTATGTAGTGATGTGGAAGCAGATCACACAGACTTACTGGGAGGACAAGCCCTCCAAGGCCTTTGGCATCTCTGGCGTTTCACTCAAAGTCGTCAACTCGACCACTGGCACCGGAGAAAACCTCAGGAATGCTTTGTGGCACACGGGCAACACTCCCGGACAGGTGGGCTGAGGTCTAAAGACTGTTAGGTCTGTTTTAAAGGCTGTAGCAGTATTAATGTTAAGTACTGTTAAACTATTTCACATAGGTGCGTACTCTGTGGCACGACCCCAAAAACATTGGTTGGAAGGATTACACAGCCTACAGGTGGCATCTCATCCACAGACCAAAGACTGGTTTTATTAGGTAAGAAACAAAGTTGACCAGGAGGAAAAAGGAATTGGTGAAATGTTGTACACACAGCAAAGGTGATAAAGGTATACAAGGGGGTTGGAGATTAAGGTACAAATGGCCAGCTGTCAGTCACTGGAGTAGTGATAGAATAGTGAATATGCTTTACATTCATGAGCACCATAATCTCACCACATTAAAAGGTTCACGTTTGTCCTGTATTTTCAGGGTTGTGGTCTATGAAGGTAAACAGATCATGGCTGACTCAGGACCAATTTATGACAAGACGTTTGCTGGAGGAAGGTTAGGCTTGTTTGTCTTCTCGCAAGAGCTGGTGTTCTTCTCGGACCTCAAGTATGAGTGCAGAGGTTAGTACAAACACTTTCATCACTTCAAAGTTATAACCACAAATGTTTCTGTGACGTGTATGCATGTATCATATTAAATTTCAAAAACAGAAACTTGAGACTGCTAAGACTTGTACACTAAACCTCATGCACCTACATTAATGCATTAGGGGAAAGTGTTACATACATTTGGAAGTAGTTTATCAATCTAGCCAGAGCCGTATTAGAATTTTTTAACATCAGCAGACAATAGCAGCCATTATCATGTTTACAATATGTAGATATCCACGTATAATTTCTTTTCATTTGTTTGATTGCATGTTTAGAAAAATTATTTGCAACTGTAGAATATTGCAAACAAACCCAGGGAAAGTGCAATGAATGCTTTTGTTACAACTGTCAGACGCCAAATGATATTTCGTAGTTGATATCACGCTGTAATTCCTACATTTGTCCATGTTAGGGAGCTGTTCCAGGCTCATTAAATCCCCTGGCATTTGAGCTGGTTAATGAATGAAGTTAAATCATAAATTAAGACACACTAAACTTCTTTGTGGAGTTGGGAAGCGAGGTCAGATCATTCAGTCACAAAAGTAGAGGTTAGCTGTTTTTCTAACTGTTTTTCAAACAAATGCAGTACCTCTAGAAATGAAAGCATCAAGTGCTTTAATGAAATAAATATGGTGTGGTTGCTACAGTGTGTGTGTTTGTTTGTGTGTATACTGTATGTATGTGTTTGTAATACAGGCACATACATGGGTCGCGTATGTGAACATATACAAAGATCAGAAAATGAGGAGGAAAATCTTCTCCATGTTTGAATGATGTGAATAAATTCTTTAAACCTTCAACATCTTTTTCAAATCTCAGATAAGCCGGAGTTGCCAACAGTGTTCACAAGGTAATGATGAGAGGAGTTACGTGTTGTGTGTCGGCTAAAGCAAGAAAAAGAGTCACGCTATGTTTCTGCTTGTCAGCTTGTCCACGTACAATGCCCCAGATGCATTGTGAAAAGCCTTGTGTGTTGGTCCAAGGATTTCAGATCTTCTGTTGAGTGCTAAATGGTGGAAAATGAGCCTGCAGCCTTTTCACAATCACAGCCACGTTACTGCAGACACGCTTTTTGACGCACACAATGCACATGTTGTTGCTGCACTCTGGCACTTTAACTGTGTGAATCTCATTGAGCGTCTTAGCTTTGATTATAAATGTGGCGGTAATGGAAGTTATTTTCTCAATCTTTCCGCAGATAACTGAATCAAGTCGGATAGAAAAACATCAAGACAAGAATCTCTCAAGTAAACATTACATCATTGCTAAATCCATTTCAACGTAAATGAGACTTTCCATACTTTTCCATGTTTTGCCTTTATCCATCCACTGGAGAGGAAACCATGGCCGATTTCAGTTTTCCTGGTGACTTATATACATTTCCCAAGCTGGGAAAGAGAAACTGATGGGAGTTTTTGTAAAAAAAAAAAAAAAAAAAACGTTCTGCAGAATATACAATTATAACTAGTTTACCTATGTCTACATTTTAAAGGATCCATTGTACAACCACTTACATGTTGTATGTGCTTTCCAGCAGTCTCTTACTTTCTACAACTTGTAAGTGACTCGGTTCTTCTGTCTTTAATATGTTTCCTTCTGTTTGGGATTAAGAGGTTAAGATTAAGAGATCATATGGTGTCTGACAAACATAAACTTTAACCAAAACATAATCATTTAGCTGTCTCAAGTTCATTACTATTCCTCTTCATTCTCTTCATCTTTAATGTGTTTTTTTTTTAATGGAGAACTTGATTGAATGATTTAAACAAGCCATTTTAGTAAGTGCCAAAGATGTTTATACTAAGTCTGTATAATAATTCCTTTTGTAAATTATTTATGCCCTGCTTGTTTTGTTTGTTTGCATTTTATGACTGTAAATAATTATTTATTTGTTTACACTGACAAAACACATAATTGAATATCACAAGCATCAAGATAACACATTATAGTATTGCAAGTTTTTTTAGGGTGTTGTGGTGCACTTCCTTTACTTGTTAGTTTTTCAATTCTTTAAGACAAACTGTAGTGTAAGGCTTTGGAAAGGATAAACATCAGCTGCTTTTTAAATAATCACCTACATAAACACCACATGTGTTTATGTATGTAATGGTAGCTGCCAGAGAGTTAATTCTGGTGGGATGTATATGTTAAAAAAGCCACTGTGTTTATTTCCATAGCTGTCCAGACAGGGCCTCATTGTCCTCAAAGTGATATATCACTTTGCTACACGTGGAACATTTTTCAGTTCTCATATTCTGCATCTATAGGAGCTTAGTAATGATCCATCACTAAAATTGGCTGCAGATTGGGCACTGTAGTAAGAACCCCTTTCTTACTTAATTTTAAAATACCATTTATCTGTAATACAGCTACAAAGAAAAATGAATGTAGATCAAGGTGATAACATCAATTTGAAAATATGACTTAAATTGAACTTCAGTTTAAGTGCCTGACAGCCAGTAAATTTAATGTTGTGTACCAAGCACAGAGTGACATATCACATCAACAGCTGAGAGTGATGGAGTCATGAGGACAAAGTGCAGTGAAAACATTTTATACAAATTACTTTTTCATTCATATGCTTGTCAGAAATATCACTTGTGGATGTTGTGAAACTTTCCAGTGCTGGCTGAAAAGGAATCCAGATGAAGGTCTCTAAAAACAAAGTGTGACTGTGTGACTGTAAAGTGTGGATCGAGAACGTGTTAGTGCACAACCTTGTTGTCGTCGTAGTCTGTGTAGCATCCATGTTCTTTCGTGTTTCCCTCCTGTTCATTTTGTTGAGAGTTTGCAATGCACAAAATGTAAATGTTTTTGTATACTTGTGTTGTTAGATATACATTTTCTACAAACATTAGTGTAAGATTGTTCTGTTTCATAAATAAATCACTTGTACACCATTCTGCTGATAATGTACATGAGGATTGACAGGTATCCCATTATAATTACTGTCATATAATTCCTTTTAACTGACATTAATATAAAATACTAGCTAAAATTCATTTCTATTTTTTTATGATTGTCCGCAAATGCCACAAATGGACAAAATCCAAGATTTGCATTGCACAGTCTCTTAAAACTTTCTTGTCTGTGGCTGTCCCTGTCCCTCTGATGATGTGAATCTTTAAATACTTGACAGAAAAATGTAGTTTGGTCTTTTTCAAAGGTTTATTAATTCTCATAAACAACTGGTCACTGTAGTTTTTAGTAAATCTTACTCAGCCAGAAATGAATTGTAAAATCGTCAGTGACTATTTTCAGCAGCGGATTAATACAAGACGAAAATGCTTGCTCATTGTGACACGTATTTTATGAAAGTGAAGAAACATTAGAAATGTAACTTCGAAGAAAGGTGTGCTCAGACATATGTCAACAGTTGTAATAATTTGTGTCATATAATAATATTAATTCAACTATTTATGGCATTCATATTTTTTCTCATAAAGGCCTCCCTCTTTTCAACTTAAAAGAATGTCAGTCTCTCTCCACTACAAGTTCAGTTCCTCAAATACCCTTTATAGCTAAATAAAATTAGAAAGAGGTTTTTGTGATAATGTACACTCGAGTCTGCAGAATCTTATGGTATCAAGAGATTAAAAGGTTTTGTCTGTGGTTTTTCACCATACCATCTGTCTCACAGTGCAGAAACCAGGGAGTGAAGGGGTTAAGTAAACGATGGCGAGGCCAGGAAAAAAATGCGCTATTAGGGAAAATAGGGAAGTCAAAACCTTGCTCTCGTAGCTCTGTGGCAGAGATATTTGGGTTGAGGCTCTTGGAATTGTCCACGTGGCGCACACCAAAGATTGGCTATATGGGTCTGGCACTGGCAGCTGGTTTCAAGCCCAGAGCACGTTCCAGGGTGGTTCATACAGCTTTGCCAAAGGATGTCAATGTGTGACACAGTAAACCAGCATTTTCTGCTGAGGCGAGTATTTAGCAACCAGCTAGCATTTTAAAAGGATGAATAACCTCAAGCAAACTGGCTGCAATTAGCTAAAAGAACATCAAGAAAAGTTCACTTTCACAAGTATATATATATTTTTTCAGAACAGTCACAAGGTGAGCAGTTTGGATTGGCTCCAAGGATGAGATAATCTTTGCTGAATGAGTTAAAGATCAAATAGTCTTGTGTTGGCGTGTATTTATTCAGAGGTATGAATGTGGAGTTCAGCACCAGATTGTCAGTTTTAACAGCACACAGAGACACACAGAAAGCTGAGGTTGGATGGGGAAGCCTCTTATTCAAATACAAGTTTAAAAGGAGAAGTGCTCTGTGTGTGATGTTCCCCAGTGGTGTGAAATACCAGCCCGTTCCATGCTGGGCTGCTGTAACTATAGACAATATTCTGCTCGCTGACTTTCTCCTCTCCACTCTAACTCTACAATACAGTTTTCTCCATGCCCATTATTCGTATCATCTGCTAATGTTACTGTATGAAAATGTACTTTTCTACAGACAGGACAGACACAGCTATGTAACTGAAAGAACCTGAGGTAATTAAATAAACCTGCACACAAACATGTCTGAATTGCATTAACAGCTTTTAGAAAATACGAGAACTTTTTGACAAAAGTCACTGCTGAAAAACAAAAATGTCTTTGTGCTCCAACAATCTTATTTTTCTTAGAACATGGAGAAATCAGCCAACAGCTGGGATAATGTCATCTGTTTCCAGTGCAAACAACCTTGTTTTTAAAGACATTTGTAGGTTAATCTGCCTTTTCTCATTTGAAAAATAGTCATTTCTTTTTCTGCAAACATATTGTCTATTAAAGGAATAATGTGACACTTTGGGAAATACGCTTTTCCACATGTACGGCATAAAGCTACGGCCAGCAGCAGACTGGAAACAGCTGGAGACAGCTAGCCTGGCTCTGCCCGAAGGTATAAAAATCCACCTTTCGTATCAGAAAATCAAATCTCAACCCATGCTCAAACCTCAGCCACCCAGTCCGGGCATCAGCGGAAACATACAAACATTTTGATCAAAGAGCAATTGTAGCTTTGACTCCTGGGAAGCATGCTTTTTTTTTTTTTTTCTTCCCGGAATCCATGAGAAATCAGTGTTTAGTGTTCCCACTGGCTCTTTAATGAGTGAACCTATGTTGTTGCTGAACAAAGTGACTGAGGGGCTGCCAAGGGCAAGTGTGCTAGGAAAGAAGTGGGTCTGTCATTTGAAATAAAGTAAGTCATTTATTTCAGGGCATGCACTCCCTCTAGTCATTGGGAAAATATCCATGGCCCTTCTCTCTGCCAACCTTGGGGGTGCACACTCATTGCACCCAGAAAACAGAGGGTGCCAGGAGTGTTGGGCTGCAGGCTGAGGTCCTGCAGTACAGGGGCTCCAAGCTGTCTGCAAGAACCCAGCTCTTTGATATTACTCATGGCTTTGAGATGCTTCACTTCAGATGTTTTAAATGGCCAACATCAGAGACTGGTACAACAGTCAAGAAGCAAGAACTAAAAAGTAGGAGCGGAGGAAATTTTCAAGTGGAAAGAAGGAAAAGAGAAAGGAGTTTTCCCATGCAGCAGTAATTATATGTTTGGATATGTGCTCAAATCCAGGCTGAAAGAGGCACTCATCTTTAGGGATGTATATTCAAGAAAACCAAATGGAACTGCTTTTTTTTTCCAGATAGTCTGATCCTCAAAAATGTCCAGGGTGTCAGAGTGAGGCTTGTTTCCACTTAGGTCTTGATGGCACTGGTGTGAAACTGAGAACAGATGCACTGGGTCTCATTAAATCAGGTTGTGAAGTCTTGGCCTGGCAGTAACCTTGCACAAAACAAAGCCAAGCAACACAGATAGCTGCAAGTCTGATTTATCTGACTTACAAAAATAAACTCAGATCAAATAAAACCATATCTTTTGGAAAGGAGAGACAATCAAGATATCCCTTACTTCCCTTTCCTTTGAGATAAATCACATTTCATTTGTTTTTAATGGTATTATCCAAGAATGCAAAAAGTCTATGAAACTGTTTAATATCTGGAAAGCTGTTTTGGCTGTGTATTTTGATACCAGAGCCACACAAGAGATCCCATGTCACCAAAGAAGCTTTAATCTTGGCTGGGTGACTTTCGACTGAATTAAGTTTTTAAAATAACTTGATGGATGCTCAAATCCCCTGTTGTCTGAGAAAATCAGAATGATGAGTCAGTCTGAAACAGTGCCAGTGAAGTGTCCTTGAGTGAAACACGGCCTCCACCTGCAGTCAACAGCCCCGGTCACATAAAGGTCAAAATTAAACTGAACCATTCTGAAATTACCAGCAAGCTGCAAATACAAAGATCACACAGTTTGCTAGGTGCACAGTTAAACACTACATCTGAATGAATATTTTTTTGCAAGATTTTGTGACAGACTCATGAGTTCCAGCTGGAAATCAGACACATATTTTGCCATGCTCGTTGAAGGGTGCTGCGGTGTGTGTGTGTGCTGTCCACAGGAGGCATGTGGAAGAGTGTCAAAGTTTTTGGCACACATAAACACTTTTACACAGTCCAGACATCACGTTATGTCCACCTGCACCTGAAATAACAGTGAAGCCAAACTTGTGTGTTGTTGAATTGTCACAAGGTTTTGCCTATTTGCTGCTTGAAGCTGTAAACCATCAAAAGTGAGCAAAATTAAATGGGCCGGGCCTGACGGACCAACATGACAGAAGACGAAGGCAGTGCCGCGTCTGCTCTTTATGAGCGGGACTACAATGCTACAAGCTCCCCTCCCTTTTTCACCAGTGGAAACAAGTGATCATACCATATCCTTTTACATCTCTGATGGGTTTTTCAGCCATGTTGCGCTCTGCTGTAATGGAACATCCACTCATGAAAATACACATGGCAAGCTGTTTGAAGATATCAGCCCTTCTCTTCTTTCTTTGTCATTTCCCAGTTATAGAACAGTTAGAATTTTCCATTCTTTGTGCCAAAGCAATTTATTTTAATGATATTTGAAGGTATACAAATGAAAATATATTTATTACACAATTTATAATTTTCTTCACTTAAAAACTGAATCTTTTACCATTTGCCATTTTAGACATATCTGTAATATTATTCAGTTTTTGACATATGCTTGAACTTAAGTAACTAAACTTCTGGAAACTTCATCAAGTTTCTTTAGCTGATAAGAACGCAGACAGCAGTTAAACTTCACCTCAGCTCTCTGCGTGTTGATTTATTGAAGGTGACCTACCTCTAAACCTGAGTAAATGAGAAATTGTGGGGTTAGGTTTTTGCTTTCAACCTGAATAATTCATCGTAAAGAATATGTGGTGAAATGTTTGACTGCATTTGCCACTATGCCAGTATGCACTACCTCGAAAACTAATGATATAGCTGAATATATATATATAGTCTGGCTGGTTGTAAAAATCAAGTCAGGTTTTTTATATGTTAACAGTCTTCCTGCTTCTGTGAGAAGGTTGTTGGCTGCACACATGTCCAGAAGCACTGCTGCTGGCACTGTCTGAAACAAAGCAATGTCAGAATGTGTGTGCGATGAAAATCTTTCTAGGCAATCCTTTCACTACCAAACAGTTGGAATGGTCTTCACAAGCTATTTGGAAAAAATGCGATGGCCTTTTCATGCTTGTCGGAGCAGTAAAAAATGGCCCCGATAACTTCAGCCATTTGTAAGAATGCTGACACAGAGCTATGGGGGCTCACTCTCTGTGTCTGGTGGTCCTGCAGACTTTAATGGTGCTTGTGAGGTAATCACAGAATTTTATTTTTGGGTTCATCTCATAAACTAATCATCACATGGTGCTGAACCACATTAAAATTCTACTACTGTATTATTGCTTTTATCATGGTATTTTACTTGAGGCCTGTGAAGTTTTAAAGTATGTTTTCTAGCTTTGCTTTATTGGGTTCTTTTTTTATCTGTTTTTGAAGTTGTGTCTCTGGCCACCTGGCAAATTTAAGTCTAATATTCACTGCCCTTTTAGCTCTGTTTTGGTAAATATCAGCTCTTTAAGTTCTAAATGTCCCAAATGTTTATCAGACTTGATTTTGTCTCTGTATCTGGATGCAACACTGAGGAGAGCAGTGAGACTGAAAACCAAAACAGCAAAGTTGTTGACTGTGCAAAAGTATAAGCTGAAATAAGCTGTGGAGCAAAAGAGCTGCACGGTTTGTTTGACATTGTGACGGATCCCTTTCACATTATTTCATCTATTGTTAATATCAGAATGTTAATTGTAATGTCCTTTAATTATTGAGTATTTTAATTGGCAAAGTAACAGATGTAGCTTTCAAGTAAATGTAGTGAGTGAAAAGTACAATATTTGTCTTTGTATTGTTACGGAGTAGAAGTATAAAGTAGAAGAAAATGGAAATACTCAAGGTATAAGTACCTCAAGAGTGCACTTATGTACAATATGTACCTGCATGTAGTTGCAGAGTGCAGAAACATTAGAAATGTCATGGTTTTCCATCTGGATACATTACACAAACAGCGCATACTGTTTCTCACATATGTGCTGCGACCAACATCCAGACTTTTGCACATGTGACTTCATGTGGAATCATTTTCTCATTCCTGAGCATTCAAATCCCAATTCTGACATCCGTCACAAGAGACAGGAGTAAAAGTTGAAAAAGAGGACATGTAATTGCATAACCATCCAGTATTTTAATCTTCTTCACCTTGGTGATGGCATTACATCAAATAACTTCACTCAGGACAGTACTTTTTGGCATTTGTTTCAGGCTTCATGCACGAGCCCCAGAGAGCGGCAGAGCAGGTGTCTCCAGAAAAAACCTCCCAGTTGTTCGCCCACAGTCGGATGTGTCGGTGGGGCCCACAGTTACTTAGTCTGACGGACGAGGCTGCACAGCTGAGCCGAGTCCCGGGAGAAACAACCACTGCATACATCAGGATCTCATTAGCAGCTTATTGCACATATACACTGTGTCAAATAAAGTTTAGGCCTCTGGCTATGTTGTCACTTTTTCTGATTTGTACTTTTTTCCTATAGTGTCCACAAGCCGAATGCATGCATTCAGAAAATCTGAGCACGGTATCTCCTTTCATGACATTCCAAGGTGCAGTCATCCGAAATTATTTAATCAGATTTAGCGCCTTATTTACTAAAGCCTGCACAAAATCTGAATGAATATAGCTTTTTCCAGGTCAGAGTTCTTCCTGATTTATTCAGAGCACTTGCACAAATGTGGCCAGTCACAGTTTTCCAGTCAGGATACTGACAAATGCAGCTGACTGTGCTGCCTGGTCAAATCATTTGCATCAGGCTCGCTGTGCAGCTGCATTTTGTGTTTCGAACAGCTCTTCCTCACTTTTTCAAGGCAGATTTTACTATCACCTGCATATCTGTTACTGAGCCACATTGTATTATAATAAATATATTTGCTGCATTGTGAGGAATATGCAGGTAGGCCTTCTCACAGCAGTGAAGGATGGGGATCATCCACAGATAGGCCTATTACCCTACAGAGTTATGCAAAGGGATTGAATGGGTGTTAATTTGTTTCGGGTAAAAGGAGTGAAAGCCAGTCACAGTCTATTGACGCAGAATGGCTCATAAATCACACTTATTCTTAATCCTCAGTGCATTCTCTATGCAGCATGTTCATCCAAATCACCCCTGTGTTGCTGAGCCAAAAGTATAGTTCTTCCTGGCTGAATGTTGTTGGCTTTAGCTGGCTGTATCAACCTGATTCAGTCCTGACTGAAAAAAGTCAGCTGCAGCCACTGATTTTTACAAGAGTAACTAATTAATTATACTCAATAAATAAAGGAACACACATCAGCTATTAAAAATTTGTTCTGCATTCCTAATAGGGTGATAACAGAGTGGTTTTAAGATTAAAGCGGATGTTTTGGTGCTGAGTTGGCTAGTTTTCCTGCATGTCAAAGAAGCATGTAGTCCAGCTTCATTACATCTGGTCTTAAGTTTGATCTCACAAGGAAGCTTTTTAAAATTATTTTTATAGCCTCTCTGCTTGATTTAACAGTGGACAATAAATAAGAGTAGGGGGATGTCATGCAACAAATGTCGAGAGCTGCACTCAAACTCACGACATTGCTCTTATATGGTATCCAGTTGCCTGCTGTACCAAGGAAGGGCCCTAGAAGGGCAACTTTAAGAGTAACACATAACTCATTTAATGAAAACTGACATTTCTTGGAAAAGGTTAACTTCTTGTGGTGGGGTGCCCCTGCAACACATTTTTGAATCCAGTAACCTCATATCAACTGCACTTTTCCACTAAAGAATCAGTGAAATGAGAATGAGAAGCTCTCCCTCCTGGCTACCCTGGCTGGGTAGGAGACACACTGATGGTTAGTCTTTTCAGTTTAACAACCAATTTCAAAGACGTATGTTTTCACTCTGATTTACATTTTCCATTTAATGGTTGTTCTCATGTACTTGCCTCGTGCATAGCTGGGCTTTGAGTATGTCCCACAGTGTTTCAGCATAGACAGCTCTCAGTTTAATTTCATGCATCTATTATATTTTTCTTTTTTTATACATTGAGGCCATCAAACTGTTTATGATTGAGCAATAATATTACTCCTTAAAAACAATGGTTTGCGACATGCAGTTTAAGTTCCCCTCCACTGATGTGTTTTGCTTCACATGATGTACGTGCAGTTTAACACATGAAGGTTGTTTTCAAATTCATCTGCTGGAGGGGAAGAGGTTTCTCTTTGTTCATCTTAAATCTAAGTTGAACATGTGCACATAAAGCACAAGCATGATTGTGTAACATCACAATTTTTTGGAGACCAGTCATGGTTCAATATGCAACTCACACAAGTGTGATATGGAAACTTGATGCCTGCAGCACACTTATACTGAGAATGAATTTTAATGAAGAAGGAAACATCTTGTATCCAGCAGTTAAACTTCTGAAACAAAGTTTATTTGTATATTAATTGATTTGAGTTTTTAATGAGCAAAAGGGATTAAATGTGCTTTTAATCATTTAAAAGTTTTCTATTAAACTGTTGTGTTGATAAACTGTATGAGACACATCATTATTCAAAACAGATTATTTGTATTTGTCCTCAATAATGTCTCAAGGGAATATTTTAGTATCATACTTTTATTTTATGGTAATGAAATCAGCACTTGTTCTAATTAATACTGCACAATTATCCTTTGTCTCTGAAGACAGTAATAGCATTACACCACATGACAGACAAAAAGAGCAGTTGATATACAGTACAATCCAAATTATTTTTGTTACTTATAAATGCTTGAACCACCATCTATGTATTCAGCTACTTTTGACTAATGTAAACCAGCCTGATAAAGGTATTTGACCAGGCAGTTGCCTGAAAGTCTATACGTTAATGTTGACTTTGGACACTTTGTAAAGGTGCTGTGGGATTTAAAAAAACTGACACATATTCAGTCCAGCTAACAGTGTAAAACCTGCAGTGCCCCATCATTTCTGTAGCTGCAAAGTGACATGCACATACTATACTTACTAAACATTATTCCCTTGAGCCCCCTCACACTCTTTGTCTTGGGTATTTGAACATAAAGAGCTTCCTGAGATACTTTACCGTATGTTTGGACCTCTTCAGACAGGCATGTCCTCTCCTCAAGGTTATTTGGTCGTAAAGGACATGAGGGCTGAGGCATTATGAGACCTGTAAAAAGAGAGCTTGGAAACACTTCTCAGCAACCCCCAAGGTGGAACAGTCATGGGACCCCATTAACCTCCTTTTAGGGGTCTCTGGGTTGCAAAGAAAAATAATCATATACAGTTCGGTTTGGCTCAGAGGTTCCATGTAGGTAACATATTAACATCAGCAGTTTTTTGCAGGAAAAGATGTGTGCAAAAGATATAAAGTCAAACAGATTTCTTATTTACAGTACGCCATTGTGTATCAGGGAAATTTATTTTGTCAAAGATTTTCCTCATCTGAGGCTGCTGTGTTCAGTGCATCTTTATCTCTCTCTGGTGGTGGCAAGAGGAAATTGTCTGAGATATTATTTTTGGTCAAGTCGAAGTAAAAGTGAACGTGTTGTATGTCAGCGTATCTGTTTCCACCACCACTCTGTTTTGACTTTTATCTAACTCAGTGTTTCCATGAGCAAACTCACACAAATGTAATGATCTGTGTAAAACCTGATTGATGTGCTTGACTCACTTGAGTGTGACTTTTGTTAAGCTTCATGGAGAATCTTTTAATTTTGGCAAGTGGATTATTTAGCCTATCACAGTCATGTATGTTGTAAAGTCAGTGGGGGACCCTTACTTTTATTAAACTTGACTTTGTATGCACAAAAGAAGAGCTACCTCCACTCTCAACTGAATGCGGGCTATTGTGGGAGAGTGCTGCCCTCTTGTGGCCGGGGCAAGAAGAACAAGAAGAACACTCAATCACAAATATAAATTTCTTATTGAGAAGAAATGTCCTGTATTTTGCTCTGCCTTCAACTAAGACAATAAAAGGCAGTAAACAAATACTGCTGTCCTGTCAAATGCAATCTGACCAATGCACTAGCAGCAAATGTCCATCTTAAGTACCAGCTATTACAACATCTGAAATATTTCCATGTGAACCAGTCATAGAAACATAGTGTTTTTACTTAGTGGTTACTTATTATGAATGCTGTCGATTGTACAAGAGCATAGAGCGATAATTTAAACCTGCATGACAGGTAATTTAAAAGAACAGCCAGTATTTAACAGATCTTATGTATTTTTCAGCACTGTTGGACACCATTCTTTAGTGTTTTTGTCCAGTGTTAATTTTCGGTGACACCCCACCATTACATCTACTGAGGCCCACCTCCAGCTGATGCTGACTATTTACTGGATTTATTTGGGGTCAACTGGTCCCTCACGACCACTTCTTTTACGCACATACTTCACATTACCTGCAGGGAGTGCTGTCCACCAAGACATAGCACTGTTTACCACCATTTCCTGTAAAATCCCTGTCAGTGTGGCTGCATATTAAACAGAGCGAAGAGTGTGGGGAAGCTGCTATGTAACTCTGCAGTTATTGCCCTGAAATGAAACACGACAGCTGTCAGCTCTGTGGGCTTCCTGATACATCAGTGTATGACACCACCGCTGATGCGTCCTACTCGTACTACTCCGCCTTTCCTGTGACCAAATAAAGGCAGCGCGAAGAGGAAGGAAATAGAGGAGGTCTCACTCATCCCCAATTTGTGGCACCAAGGAACGAAAGCATGGAATTGCAGAGGGATCGGGATATGTTAATATCCTGTTTTAAAATATGCTGAATGTCCAAAGGTCCACTCGATCCAGATCATCCACAGTCTATATGTATTATGACTCTCCTGGGGTGAAATGTATCTTGTTGAGGCTGATCGCGGATGTTTTGTCATATCATATTTGTCACCATGGTAACAGAGAGCCTCTACTGCCTGTATGGATATCTTCTCTGTGTATGAATTGCATACAGTCCTGAACACCGCGACTACGTCTCCCATACTACCACCACATTTTTTATTTATCTCGCAAATATAGACGATCTTTGCAGCCGGTTTCGCTCCAGAGTTTCTAGAAGGAAGCAGATCGCACATATGTCTCCATCCCTGGGTTCAGGCGTGGCTTTCAGATGGGTGTGGTGCCTTGTTTCGGGGAAGTTTTTCCCCTGCAGCCAGTCGACTGGTGAATAGACGTCATGTTGAATGAGTCGAATCCGAAGAACTGCAAGAATTCCGAATTGCATATACAGATGGTGAAGGTGGTGTTTTCTTTTTATCTGCCATAGCTTGAAGGACTTTGTGGCAGGACAGCTCTCGTGGAGCGGGTAGACTTATCAAGGTAATTGTCACATGTCTCAGATGAATTGTGGGTGTGTATCTGTTTGTTTTATGTTCGTTACAGGTGAGTAATAACTTTGTCAAACGTAGTGTGCAAAATTATTTTTTGTCATTGTTTGTATTCATTTTTGATCATTTGCTCAGCTGCATTTCCATCACATTTCATCACTGATATGAAAATGCTGCTTTAAGGTTTTAAGTGTTATTGAATGACTGTTATTTTGCAGACCTGCAGCCCTGTGTTGTACCGTCAGAAACAGTTTGATGTTTCTGACGGTACAATAAGGATTTTGCTTTTCAGTAATGTGAAACAGATGAAAATGTGACCTTGCTATAAAGCCTCTAAACTTAAATATGACTGGCCTGGCCTTTCAGAACACATTTATTCAATAACACAGATAATGCACTGATGTTACCCTGACTTTGAAGTAATGCTCTGACAAAACTACAGTAAAATTATGTGCTCAGTGATGATACAGTCTCCCTACCCCTGATGGTGGACTGTGAGGAACAAACTTTTACCATGTGACTGGCCGTTTATGCACAGTCCAGCTCAAAGGCTCCATTCACCAGATGAAATCCAGTCAAAGAAAACCTTTATGTCAGAGTGAGCTCAGTGCTGTGAGAACAGTTGCTGTCACAGCCCAGAGTAACACCAACTGATAACTTTGTTTGACAGAGCTAAATGATGAAATATGTTGCAAGGAAGGTGTGTTGCATGAGGAGGTGATTGTGATTTGATGGTTTAAGTTGTGCAACTTTTACAGCACCATGGGCCTCCTGCAGCTGCTGAAATCCCAGTTCTTGTGTCACCTGATCATCTGCTACGTGTTCCTGGTCAGCGGCCTCATCATTAACCTGCTGCAGCTCTGCACTTTACCTCTGTGGCTGGTCAGTAAGCAGCTGGCCCGCAGGATCAACATCAGACTGGCCTACTGCATCAATAGCCGTAAGTACCGTTCTTATTCTCTACAACATAGATGATGCTGAAGTCTGTTGTCTGTTGGAAGCATAATAGATGTGTACATCAGTGTGTCTCTATGATTCTCAGAGATGGTAGCTGCCCTCGAGTGGTGGTCTGGGACAGAATGCACGCTCTACACAGACCCAAAGAGTTATCCCCTGTATGGAAATGAAAATGCAATCGTTGTTCTCAATCACAGTTTTGAGATAGACTTCCTGTGTGGCTGGACCTTCTGTGAGAGATTTGGAGTCCTGGGGGTGAGATAAGTGTCCTAAAAAACCATATGTCTGTTCTGTTGTTTTTTTGACCTTGAAGCTATTTTGCAATTCAGTACTATCCTTAAGTTCCATAATATGCTTTGCATTTCAAATTTTCCAGAGTTCAAAAGTGTTAGCCAAGAAAGAGCTGGCTTACGTACCAATCATTGGTTGGATGTGGTACTTCCTGGAGATAGTTTTCTGCAAGAGGAAATGGGAGGAGGACCGAAGAACGGTGGCAGAGAGTCTTCAGAACCTGCGGGATTATCCCGAAAACTACTGGGTATGTCAGCCTGTGGAAATGCTTATAAAATCAAAATGACAGCGAGTGATATCTCTTTAGAGTTAGAGTGATGTCACAGAAATATTTTTGAATAATGTTATTAATGAACACTCTCTTTTCCTGGGGATAGTTCTTGCTTTATTGTGAGGGAACGCGCTTCACACCAAAGAAGCACCAGATCAGCATGCAGGTGGCTGAAAGTAAAGGTCTGCCCAAACTCAAGTATCATCTTCTGCCAAGGACCAAAGGATTCTGGGTAACTGTTCAAAACCTCAGAGGAACTGGTGAGTATCCATCTGTGCTGAAGTATTTAAATATGGCCACCAGTAGATAACAGATAGTGTGAGCTCAAGGCCTTTGAGTGGGGAGGGCCAGAGGGATTTGCAAATCAAACGAGTTGTACAGCTAACTGCTGCTGTGTGTTATGTCTTTTGTAGCTGCTGCTGTTTACGATTCCACACTGAACTTCAGGAATAATGAAACGCCAACCTTGCTTGGAATTCTTAATGGGAGGAAGTATCACGCAGATTTATATGTGAGGTACAAAGAAATGTTTTGTGGTGAGGATTGCTACATTTCATTTCCTGTTTACCGGTGTAACTGGTCTTTATCGGAGAGATCTGACTTCGCCTTTTACATGCAGGAGAATCCCTCTAGAGCAAATCCCAGAGGATGAGGCAGAGTGCGCTGCTTGGCTCCACAAACTCTACCAGGAAAAGGTGAGAGTATGTTGAAGGTAGAAATTTAAACTGTAACAACTTTGTAGTTTCTATCATTGGTTTTCAAGAATTTGAAGCTTTTCACCACTGAAATATTATAAAAAGTCATGACACTTTGGGTGCTGGCATACAACATGGCTTTCAAAGGACAAACTCAGCCATGTTCTTCTGTTGAAGACTCTGGTACTGAACTGTGTCTGCACTGACGTATCTGCAGGATAGCTTCCAGGAGCACTACACAGAGACAGGGCGTTACCCTGGCCCCATAGTGAGCCCTCCACGTCGACCCTGGTCCTTGATCAACTGGCTGTTCTGGTCTTGTTTGCTCCTCTACCCTCTGGGCCTGCTACTCGCTCAACTCATCAGCTCTGGATCAATGCTGACTATCTTAGCTTCTGTGGCTCTCTGCTCTGCAGGTTGGTTTTGTACATTCAAGCCCCAAGGTGAAGCCGCCCTGAAATGGGTATAACATCCCTCCCTCAGTTTAACCAGCTCCTTTTTGTTCAAATGTTCCATAAAGCAGCAGATCTGACAACTCAAATGTAAGTCCCCTTTTTTGGAAAATATGATTAATCAGTCTTGGGAGCATGTCCCCAACGGCATTCAGGCATGTGCGCACTCAGCAAAGTTAAAGATTCATTCGTCTCAATGGTTTCACAGAGATGTTAAATGTAGAGATTATTTTATCTAATAGCATGGGTTCATGAGGAGCATGTTACAGTTTCCACAATAAATGAGTAGCCATGGATGTGATCGAGGCCAAAGTGACAAGAACTGGAGGAGACAGCTCAATTTTAAGCACTTATTAAAAAGAGTCAGTTAAAGTGGAATTCAGTTTTCTTCAAACATTGGTTGTTGATAGACTTCATTTTAGCCATGGAACTTAAATCTGACCCTGAAAGGCCTTCATACTTTTAGGGTAAATTTACTAAATTAAAAAGGGAATTTACTGTGGAAATAACTGTGACCTGTACAGGATCTCAAAATCTGTCAACACACCATAATATTCTAAATCTACTCTTTCTGAATCTTTCCTTCACAGCTTCACTGGGAGTTCGCTGGATGATTGGCCAGACTGAGATTGACAGAGGCTCAAACTATGGGAATAAGGAAGTTAGTCAAAACAGCAACTAAGGAATCCTGATTTACTCAGAGCTGCTTCACTGCACAATTTCAGTGTGTAAACACCAGTCTGACAGGACCGTGCTAGTCTGACAAGCGCAAACCTGCTTCAAAGCACAACGCAGACAGGGTAGTCATGTCTTAACGCTATGCTGCAGAAGCTCAAGATGTAAGTGGAGTGTGCTGAGCAGCTTCCTTTGGGAAACTAGAAGGTAAATATTGAATACAGAACTGAAATTAAATCAACCAAGTGAAAAGTGGACAACATCTTTGATTGTAATGAAATGGCATTCTCATGGTGGAATAAAATATAAATTTCACTTTTTCAAAAAAAAAAAAAAAACATGTTGCTTTATTAATACTGTTTGTACATAGTATAATATAATATCATAAGAGCAGCAGAGGACCAGAAGTTGTGTTGTATGTCAGTGTCTATGTTTGGATGTTTTGTGTTCAGCAGTGGGGAGGGAGAACAGGCCCTGTTTCTCATCTTAATTGGCCACACAAGTCACAAGACCAGTTGTTCACCAGCAACAAGATTTGCTTAAAAGGCCCCTGAATGCTTCAACTTGACATTTACTCCTCAGGGGGCAAGTGATAAATTATGTATCATGAGTATTAGAATATTTAGACATAAGGGATTCTTTAAATTTGATGCTTAAGTAGCAGCTCACCTTGACTTCATTGTACAATGATGTAGTACTTAAACTCATCCTGCACTGTTACATAGTAAAATACTCCATGTGGGAGCCACAGCTTATCTACAATTCACCTCTTGCTGACAGTAAAAACAGAGGAACAGTAATTTATGAAAGCACTATTTAGGTCTCCTCCCTCCATCATTGTCACTCCATACCTTTCCAGTTGCCATCTCAGTGAGGACACAGCTCTAACTCCAGATATCTGCTGCTTGTCCATGACCTTCACTGTTTGCTGTGATACATATACATACATAAAAGTGTTAAAATTTCACTTAGTCAACACCAGGACCAGGCCAGGCCTAGTCAAGCATAGCCTAATTAATCATGGATTGGAAAAAGGAAATGAAACTATAGTGACCCCTGGTGGTGGCATGTAAACCTTACACAGAACAATTTCTTATTCCCACTAGGCTGTTCACCTCCCCTGGTTTAGTATGGATGTTATTCTCCTGGTACCTTTACAATCCATTTTTCATTTTACTGGACAAAATCTGTGGATCTGTGGAAATCTCTGGAATTGGATTATCAGCTATGTAACCAACCAACAACCTGGAGAAGTGGATTGCACTCACTTTGTCAGGCCTCTACCCTATGGCCTGTCCAGCCTGGGTGTCCCACCTGAAGACTAAGCTTCTGATGGAATAATTCCTAGGGTCACTGAGGTATGCAAACCCCCTGACCATGATAAGGTGGCCATCCCTCAGGGGGAAAACTAAAAAATAAAGATGAAAAACAAAATAACAAAAAAGATCCCTCATCCAGATACAATTAACAACTAACACCCTAACAGTTTCTCAATTGGATGAACCCAATTCTCAAAATTTGAATTTAGACAACAACAATTTAACAAGACTGTAGCCAAAATTTACAAAACTGGAAGTTAGTCTTATAAAAGAACCATTTTAGCAAGCCTTTTCTCAAAGTTTTTAAAGTAATGTTTAACACTTCTGTGCTTCTGTGGCTGAGAGAAGATCTATTCCAACAGACACTGGGAGAAGAACAGAACTGCCAGTAGGCTGTTCCCTAGTTGGATGAATAAATATAGATAGATATATACTATATTTACCTTTGTTTTTTGTTTTTTTTGTTTTTTTTTTTGTTTTTTTGTTGCTAGTTGTTGTTACAGGTTAAATTTGTAAAGAAATTTGTACACAACATTGTCTGAAAATGACCATAATTCAAGAGTTATATGTTTTACAAGACATAAAGGCAAAGGTGTTTGTTTTCAGCAAAGCTCTTAAAAACCCATTATCAGGGGCAATGAAGTTGCTGTAACTAACTACAGTATACATATATGTTACAGGAGCATGCTCATTAGCTGGTTATTCAAATTACATGTGGCTCATGTCGAGTTTGTCAGAAAACAGTCACAAATAAATGAGTTTCACCGTCAGATTTTGTGCACTGGTGATGCATGGCTGTAAGTCAAATACATCTAAGACTTCTCTTCGTCTTTACGGTGGATGTATTTTAAGACCAATCAGAGGCGGTTGCTAGGTGGACCAGAAGCGACCGGCCAATCAGAGTTTTTCACTAATGTTTGCTGACGTATGGGGTCATTGGTCGCGACGTGTCTCCTCATTGGCCACGACCTGCTGTGAGGAGCGCAGAGGAACTCAGAGAAGCGGAGAAACGAAGTCGGAGAATAGACTTAAACCAAATTTGAAACATTACTTCTGTTTGCTAGTACTATGAATAAACGTCGTTACCGAAGAGATTTGTATGCTAAAACAAACTCTGGAGCTGCTTTTTTGTCGAACACGCGTGAGACTGGACGCACAACACACCTGCGGCGTGAAGGTAGGACAAACAGTTAGCGGCTAGCGTTAGCGGCGAACGTTAGCATTAGCATTACCTTGTAATGATGTTTAATTCCATTTCAGTCGTTTATATCGCGCGGGAAGAATGTGTTTGTGTTTGTGTCTTTACAATTACTTTGCAGACAGTTTACTGCTTCTTTGTACTTTTGTGCTCCAGTTTGGTCATTTTAGCCAGTTTATGACGGGTTATCATATCGATATGACCATTTTCTTTCTTTGTGGTGCTATTGCATCGTTTTGCATCTCTATGTGGCAGTTTTACATCTACTTATGGTCAGCTTCTTTGTGGCTGCATGGTATTGTGTTTTTATAGTTTTGTGTCTATTCCTGGTCGTTTAACGTTTCTTTGTGGCCATTCTGTGATTCAGTATGGCATTTAAGCTTGTGTATTGCGCTCATTTTGCGACTCAGTTTTTTGCTTGTTCGTCGTTTTGTGTGTCTTGTAGCTTTATGCTACTACGCCGTTTCTTGTGAGGCACGCAGACATTTTGTGAGACCGACACTTGCTCTCTGCTCCTTCTTGGTCTCTTCATTTTTCCTTTTGTTTTCGTCTGCTTTTGTACCATTGATTTGTTTGATTTTGATTGCTACCTGTTTATTGACATTTTCCGTGTAAGACTTTAGCCTGTGATTTTAGCTTAGTTTAGCCATTTGCGGCCTTTCGTCCCAGCGAACCTGCTAGGGCTAGCTTAGCATCGTCGGTAGTGTGTGCAGAGTTGGTCCATGTTAGTCGGCTTGGAGTGCCTCGTGAGAGCAAGCAACCGGTTGTGTGGCCTGAGGCCTGTACTACGAAGGGAGTTTAACCTTCTCTGATTTAACTCGAGGTTATCAAAGAAAGTCGGGGTTGACAAACCCTGACTGCCTCGGTCTGTGTTAAACGGTTATATGACGGTGGTTAAAATGTCGGTAAATTGAGTCGGTGTTAACTTAACCGGAGTTAGTGCGCGTGCCTAAAACGGGCGTGCGCCGTATCTCTCAGATGCAGAACGCATGTTAATTCTGTCGGTTTACGAGGAATTTAAAGAGACTCTAG
The DNA here is from genome assembly GCF_001640805.2 of Lates calcarifer. Taxonomy (NCBI): domain Eukaryota; kingdom Metazoa; phylum Chordata; class Actinopteri; family Centropomidae; genus Lates; species Lates calcarifer. The sequence goes on from NC_066848.1 coordinate 5,927,147, forward strand.
CTACACAGTGTAAAACCGCGGCTGTCAACAAAGCCAGGGAGACTTGTCACATATTCTCTAGATTCTTAATCTGTAATAAGATATGTAAGGACACGGGAAAATATGTGATTTTTTCGGATACTTCGATTACAGAAAACGAGCTGTTACTGTTAATGATGTTATGCCTGAAACACTCAGGTTGTATGAATGTAATGCTGTTATGTTCAGTATGAACTTCATGTTAACAGTATTTCAGCCTCAGTGGAAATCTGAACCTGGACGAAATAGAAACATTCTATAAAGTAGTACACAAGCTTGTAGAATAGATTTTTAACTCTGTGTTCCTGCACAAGTTTTAAGCCTCAAGAGTAGGTCACAATGTATGTGCTGAGATTACTGTTAGTAATTATTAGAAAAACTATTTCATAAATAGCTTTTCTCTCTGAGATATCATAAAATCATTATTATTAATTATAATTAATTTATTCACCTCAAAACTGTGTCAAGGTTCTAGTGTTTAGTTTTCAGTGTTGTATTCCTCTACTCTGTTCAAGTTTTGGAGGTGAACTATTCTTTATTAATGAGGTTATTCAGTTTTCAAGTGTTGTACTTGTGTTTTCCAGGTTTACTCATTCAGCTGCTGCAGCCTGGACAGAAACACCAGCTCTAACCTCACAAACCAAACAGGTATGTGTCCTAAAGATTTACCCAGTCTGATAAAAATGTGTTGATGAGCTGATTTATTAAAGTTAGTAACAGTGTTATTGTTTAAATCTTTGGTGTTTTGATGAGTTTGGTGTTGAATATAATAATAACTTATTAACCGTGTCTATAATTGTCATATACTGTTAAAATATTTTTTAAACACTCAGATTAGTTAATTTTCTGTCTGTGGACTGAGGTATAATTAAAAATACCACAAGTTAAAACCCTGCTTTCAAAAATGTACTGAAGTGTAAGTTTTTATTACGCAGTTCACAGTAATATACATGATACCTCCAGTGAATAGTTGACAGACATTTAATATAGAAATTTAAGATAATCATTTTAGTTCATTTTTTCCTAAATTTTAATTGTTATTTATTCTTAAAAATGTGATGTTTTTTCTTGTCATATGTGACAGTAAACAGCCCATTTTCTGAGACACTCCCCCAAAGTTTGGAAAATGTTCTGGCTTGGCTGTAACATTCAATATTTATCTTTGTTTTGGGGTTAAACTGTTGATGAGGAATAGGTCATAGTGTATTGATCATTTTCCTTTGTATATTTCTTTTTTTAATTTCCCAGAGATTTCACAGAGTGTCTTTGTACAGTGAAGAAGTTCTTTGAAACCAGGACTGAGACCACCAGGTAATTCACAAACTGCTTTACATATACTGTCCAACACAGAGCACTGACAGTAAATTATATATCTTCAGTAATTGATCTGAAGTCTGAATAGTTTGATTAGTCACAAAAAGATTCATTATTAAAGTTTATTTACAGTTCATCAATGTACAGTTCAAAGAAAATTAAGAATTTAAACATCAGCTCTGTGTCGCTCCTTCTTTCTCATTAGTACAGTAAATCATAAAGATGTGAAGAATTTATACAGTTCAGTGTCTCACTAGAAACACTGTCATTTTGTTTCATTTTGGCCAACGCTAACCAAATTTAGTTCAATTTTAACTGACTTTTTCATCCACTGCTGTTGTGTGAATATCAAGAGCTGGTGGAGTCAGTTCTTCACACTCTGGTTTCTTGTAGATTTAGTGTCCTTTACTTCTCTATCTTTTGACAGTTCAATACCCAGAAACTCTGTGCTTTTATTTTGATGTGTTAAAAGTCATATCTTTATATTAATGTTTGTTGTTTTTCTTCACAGGATTCAAACTTCAACCATTAAATCACAGAGAAGAGACAGATGTGAAGACATTTCCAGAAGGTCAGTGTTAGTTTATTCTTTTCAGTTTGACTCATTAAAACCTCTTCTCTGGAAAAAACAGCAACAAATTAAGTTTTAATTAGTATTTGACATATATGTGACAATATAGCTGCAAAAAGTCTGAAAAAACAAACATATATATATATATATATAATATAAAAAAAAAAAAAATATATATATATATATAAATAGATTTTTTTTTTTAAATGAATTAGGAAACCTTTAATAGATAAACTGAAAACTTAATTTAAATATTTAGTATGTCTTTCAAAAACTAAAACCTATAAAATTAAATGTAAAACCTTTAAAAAATACACTTAAAACCTTAAATACATAGGTCTAAAAAGTATAAAATAAATTAAATATATTTCAAACCTTAAAAAATGTGTAAGCATTTAGCATGAAACCTGTTTAAAAAAAAAAAAATAGAACCTAAATGTCTAAACAGTAAGTATCAAACCCACAAAAAGTTAAATATAAAACCTTAGAAAATATACTTCCAAAATGAAATGAAAATCAAGACATTTCTCTTAAAATAGAATGCAATAAAATGATTTGTATAACATTAGTTTCAAAATAGAGAAATTCAACTCAAAAATTTAAAGTAATGACATTTGGCCACAAGGAAACACTTGTTAGAGCTGGTTAGGATTAATGTAGTTATGAACAATACAATACAATAATTAAATAGTTGTATCATAAGCAGTTGGATGTTCTCACAGGTGTTTAATAAAGACATATTAGTCTTTGAAAAATGTCCCCACAACTACATTATAGATGGTGGAGGTCTTTATCTAATTAATAGCTTTGTAACACTTGACTTGTGTTTCTTTCATCCACTTCAGGTCTTCAGCTGCTGTCGTCTTCTCCTCCTGCAGAGCCAAGAACATGTGTTAATCACAGAAACTGATCAGTGAGTCTGTTTCCTTTCCTAACCTTACCTTATTCATTGTTGAATACTAACAGTGATTCAAACTTAACTCTTAATAACTCATTCAGTATCACATATTTTTTGATGGGTTTTGAAGCCTTACTATACTACGACATTTGGCGTAAGACAGAAGAACTATGTTATAGCAGCCATCTTACCTTTGTTTTCCACAGACACACACTCATCTCTACACAGTGTTTGTTGTTTCATTTTGGTATTTTGCTATGTCAAACTGCACATAGTCCTGTTTGTACTGTTCATATTGTTTATAATTGTTATATATCTTGCCCTTTTCTATTTTTGCTGTTGCAATACTGAATTTCCCTGCTGTGGGATTGATAAAGTATTATCTAACTCATACCCAAATAAATACTTCTGAAAACTGAATATTTTGCCAGTCTGTTTAATATTGTATGAAAGTAAATATTTTTAGCCTTACCATACTATGACATTTTGTTGACTGTTTTTGATGCCTTACTATAGTTTTTTGATGATTTTCGACACCTTAATATTGTATGGCGTTTTTACTTCTATTTTGGATTACTGTTACCATTACACATTACTTTTAAATTTACAGATAATGTTTACTGTTGCAAACCACATCTTATAACAGATTACTTTGCCTATTACATTACTTAAGTATTGCAGATTACTTATTTTATCACAGTTTACTCATATACTGAACCTAAAACAATTTAATGTCAATTAAATTGTTAAGAGCTGTTTGTGAATTACCTGGAGGCCTCAGTCCTGGTCTCCAAGAACTTCTTTGTTGTACGAAGACTCTCTGATCATGGACAAAGTGGTGACACCTGGTGGAAATCAAAGAGAAACAAAGGAAAATGATCAATACACTACTACTTATTCCTCATCAAGTTTAACCAGGAAAAAAACATTAATATTCAACATAACAGCTGAACAAACATTAGAGGGCTGTTTCAGAAAATCAAGAGTTGACTGTCATCACTTCCTGAAGAACCAACAACAAAAAATATTTGGGAAAATGTAAAATGATGATTGTGTGTCTATCAACTAATCACTGAAGCGATCATGTATGTTACTGTGAACTGCACAACAATAATAAACACTATCAGTTAAGTCAATTTTTGAATGCAAGATTTTAACTTGTTTGTTATACTTCAGTAAAAAGTAAGAGTATTTCTTCCACCTCAGACAGTCACATACAGAATCATTATTTCACATTTCAACCTTCTTCTTAACAGGTTTTTAAAATGTCTTTGGTTTGGGTTTTCGTTTAATAAATAACAACCAAATTACAAAGGTCTTAACAGCAGCTTATGTGAAAAATTTTACGTAAAAAAGTGTAAAACTGCTCTTTATATACTGTAAATATATTTTTAAATCACACTCTGACCAACAGTCAAAATTAATTTATGAACTAATCACCACAATCCCTTATTTCTAGAATTGATTTGATTTTGTATGGTATAGTCTAGTATGTCTAGCACATACACATAATTAAGAATTTCTGATCATGTACAATCAAACTGAAGTTAAGATATTTTTCCTTAACAATCCAAAACAGAAAATTTAGCATCTGTTGGTTCTGATGTGTGAAGATGAGGAGAGCTAAAGTCAATTTGTCCACAAACAAAACACTGAATGAAGAATGCCAAAAATTTGCTTCAAGTGAGTGGCTTGAGAGGAAAATGAAAATGCAATTTTTTTTTGTCATATGATAAATAGTAAATACTTTTTTTTGATTAAGCAAAATAAGACATCTGAAAACGTCACTTTGAGTTCTGAGCAATTATGGTTAGTACTTTTTTGTGATTTAATAGACACATTAATCAGTTCATCAACACATTTTTCAGACTGGGTAATTCTTTCAGACACATACCTGTTGGTCTGTAAGGTTATGTTGAGAGTCTCTGTCCAAGCTGCTGCAGCTGAACGAGTAGACCTGGAAAACACAAGTACAACATCTGAAGCACTGATTAACTAATTAATACAAAATAGTCATGGAAACTTTTAGAAATTTTAGTGTAATGATTTCTAACTGTAATCTCAACTCATACATTGTGGAGGGGCACAGAGACAAAATGTAGTTTTCAAGCCTTTAACACCATACTGTGCTCAACCAAGCATGAAGTCCAAACAAACAAATGACTAATCACAAGGAGTGGGGCGAGATCTTCCAATATTAAAACGTGACGGTATTTCTCGTCAGGTGAAAAGCTGCTTCATGAGACAATGTCCAGCTGCAACGAACATTACCGACGAAATTATGGTTTGTTCCTCGTCAACTGCAACGCCTCATGAAGTCGGACAAAACCCATCAGCCCCGACATAAGAACTCAAGATGGCTGCTACTCACATCAATAGTAGTGAACACTCTCTTAATGTTGCCGTTTATAGCAGTTCTCTCTTATTCGTTTCACATTAAGTCAGTCATATACATAGTACTGTTCAGTTTTTATCTGTAGGCATATTACTACGCTGCAGAGCGTTGTTATCAACTGGCGTTGCTAACAAGGGCTAGTCTGAAATACGTTTAAATGTAAATAATCAGGAATGGAGACAGAACTACAGACACAGTAAGAACACCACAAAAGACAAAGAAGCTGACATATATAGATGTAAAATAGCCAAGTAAAGACACAAAATGATGCAACAAAGACCACAAACAGACACAAAATGTTCACAACGACATGATAATCAGACTAACAGACTACTTAACAGTAACCTTTCCTCCATAAGGTGCCCACAACTCAGTCAGGGGCGCTATAGTCACAGAAACACAAACACACTTTAAACCACGCAAATAAAAACAACGACAAATATGAAAAGCCTATAGTTTAAAAAGAAGGCTAATGCTAACGCTGACATCCAGGTGTAAAGCAGCCAGGTATGGACCAGCATAACACACAATGACCACACATAGACACAAAACGATGACAACGACACGATAGGCAGCTATTAACTGTTAAAATTACCAAGATGGAACACACAATTACAAAGAGATCCAAAATATCAATAAAGTGACTCAACAATTACAACAGGGATTTAAACGGACCATCAAAAGCTTGTTGTGTTTTCACCCATCCACTTGGGGGTCCACAACTCATATTAGGGACGCCTCAGTCACGGAAACACTAACGCACTATTATCCACGAGGTAAAAAAGAATGCTAACGCTAGCGCAAATGCTAAGGCTACCCACTAGCCACTTCGCTCCTTAGCCTTACCTTCGTGCCAATGGTGTGTATTCAGCGTCCAGCCTCAATTGCGTTCGACAAAAAGCAGCTCCAAAGCCTGTTTTAGCAGCCAGACTTCTTCAGTAAGTAAGTTTTCTCACAGCGGTGGCAAGCCGAGGCAACCGTTCAAATGTTTGTTTTAATCCGGTTTACCGATTCCCATGGCTCCTCCTAGATGGTAATGACCGATGACGACATACGACGCGACCAATGACAACACACGCAAACCAACAATGGCAGAAAAAGCGCCAAACGGCCAGCTGATTCTAACTGCCTCGGATTGGCCTAATACATCCACGAGAAGGTAGGATACCGATAGGTTCTGGATCTGGATGTAAAATTTTGATTTGAGGGGGCAAGACATTTGTTTGGGAGGTGCTGCCCCCTCCTGTCCCTGCGTAGAGCCAGTCCCGGCCTATTTTATTTGAGTTATAGTCATCTATGCTATATGAATATTTTAAAGGAAAAAATGGCATTGCACATGCGGTGATCCGGACTCTGTGAAACATCCCACCTAAACATTCAAAGCGGCGTCACGCAACTTGGTCCGCACACCTGTAGCTATGTTGTAATAGTTGATGTGTTTACATTGTGTTGTGCCTGTATTGTTTAACTATAAAGTCATACTTGTGGACGCAAAACTCACTAATGCTAACTTTGTTCCTCAAGGATTGTCCATGTTTTTCTAATCTTAGTCTAACCGGTGTCAACACAATTAGTCGCTGATTTTGTTTAAATATTCCGAATGGTAATTTTATGGGATGTTGCTGGCCGACTGGTTTAGCTAAGTAGTACAGCTGGGTGCAGCTGTACTACTTGTTGCTTTACGTGTTGTACACACAGTAAAACCACTGAATACCAGATCTGCTGACTGTCGGCTCCAAATTAAATTACCCTCCTCTTTGAAAGCAATGTCATACAGATAATGACTGCCATTTTCATGGCTGAAAAAATACACATTACACCTTCTTAAATAAAAAAACGATTGGTTTATTAATATTGTTTGTACATAGCAAACACTATAAGAGCAGCAGAGGACCAGAAGTTGTGGTGTGTGTCAGTGTCTGTGTTTGGTTGAGTGGATGTTTTGTGTTCAGCAGCAGGGAGGGAGAGCAGGCCCCGTTTCTCCTCTTTGTTGGCTACGCTCCAGTCACATCAACAGCTCCTTACCAGTGACCAATAGACTTGACTGTCGCTCCAACTTGACATTTACTCAGCAAAGGCAAAGAAAAATACATTTAAAAAAATCCTTCCCAGTGCCCGCGCTTGCCAAAAGACAAGTGATAAATTAATCTGACTATTTGGATGGTGTTCATTTCATAACGGTAAACCAGCATCTCCTCCCATTCAGTGAGGCTTACCATGTCCTTTTCTGCCTCAAAGGGCAACTGAAATAAGATTCCTCCCTCTTCTACTTAACTGCTCCCTTGGGTAAACAGTTTAAAAGTGCCATAGATTTTTGTCCCCCCTCCCCATTTGTTAAAAAAAGAAAAAAGGTATTCCTCAATGCCTTTTTCAGAGGTGTCTTCACCAGTGAGAACAACAAATGTGGCAATAGTTACTTTAACTTTACAATATTGTTTATACAAGAATTAAAGCCAATCCTATTCTTACAGTATATACAGTCCCATCCCTGCCCCTCTTCTCCTTGTCCATGGGTACACAATTCAATTCATTTTCATTTATATAGGGCCAAATCACAGAAGTTATCTCAAAGACACAACAACCCTATAACTCCATAGGTCCAGTTGTCCTCTGACATGATTTTGTATTAGTTCCTCAGTTTAACCATGTGCCTTCAGCCGTAACTTCAACTTCTCCATGTCCACAGTTTATTTTCCTTTTGCCAACAGCATGTACAGTAGTGCTTTAATTTGTAAACTTGAAAGCCACAGAGGAGGTTTCATTCACTCTTCATCTGTACAAACCTGAAACAGATACATAGATGAGGTTTAAGTCTGGCAATTGACATCACAAAAAAGAAAATGTGGTGGCCTTACAATGCTTGGATAAAGTATCTTACCTTGACAAACGGGTGGTCTAGCAGCATGCTAGCGGTCCAGCGGCGTTTGGGTTCACTCTCCAGACAGTGCCCAAGGAAGTCCTTCCCCTCTGTGCTCAGCTTCTCTGGGATGGGGGGTTTATGGCCCATTCCCACTTTGTACATGATCTGGAAGTTGTGCTCGTACTCATGCCAGGGTCTCTGCAGGTTGAGATAGAAGAAGTGAGAACAAGTGTCATTTCCTGGTGGTTTTCACTTAATTAACTCAAGACCTCCATGCTAACAAAATCTGACAAGATTTGATTGATGGTTATTTTAAGTAACTCAAATAACCACTATCACTTTACTTCCCTAAAAGAGGCAGGTTTGGTGTAGGACAACTGGTTCCACGGTATCAAAACACTCGAAGCTTGTGTTTTCCCTAATACTCCTTACCTTTCCTGTCACCATTTCAATGAGGACGCAGCCCAAACTCCAGATGTCTGCTGCTCGTCCATGACCTTCACCCTTTGCTCTTGTGATGACTTCAGGTGCCATGTAGGCTGATGAAAATAGACAAAAATGGAGAAAAATAACCAACAGTTAAAACAATGTAATTTAGTGAGCAGTAATGCTGACACAATACTGCATATAACATGACATAACAACAAGAAGTTTGTGGCATAGTACAGCATGAAAATACATTAAAAACTGCTGTATCCAATACACCACTTATGCTACACATGCACTTTATACAATATCTTAAAAAAACAGAACAGAACAGATGACAGAAACACACTGGTAATGCTATAAAAATAGCAATCCACAGTGACCCCTGCTGGCAGCTTGTAACCATAACCAAAACATTCAAGCTTTTACCTGCTGTCCCCAGTGTGCTGTTCACCTCCCCAGGCATGGTGTGAGCGTTGTTCCTCAGCTTCACTGAGCAGCCAAAGTCACCCAGCTTAATTAGGCCGGACGATGTCAGAAAGATGTTGGCTCCTGATATAAAAAAGAACAGGGACAGAATCAACAGGGGGGGGTGAGTTCCTTTGGAAGTGTCTGCTCTTTTGATAATAAAAAAAACACATACAAAATATCTGAAAAAGAGGATGTGACACTGACCCTTGATGTCACGGTGGACAATGCCGTGTTCATGGAGGACATTGATGGCTGTAGTGATCTGTTTGCTGTAGAGCCTGATAACATGTTCCTGCAGCCCCAGCCTGGACACTTCCTCTAGAGTGCCTTCATCACAGTACTCCATGAAGATGTACATCTCTTCCTGCAGGTGAGCACAACATTTACATACCAAACTGCTTCAATATGCACCATGTGATGCTTGAATTGACATGAACCATCTTACCCGATGGAGCTCAACTCCAAAGTATCGAACCAGATTTGGGTGTTTAATGCCTTCAAATATTTTCAGCTCATCTGCAGTCTCCTTTATTGTTTTGTGATCATTTGGCTGAAATCGGATCTGGTTGACAAAAAAAAAAAATATATATTTAAATGATTATTATTTAAAGATGATCTATTTGTTAGTATTTTGAAAACTACTGAATTGATCTTGCACACATACCTCCTTCATGGCCATTAGTTCTCCAGTGTCAACATTGATGCAGGTGTACACCTTTCCATACTGGCCTTCACCTGTTACCATACACATAACATCACTGCCTGTATGTGCATTAAATAACCTACATTATAGCAAATGCAGTCATAAGGCGGTCATACCTATCTTGTTGCCCCTCTGCCATTTGAAGGTCACCTTCCTGAGCCCAACATGCATGACGTTGTCATAGGACTTGGGTGTGTGACACACTTGGCCAATGATGTTACGCTGCACCATCACGGCGTAGCGTTTCTCTTCGAGCTTGCGAACAGAGCGACGGATGGCCTCCATGGGACTTTGCCGTGCTGCTGTGTCTGAGACAAGGGAGAGAAAATAATTAGTTACTGAGGTCAAACAAGTGTATGGAACATGCCTCTTCACTCCACAGTCTCACCCTTGGACTGGCTGATGAAGGTGCGGAGCTCCCAGCTTCGCCGTGCAGCGCTGTTGGGATCTCCCTTTGGATACGAGGGCTCTGGAGGGAGAAATCAAAGGAGGAGTTAACCTAATCAAGCAAATGAACATTCACAATGTTAATCAAACCATGCCCGTTATAGAATGTACCCACCTTCTCTGTCCTCTGTGGGGCTGGAGTGGCGGCTCAGAGATTTGAAATGCAACTCTGCTGCAACTGATGACAGACGGTCATTCTCATGGAAACTGGATCCCCTGCAAGGACGTGGAGAAAACTGATGCAACACTCTGCTCCAAACAAAAACTACTGATTCAGATAGCATGTTTCAGTCTGCAGGTTTCACTGTTAATGGCCAAATTAAGGAGTGGGAGTGTTGTCCTCTGCCAAGACTGCACTTTATTTTTATGATCTCAAAATGAGTATGCTCCTGATAACATTTCATGCAGTAAGTGTTTCCTTTACATTAAACTGCGTTATATTAAACAGTACAGGGAACTGTTTCCTAAAAGCATCTTAATGTTATGAGACCCACTGAAAGGTTTGAGATTAACTTGAGGTGCTTTTGGAGAAAATGCTCCCAGACTGGTACTTAAAATGCACATTACATACATATAAATAAAACTACATAAACGATTCAATCAAACACCAGAATTAAACTTTAAAATAATATAAATAAACAGACAAAATCATTTGACCTTTCAAGTGAGACAAAGATTTTGCTTATTACCAGAATGCCCTTGGAAAACCCACTAAGTTCAGCATGCATCAGAGTCATTCACACTTGAAGGTTAGATCTCTAGAGTGCATGTTCTGATTTCAAAAGCACACAAATGCACCAGAAATTCTAATGGTGGTGAATCACCAGCATCAAAGCAAGACTGATGTTAATAGCACTAAAAAGCAGAATATCATAGGCCACTCTTTCAATGAGGTAGTGTTTTTTTCCCTCCATTTTCACACCATGCACAACAACTTCCTTTGGCCTGTAACGGGACTTGTGTTTGTCCATTTTTTTCTAATTTGGTGACATTTTGCGGGGCTTAAAGTCACTACATCAACATTTTACGAGCTAATGTGGTGCTTATAGTAAGCTGAATTATAGTAAGTTGAATTTAAGTTTCTCTTGAATTCAAAGTTTGAAAATAAAGTCTTTTATAGCCAATATCAGTTCTGTGCATATTATTTAGATGCACCTTATAGCATGTCATTTGAGCTATAGCAAGCCATAATTAATATAATCACATCATAACAGCCATGCTGTAAATGCATCAGTGTATTAAAAATAGAATTCTTCAAGTTAAAATTTCAAGTAGAATGCGAGGGGAAATGCATCATTATGTAATTTAGGTGATAAATGGTTCCTTTTGGCCAAAGATCAAAACTATAGTTTTGAACCTGTAGTTTTGATCTTTAAACCATAATGTTGATTGATGCTAGATTCAGGTCTGTGATGTTGTACCGGTGCAGAGCCTGGAATTACTCAATTTTATAAAAATGGCAAAATTGTAGATACAGTCGCTCAGATCCGATATCTGCCTTAATATCCAACCTTACTGTGTTTGTTTAGATGCAATCAGGAGGCTCAATGCAGGAAATCTGCAATCTGCCAGTGAAACTTTAAATCAAAGCTACAAGTCTAACAATGTCAGAAAAAGTATAACAAATACATTCCTCCGTAAGAGCACTATCATAAGTACAGTACTTCATTCTTTCTATCTTTTTAAAATTCACTGTTAAAGCTATACATTAGCATGACATCAAAGTTTTGTTGAGAGGGCAAAATATGTTTTGAATCTAAGCTTATAAAAGAACTGAGTGAATCCTCTCCAATGCAGAACAAAATGTCCTCTAAATAATAATTTTAGACTTCAAATCTTAACATGAAGCATTACCTCCTTGCACTTCCAGAAGCCTTATAAAAAATTAGAGATGGTTTTTGATTTTTTTTTTTTTATCTGGGGCTATGTTTTGGCAACAGTTTCTACCAGGCGACTTTGGGGGCAAGGCTACCTGACGTCATTGGGGGTGCTGCCGGGTGCTTTGGTGTGGCTGTGTTCCCCTGGGCCCTGAGGGGCGGGGCGGGGGCTGTTGGGGAACAGCTGGTTCCGGAGATCGCAGGGGAGACTTCGGGAGCTGTGTGGTGAAAAAAGAAACTGAGGAGCTCTGCTTTGGGAGGTAAGCTGGCTTGTGTGGGATATGTATACATAAGTTTGTGTGTGTGACTGGGTGGCTGGTTGAGGGACAGACACACACACTCACTTACTCACTCAGTCACTATACAAATTGAAAAAAAGTTAAAATGACTACTGATATACTCAGCAGCATACGCATACACACAAAGAAGCTCACATAGCACACAAGCTCCACAACTACAGAGCAAAACATCAGTAGGCATAAAGGGCATAGTAATGAGGCACAATGAGCCATGCAGGAACACAGTAGGTACACAGAGTATTGTAAAAACTGTCATCACTTACCTGAATCCCTCAGCATTAGGGATGAATAGATTGGGGTTTGGTGGGTCACTATGGCAGCGAGGAACTTTTACAGGACGAGGACTATTCCTGGGAGCTGAGAAGAAAAACACTCAATGCTTAATTTAGTCAAGCCACCTACCAAAGGAAATCTTGAACAGACTATACATTGTTTGAGTGGAACTCACTGCTACAGAAAGACAGCTAGCTATGGTAATGCACAACAGGATAAAACGAGCAAGCGAGCAAACATTTATACACTGTAGAACTTCTTAAAACTGTCACAAAATTCTTCACATAAAAGAGAAAATGTATAAAACAAGAAGAAATAAATGTTTAACACAAAAATCAAAAAGTGCCCTGATTTGGTTTCTCTTTGGTTTTTGTGGGAGATGGTTCAAAAGACTACACAGTCCAAGTCTCTTGTCAAAACAAATTTGGGCAAAAGTCATTTTTTGTTTGTATAACATAAAATATTCAGTTCTCAAAATATACAATGAAGTAAGATCACAGAAATAGCATTCATTGTGCTCTATGAAGGTGAAATGACCATGTTTTCACAACCAAATCCATCCGGTGGTCACGTTATTATTAAATCACATGAAAGCCACTGTACTGTGTTGCTTTACTTGAGTCCAAGTCAAAGACAGACAAGTTGCAACATTCAGTTCATTGCCTCCATAACTTAGGATGCACAAACATTAAACCTTTTACATCAAGAAATTATTTTGACTAGATCTGCTGATGACTTTTTCTAACGTTATATCTCTATAAACATTGATTCTGTATTGCATCACATGGCAGAAACGAGGCAGTGTCTGACCTTGTGCAGTTGGTCTGGTTTTGATGACTGTTCCTGTTTAACCTACAATAAAATTAGTTTTATGATCTTTTTTTAATCAGAAAATGTTTGCCAAGCAAACATGTTCTTTTTCAGTAACACCCTACCTCACAGTCATATTAGTACACTTTCACATTTTCCCAGAACAACCACAGTATACTAGTGCTGGCCAACGAGCAGCAGCATGGAGTTGCTCTGCACAACCTTTGGGTTCACTCATGCAAATAATTCTCTGCTATTCTAAAGGACCTGGGTTGTTATTTCACTGTCATTGTGTCTGCTTTGTGTAACAGTCTGTACCCGTGACACAAAGGTTATAATCTTGCAACAGAATGTAAACACTGAAATAAACCCTGAATTCCAGATGTAGAGAAGACTTACCAATGTACAGGCCAGTGACTGGGCTATGAGGTTTTCCAATCACATGTCCAATACATTCATTCATCAAAGCTTGTAAATTCTGCAGAAAGAAAGGTAAATTCACTGTCAATAGATATATACATCATGTTCCAAGAATACCTGTGCCAATTTGTAGAAAACAATAAAGAGAAGAAAGCAGGCCATTTTACCAGGAAGTCGTCCTCAGGTAATGCTGATATGAAGGCAGGTTCGATGGCCTGAAGAAAATCAAAACCCTGAGTCGCCCACCTGCAGGTGTAACATGGCAGTCAGTCAGTGTGTCCATAGGATACTGTTTTTAATAATCCAAAAATGACAACTTACACATACTCACTGTTAGATGTGCTTATTTTTGTTTGTGTATTTGTCATAATATCAAACAATGTCTCTATTATGTCTCCAAAATACCATGCTACTGCTGCAGCTGTATTCCATCAGATAACCTAAGGGCTTCACTCTATTATCAGAGTAAAATGTTGCCATGGTAGCTTGTTATGGATCAAAGCATGGGCTCTTGACAAAGAGGGTCAAAATAAATGTGTTTCAATTAAGACTGTGGCTCTTAAACAGGAACTAAAAATATCTGGTTTTATGGTTGGTAATCATTCCAAAAATAGAAAACAGCAGTGCAAAATGAGGAATTTATCACACAAGCAACAACCTTTAACTACATGAACTTTTATACTGCACAGGGGGGAAAAAAGCTTTCATCAGTCTAAAGTCAGCAGTTTGGGGAACATTGTTAATTTAATTATCGAACATTAATTGCACTTATTGAACTTTGACTTTCTTGGAAGCATTGCTAGAAAAAGCATCCCTGAGTAACATATTCAAACCATTAAATACTACCTTAGGAACACCACACTACCTGGCAGATCCTGCACCCAACCAGAGGATAAAAAAAAGAGACATAAATAAATTACATAAAATGTATGAATGCTCAATTGATAGAAGGTAAAGCCTTACCTGGGCTTGGTGCCCCTGCCGCTTTCACATTTGGTCAGGACATAGGTCATCCACTTGCGGGCAAAAGCTATATAGCGCTCACCGATCCTCTGCCTGAACTCTCCTGACATCAAACGCACCACCTCCTTGTGGTACTGTAAATGAAAAATCACAGCAAAGGGCAGTATATTTAGGATTACTGCCTCAGCCTCCAGTCATCTGATGACTTGCAATTAATTCAGTCCTTATGTAACTTTATATGTATGTTAGGTATAACCCATAACCACACTAATATTATAAAGTCAACATTAACCTAAATGTAAATAAAGTAGAAATGTGCCTTTTACATCACAGGAAAAATCTGAGTGGAAGAGGAGATAGATGAGATGTTTGTGCTTCTGTAAAAATATTCGCTGTGTTACAGTTGACACATCTACAACCCTGTAGCCTCTTACCTCAAAGGCAAAATTGTAGCCCTGTATCATTGCCTCCCGGTAGTACTGATGCAGAGTGGCTGACTCAGACTCCTCCACCTCTGCCTCAAACTCTGTGGTGAACATGTACTCCACTCGATCAATGGCAGTGCTGATCTTAATGCATAGCTGTAGTGCCTCATTCTGTGGTAGGAGTGAGAAAGATGGGGAGAGGAAAGAGAAGAGTTTTATTATCTTTTTTTTAATAAAGAAAAAGCTTCAAAAAGCTTTCAATTAAAAGCAATTACTGAAAACATTCAAAATGGAAAACTGATAGAGTCCATGCAATAAATTACATGTGGTATTGTGAACAGATACTAGAGTCCTGCACCTGCAACTGGGTGCCCGACCTACAGGTTTGCAACACTGCACACGTGCAGGACTCTAGTATCTGTCTGACAGATACTAAAGTTAAGTGACCTCCCCTTTGAGAATTATTTCAAAAGTTTGGTCCGATTATAGTCTAGTGTTGTTTTTTTTCCGGTAATGTTATTAGAGCAGAAATTCAGGGTAAATGGTAGCAGTTGTGGTGATTTGAAAGTAGGACGCAAACATGCACCTGTTTTAACAGCAACACAAAATAAACTAGTTTTTTAACTGGTTAGAAATCATAGCTTATGATTACGTGTGTACCTTGAGCTCCTCCAGAGCACTTGCGATGAGAGGCTGACTAGATGTTTGCTCCCGGCTAAGAGTGAGCACATCCTCCATGGACTGCTGAAAGGCCTTTCGCTGGGTCACCAGGTGAGCTGACTGCATCACTATCAAGAGCATGTTCTCCACCTGAGAGCACATTAGACCAGTGGGAGGCTTGTAAACAGTGGAAACACAAATGTAAACACACAAGCTGAAAAAAAAAACACAAAAAAGAGCCATATACCTTCATGGCCCTTAAAGTGTCAACAGTTTCCATCTGGGGAACCAGTTTGAGCAACTCTCCCTCCCACTGAGCCCAGTCAGAATCAGTAGCAGAATCCCCAGCTCCGTGTTTACTCATGAGCAGGTAGGCCTCATCGTCTGCAATTTCCTCAGGCTCTTTGGAGCAGTCTTTGCCAGCAGCGGCATTGAGAAGCTGCAGGATGAGTGGCCTCTGATTCCTTAAACTGCAGGGGACAAAAACTTGGAGCTCTTCCAAGCCTGGAATCTGAACCTGGATATAAAAGGAGGAGGTTAAACTGTGCATAAATGACCCGAGGACAGGGAAAAGGTCAGACATGTGCAAAATTAACTGAAAAGAAAACACACCTTGACATAGTTTCTCTTCTTCAGTGCCTCCAGGAGACAAGTCACCCCATTAGTGATGCTGAAATCTGCAGCAACTTCTAAGTCCTGCAGGGAGAGAAGCAAACAATTTGGTGTCAAAGCACACAGTGCCAGTTCTTCAGTGAAGAGAGAAACAGAGATAAAATGCAAACTCTGTGCTGCTGTGACTTCCTGTTCCAAGGGAGCGAAAATTCTCCACTGCCAACTCTCACCTTGCGAAGCATTTTGGCAAAGCCCAGAGCCTTAGACGCTCGTTCCCTGGCCTCGTGGAACAGCTCTTTCAGTGACCGACTAGTCTCAATAACTGACCGCCTGGAAGAATCAAAAAATTCAAACTTTAAGACACCTCCACTGAGACAAAAATTATAATACTGAAAAGAACAAAACAAAAGCCAATATCTAAACCAGGTTATTCCCCTTACCTGATCTCATCCGAGGCTGTGCTGTCATCGGCACTTTCCCAAAACTCATTTCCACTTTTCTGCAGGCCGGCATCAAGAAAATCTCCAGTGGATTTGAGCAACATCCTGGCAATGTCACTGCCAAGAGTGGAAATATAAATGATTAATAAACTCTTAAACTCTTACATTAAAAGGGTTTTATGCCAGTTTGCTTTGCAAGTAGGTGACATGACTATAACAGAAATAAAAAAACCTAATGGATTGAGAGTCCACTCACCAGAAAAGCTTCCCAGACTGGGCCTCCCCTCCACGGATGTAAGGAGTGATGACCTTAGTGAAGTTCCACTCCTCCTCTAAGAGGTTCTTCAGGCTATGAGAGGCCTGAGGCAGCTGCTGCAACATTTGGATCCAACTGTGCATGTAGTCAAAGTAGACCTACAAAAACAAGGACGGATGTTACATTTGTTACTTTTCAATAATGCATAATTGCACAAGCCTTTCTCCACAATGGTTATGCATTCAGGGTAATTATGGCTGTTTAAATGACAACTCCATGTAGAAGAGAAGAAAACTGTCAGTCTTACCACCAGCATCTTGTGAAGATCCTCTTCAAAGTCATCAATATTGGCATTTGTCTGCAAGCCCTGAGCATCAGTCACCACGCCACGCAGCATGAACTGATAATACTGCTTCATCAGAAGACCACCTTTAAGAACCTCCTTACACTCACGCACCAACTGCAGAGCATAAACAACACACAGATCAGCACTTTAATATGACATACCTGCCATGTATTATGATTACGATATGTTTTCAGTCATTCAGCATGAGGGGCACAGCATGTAGAGAAGAGTCACTGAGAAAGTCTAATGCTACAGTAAATGTTTCAACAGCTACTTGCCTGTTTGATACTGAGCAGTGAAGGCTCAGGCCTCTGTTCAAGTCGCAGTTTAAGGCATTCGTGAATGACATTAAGAAGGACTCTGCACAACACAAGGAACGCTGGCCGGAAAGATGGGAGGTCCATGTCCAGCAAATCCTCCCAGGATACCTGGTCTGCTCCAAGTTCTGGATGATCTGCACCACTGCAGGACACATGGCGTGACAGCTCTGGCAGGTAATCACTGTACAGCATGGGGTCCGGGAAGTCTGCGAACTGCAGATGGAGGGTAGGTCCAGGGAAGTTAAATCAGCAAGTTTCAGTGGTATAATATGCTCTGTATGAACAGAGCCATCACTTAACTTTATAACAAAATCAATGGTGGTTTTTTGTTTTATTGTGCTATTTAATTAATCTTATTCAAACTGTTCATTGCTTGATCGATGATGTCTGCCCCAGGAATTTCAAACAGGAATCTGCAACATGAACATATTGCCAAAAACTCTGACTAAATCTAGACAGTTCCCTCTTACCAAAGTTATATAGCTACAACTTGTGTCTCCACCTCCTTCCCTCATAATCACATCAGCAATCCAAGAAGTTTTCACGTTCCTTGTTGTAGTTTTGTAGGAGGGCACTGTCTGAACCTCCCTAAAATGCTCCACTAAACTGTCAAAGCTCCCAGCACCCAGATGAGCTCATCATCATTAATAAATTATTTAGGATAAAATGGTAATCATTAAATGTGCAGTTTGCAGATATTACAGTCTCACCTCCAGTGCAGGAGTGTGGCGGAGCAGCGCTGCTCTGGACCGCTGGAGAGAGCGGTCCATCAGTTTGTGCAGTCTGAGGATCAGTTTACGCAGTCCCATCTGTTTCAGAGCTTTATCCACAAACGGTCTGTAGATGGCTGTGGGGCAGAAAACTCCCCCTCCCGCAGTTGCCTCTGCACTTCCTGCAGTAGCAGTTGGGAGAAACTCGTCTTCTGACAACAACCGGGAAAATTTAGGAGTCAGGGAGGGAGACAACTCCCCATCTGCTACATGTCCCAATCCCCCCTCCTCCTCAGTATCCCTGTCCTCCCCCTCACTTTCAGCTGTAAAAGTGGCTGTTGAGTCATTCTCCTCATCTCTCTCATTCTCCTCTTCTTCATTGCCACGGGAGCAGCGAGGTGAGGGGATCTCAAAGACAGGCCACCCGATACGGGATAGATCATGGAGGCCCAGCACAGTGGCCATAACACGCAGCTTCTGGTTGAGGTCCTGGGTGATATTGAGCCACAGACAGAGTGCCTGCACCCTGCCCTGGAAGTCTCGTGCTGCATACTTTTCATAGTCCTTCTGCAGGGCTTGCAAAGAGGGATACAAAGCTTCCACAGACTCCAACAACTCCATTACCCGCTTGACCTGCTCAAATGCCAGCCGCTGGCGCTGAAGGTGTTCCCTGCAGTCAGCGCCAGAGCCAAGAGGCTCTGCTGCATTCATCTCAGATGAGGGGCAGGCACTAAAGCCCCAGGGATCTACTCCACAGTGGTTGGTCTCTGCTACAGCAGGCTCCCTCTCCTCTCCACAGACTAGATCTGGGATGCTCTGATAGTCCCCCTGGGTTGTTTGAGACCCTGAGCAGTGGGCCCCTCTCAGGCTGTCATAGTTGACTTTAAAGTGCAGCACCTCATTGATGATGTCAGGGATGGCCTGGCGGGCAGTGAAAAGAAAAAGGTCTTGATCACCGGTGGAGCGTCGTGCATGCCAAGCCTGCAGCTCCAACCAAATGACCTCATTGTTGTGACCCATGAAGGCCATGTTCTCCATGCCTCTCTGCTCCTTCTCCTTCCTCTTGGAGGACATAGACGTGAGCTTGAGCAGCAGCCGCAGAGTTTCAAAGAACTTGAGGCGGTCGGCGGGACAGTCTGTCCTGGAAGTCTGGCGGTGGGTCCGGTGGGTAATATGGGGCATAGACACGGGAAGTTTGCCACTGCTGCAGCCCAAGCTCAAGTAATGCTTCCGAGGATCCATGTTGAGGGCACCAAAGGGGCTTGACTTTGAGAGTGGATCCAGCATAAAAGAGCCTTCAAAGGTCTTCTTGTGGTCTCTCTCTGTGGAGCGCAGTGTGGCCCTATGCTTCTTGCCCTGTTTGTAGCTGTGCTCTTCAGGGGTCTCCACTGGCCTGGGACACTCTCTCAGGACAGACGGGCTAAGGTCCGCTGCAATAAACACAATGCATGTAAAAATGGTAAAACATTTGTAAAACTTATTTCCATACATACCTCAGTCAAACTGATTTATTAACTTACCCTTGTTGGGAGACCGACCAGCACTCCTCGCCTGACTGTTCCTTTGAAGTTTGCCAGACATGCGTTTCATCTGACGGGGGGTATAAGGAGGTGATGTGCCATACAGAGCTTCCTCTTCCTCACTGGGAGAGTCCCAGGATTCATCCACTTCAGAGTTCTGTTGGGATGCATCTTCCACTGGCTTGGCCTGCCTGTCAACATTAATGACATTTAGGTTAAAAAAAAGACTAGATTTGCATCTTAATAATAATCACTGTTAGCTGGCACCGATTCTGAAACTCTTTCATCATAACACAAGGAAACCAAAGAAATGTGTGTACAAGGTCGAAGAGTACTGGGTTGTTTGTACCCATAACAGAGTGTGCAGCAAATCTCCTCTAATGCCCCCGCAAACAGGTTGCTAAATTGCAACTAGACTGAATGTCTGCTGCTACCTACAGCAGACTGACGAGTTGTCTGTCCTCTGGAGCCTGACTGGCTGTCTCCCAAATGTAAAGTAGCAATGCTCTGTGCATGACCACAGCCAGTCCAGACGCAGGATAATAAGCTGTGGGCACCCTTTCTTGGTCTAGGTAAACATAATGGCTCAACCAGAGAGGGAGAAATAGTAACCCTCATTAACTCTGTCTGCTAAGTCATCAACCATAAAGCAACTGCACAAGTCAAGTTTTCATAGAGCATGGAGACACACAAAAATGTGTAGGAGTTTTGAGACTGTATGCAAACACAGTGCTAATGCAAAAAAGCATATCACTTTCATGTGATTATAGCAAATCTTGAGCCACATCTTTATTGTGGCCCAAGATTTTGTTGCTTAACCACAGTCTGACTGTGAATTTCAAGTAATGACAGGCCATGGCAAAAAAAATGTTGCATCTAGTTCTGCAGAAAGGAAACAAAATAATCACTTGAATCACTTCCTTCTGGGAATAAAGGAAAAGAGAAAAAAAGAAAATGGAGAGTGCAAGCAGCACACTTTTCTAGATTACAATGTCACAGCTTTGTTCGCTAATGCCTCTCGGAGGGTTTTTTTAATAGGATTAGAGAGAAAGGTTGGAGGGTCTGACCCCACCAACAAAAACAAAAGGAGATTGGGGTGGGGGCGGGGGGGGCATGAAAAAGGGCATTCTATATGCTGGTCACCATGTGTCCCTCCATCGGTCATCTGACTGAAAGGCATTCCCCAACACGCGCCTGTTAGCGTCTGTGCAGACGGAGTTGAAAGGGGCAAGGCTGTATCACTTTCACTGGGGGAGTGTGTGTGAGTGTTAAGGAAGGGGGTTAATCTGGTAATCATTTGATTAAGCTTTTCAAGAAGCCACATACAGAGAGTGTGAGTGAGAGAGAGAGAGAAGGGGAGAGAGAGAGAGTGAGACAGAGTCCAGACTTCTATTGCCCATCTGCCCCAAAGCAGAATCTGTCTCTATAGACACACACGCGCAGTCCCCTGGGAGCAGCTGTGGAACTACATACAAGGCAGACAGACACCTGCTGCAAATCCTGCAACTTTAAATGCAACAAGATACAGCTGCAATAAAGACTTTGTGAACAAAACATACTGCAAGAATAATGTCAACAGCACAACCACCTTAACCAGGACAGTCTTGAAATTACAGAATAACTCTTGCATGAAAGAACACTGGTGCCTTTATGAGTGTATTGTACAGGAAATTGTGAAGGGGCTTGTTCTGCAGGAGTAGCACACCACAGTGATCTTTTCAGTATGCAGGCACAAGAAAGCACAGTAAGCAATCTTGTGTGTTACAATAAGGCATTTAGCACAACAGCAACAGACAAATCCCTGTGAAAATGCAATGCAAATATGCAGAGAGGTATCTGTGTGTTGTAAGCAGATTGTGTGAATGCCATCAACCTCCCACTGTATCCATCACAAGTGCGATCAGATTGTGCGCACATTTGTAAACATTCCAAAGCGTGCACTGGTGTGTGGTGTCTTAGGACAGAAATAGTACGTGCATGTGAGAGGGAGTGAGACCGAGTTTTAAAAAGACACTTCCTTACGCAGAACAGCATGACTAAATCACTCAGGAATGACAGCGGAACCAATGACGCCATCACTGCCGGGTATTTGTTTGGTTGCCATGAGACACTTCAAGTACAGATTGTGCTGCTGCAGTAAAGGCTGCACAAATTCCTCTCCTGAATTCTTTGCTTTTTTCCTAAACCTACTTGCAGGCCGCCCAGAGAAAGTTACTGGCCTGCATACCCTGCAGTTAACCACAGCCGCACTATGGTCTTCAAGCTGTCCCTGCCTGGCTGCCACTAGTGAATTATCACTGCAGATGGTGTCTGGCTGCTCTCAATGGCTCATCTGATGGCTCATTGGGGCTCCAATAAAGGCCAGTGGAATGCTAGAGCCCCTAGGCAGAAACACTGAGTGCATAATAAACAGCACAAAATCGGGACTCTTTTCTGTATAGTGACTGAAGCAGTGATACCAAGGGCTGCCAGAGTCAGGGAGGCCTGACCTTTGACACCAACCATCCACACCATTGTACCAGGAAGGGGCACTCTATTGTATAGTTGTGACACGTGGCCCATGAGGCCCACAGCTGAATAGCACACAGCTGGTTAGTGAGCACACTTGTTCACAATGTCCACACTAAAGGGGATTTTTTTTTAGAGAGAGGAAAAGGAGGAGAAGGTGGCCAGGGTTTTCTAAGAGCACAGTTTCCACTAATTAGGTCATCCCAGCATAAGTGATGCTTGGTGGTCTAAATCCAGATTTTGATTAACCTCCTCACTGTAAAAAGGATGTGTCTGCTGCCTAGTTATGTTAGCCCAGGGTTAAC